>NW_005842063.1:2376450-2403839 GCF_000455745.1 Alligator sinensis | reverse complement strand
AAGTATGCGGGGAGGGGGGGGGGGGGGGGGGTGGCATGAATATCTATAGAAAGGTCTGTTGTCAAAATAGGAGAATCCTTCTCCCTTGCACAGCTTGACAGCTGGCTGACAGCTGTTACCTGATCTTTTGCAATAGCAAAGGATCTGAAATGACACCCCCCTCCCCGGGTTGTAAAGTCAGGTTACAGACAGCAGGTGCATAGTCTCTATCAAAGCTCAGCTAACCCGTCCCGTTGCCTTCGTCACCTGGCCTTACTCTGACATTTGTCTTGGCTAGAGGACCGTACGCTATTAGCTGTCATTCGGATCCCAACCTCTGCCTGGGTTAGACGAAGTGTGGAAAATGTCCTTGCTACGCTGCAGTTATTGGGTAACTCTAGAAAGAGGAACAATAGCACTATACCAATGATTCTCAACCTTGTTGGACTCAAGGCACCCCTTGCTAGATTTTGAAAAGTGCCAGCTCTTAGTTTTTTGACAATGGAAAAATAATAGAGCAACTTTTCTGTTGCAAAGAACTCGGAGCCCAACAGGTCAGGCTCGTAAGGCACTTCAGGGTGCCACCGCACCATGGTTGAGAATTGCTGCATTGTACTAAAAGAAATTATAACTAGGAGGAAATGTAGGATTCAGGGAGGGAAGAAAGTACTGCTAGTATCCTGTTCTGTCCGGATAGGGTAGAGGTTTGAAAATCTTCAGACTCTAAGAGGGTCAAATAAAAAAAAATAGTGCTTTTAAGACCAGATGTAAGCTACTTAATTTCTATCTGCTCTACATGTTTTTGTGTTAATTGTCAAAGGTATGGATCCCATGGTGATGGTACAGTGGGATAAAAAGAATAGAGGAGCATGAGCACCAAAGATCCTTTGTCTTTGTGTAAGAATCTAAGTTTTCTTCAATGCTCTTGAGAGTTTCCCATTTACCCCCTTGTTGTGTTTGTAGTTTACTGCATATCCGTTAACATAATATTTCACGTTCACATATAAAGTTTTCTCTTAATCCCTACTGTTAGCATTGCAAATTTGGGGTTAGGTGGTGTTAAATATAGCTGTATTTGGAAGTCTTCTCTGCGCTTACCTAAGTCTGCCTCTCCTAAAATATGTGGGGTGAATATTTAACATAAGATATGAGCTACTTTAATGAGCTGGTTTATTTGACTTAATAAAATAGCAAGAATAAGATAAGACAAGATAAGAAGACACGAAATTCATCGCTACCAGTCTTGGAAACTAAGGACATGGGTTCCTGGCCTTTTCCCCGGGACAGGTGTGTACCTTAGTAACATTTGGCAGCTACAGAAACAACATGGAGTAGCTTAGAAAAAGTAAGCCTGTCAGTATGTTAGTCACAGCTAATCTAATTAACTGTGAGCTTTGGAGATGACAGCTTTCTCTGCACTTTTAGGAACAGGTCCAGTTAACTTGGATAATCACCTTAGATTGAACTTGCTTAGGTTATGCCAGTTGAGGTAACACTACCCTAGTCAGCCTTTATTAAAAGGACTATAATGCGTTTTTTGCTGCAGTTGCTGCCCCTCGTACGAAGCTCCATTTTATATTTGGGTGTGTGGAAGTTGATTGTAATGGTGTTTTTCTGCTCTCCTCTTCTAGGTGCATGCTACTATGACGCTAATCAGTCAATGTACGTGTTTGGTGGCTGCACGCAAAGCAGTTGCAACGCTGCGTTCAACGACCTCTGGAGACTTGACCTAAACAGCAAGGAGTGGATCCGGCCTCTGGCATCAGGTGAGAGGTGACAGATGATGTTTGAGATCTTTTCTAACCCTTATGCCAATTTCTTGTAATAAACTACCAAGCTATACGGAAGCATAGCTTCTCCTCGGGACCCTGCTGACTTGATCCTGAGCTTTCCCTAACCTATTATGCTATGCTGTACCTTTGTGTAAAGACCTCCCATACAGTGTACTGTACTGTGGAAAAAGGTGTTTTTTTGTGTTTGCAGCAAACTGTTCAATGCCATCTGTGCTACGCTGAGCCTTGCAAGGCAAAGCTGACAGAAGGTGTTGTCCTAGGAGGACTGAGATCTTTGCATTGCTTTGGTTGTCAGTGTAGGTATTTTTGCATTGCTTTGGTTGGAAGGCAGGGCTGTCAGTATAGGTATTTTTGAGCAGTGGATAAGACATGTCTCTGCTGGTTACCCACAGCAACCAGGGAGTGTGGGAAACAGGTACATTCCTGTAGTCCACGCATTTCTGAGCTAGAGCAGTAAAGGGCTAGAATTTATTTCCCACAGGGGTTTTAAACGCATATAAAGTATCCATGTATGAAGAGGGTTCGTGTTTTCCACATAACCCAGAATTCAGAGAGATGAGGTTTGGCAAGTGTGTGCCACTAGAGAAGGCAGGGAGGCTCTTTATAAATGAAAACCCCCCAAAATAGCATCTGTTTTCCTCCTTATAATGAAATGGGACAAATGCAGAGTGCATGCAGAGCACCCACTAGAGTGCTGGTTACATTAGCTAGGAGGTTGCCTGCTGCAGGCTAAGCTGGTAACATGCACCTTGGCTCTCTTGCTTTCCATGCCCTGTCCCCTGCAAGTCCCCTGTGCACTGCTCTCTTCTCCCCCCCTCTACCTTGGGAGTTCCCCGAAACTCCCTCTGTCCACTGTGTTTGCGGGGTTTGTGTCCCCAGTTCTTTCCCCAGGCCTAAACCTGTGCCCATGCATCTAAACCTCTACCCTAGATCAGGGTGTCCACTCTTCCCCATGTCGTCAGCTGTGTGCAGGCCCTACGTTTCCCATTCCTCCTTTGCTTCAAATCTGGATTCTCTGTTCTCCTCCTACTATTGCACTGTGCCTTTTCCTTTCCACACTGTTGTGTGCACTTCTCTTTCTCTGCAAGATGCATGCTGGTGAGATGAGGCTATTGTGATGCTGGAAGGGGTCCCAATTTTCCCCCATTTTAGTAAGGTCCTACCCATTGATATTGTGAACAATGTTCAGATTAATGTGGGGATCTGCAAGACATGACATTCCAAATTTAGCATGTTAAACCTAAATAGAGAAATGTCATCCAGCTGGGTGTACACCTGACAAGCTTAGCTAATGATTTTTTTTCTTTTTTCCTCCCCCACCTATAAATCAGAGACTTCATTGCTAGATTAAAACTAATCAGGTGGTCAGTGTTTGGACTCAAGCTTGAAGTGTAAGTTTTGACCCATCCAAAACTCAATTTTATTTTAAGTTATTGCACTGTAATAGCAATAACTTGGGGAATACCTTGGGTCTGATCAAGCTACAGTTTAACTTCCTCCTTCCCTCTGCAGTTTTTCATTCTTCTCTGCATTTGTGGGAAAGGTATAACCAGTGGTGACTACTACTTCATTTGGGTTAAAGTGTGTGTGTGTGAGGTTCCCATAATGTTAATGAAGGTAGATACCAGCACCCAGATTAGTCAGCACCCTTTATTAGTCATACATATAGTAAAATTCCCACCAATTTATTAACAAATAGTGTTCTTAAAAAAGCACGTATTGTGGGAATAAGTGTCAGAGTTAAGTCCCATGGGAAGATCCCCTGAGGAAATATTTCTGTATGCTGTCACGAGCACATGCACCAAGATCAGATCATAACTGCAGCTTCACTCTGGTTCAGAACAGAGCATACTTGTTCATCTGTCTTCAGAGGAGATGACTCACCCATGTGAATGCCTGTGGTGGTTTCTTGCCCATAGCTGCCTTTTGGTGCCCTTGCCCCCCTGTATTCTCCACTCCCTGGGAAAAGTGGTGTTTGGTGAGGGCAAATGCAGAAGCTGAACAGAACAGGGCCATTAAAGGGCTGGTATATTTGAACAAATCAAAGGAAACTGCTTATAAAGCATATGAGGAATTTACTGCTGTTTGAGGTAGAACCAAATCGCACAATGAGATTTTTAAAGGATAACTAAAGCTATGATTAACATGCACCTGGGCAGGGAAATGGAATTGGTGCAAGCTGCTCGCTTATAGAAACCATAAAAACATTGCACAGTTAATTCTAGCTATATTAGAGTCTGCGGCTTAGTCTAGTATTGTGCATGGACCTTTGCAGGAAGCCAGATACGGATATATCCAGACCAGATGCAACAGAAGCTTTGATCTGATCTATTAAAGTCATGTCCTTATTGAGGATGGGCCTCTTTGATAATTTGCCTCGAGTCAAATGCAGTGCTGCACATTTGGTAGCTAAACTCACAATGGAGCTGCTGTCAAAGGTAGTTTAAAGTGGGCTGTATAACCATACGTGGACATCCAGCTGCTGGAAGGACACAGATTTAGTGATCACAGAAATCTTCCTCCCTCCACATTTGGAGCAGAGATGGAGATCTACCTTGATCTCCTTCCAAAGGCTCATCAGTTTTGCTTTTTTCCAGACCCCATCTTATTTCTGCCTCTCATACATTGGTTGTGTTTTGGAGAGTGGGGAGCACTTGGATATGGTTCTGCAGCAAGCTGGAATAGGTTGACTGAGGGCTAGGCTGATTTGCCTTGGAATCCACCCAGTTGCAAGGATTTTAAAGTGAGCCAAGACGGGTCTTCATGCCAGTCGCATGCCTTCTGACAAAATCCTGGAAATGGACTACAGTGAGTCCAGGTGAAGGCCGTGCTTTATTTAGGTGGTATGCCTGCCACCCTCACTTGGTTTTTCTCGCATGCAGGCATTAGATTAAATAGCATTAAGAGTTGGATAAACTGTCTTGAAGCTGAGATTGAGTTTAAGCCAGCAATAAATATTTAGCCTTCGCAGACATAGCTGGCCAATGCTCGCTTTCTCTGAAAAAGAGGGAGGTGGAATAACTGAGTAGGGTTGAAAGGAAAGGCCTGTTGAGTTTTCAGAATACATTCTGTTCATTGCTAAAACAATGTCATTGACTGTTTCTTCTCCTATTACCAGGGTAGTAAACACTAGGAGAGCTAAAGAGGTTACCATCTCTTGCTGTGCTTTTCACCAGCCGATTTTGGAGCTATCCCTACAAAGGAACCAAATGCCATTATCCCCACTTTACAGAGAAACTGAAGCACAGATAGGTGAAGCATCTTGCTTAGGGTCATCCAGCATATCAGTGGCACAGCCAGGAACATAACTCAAGGTCTCCCGAGTCCCAGCCCCATGCTCTCCCCATGGGACCATGCAGCTGCCCTTGTTGCATATTCTGCCATAGAGAACAGGAACCTTCTCTTCCCCTGCACTCTTCTGGATGGTGCACTGTGTCAGGGTGAATGCCCTGGTTTCTTATCGGGCTGGTTTGCTTTGGAGTGGGGAGCATTGGAATGGGTAGTGTTATCTAGCTGGTGCGGTAAAAAGAGCAGGAAGGAGAGGGATGTGCTTGTTGCCATCGGTGTTTGCCCTTGAGTTATAAAGTGAGTCAGCCTGGATCGTAACCGACTTTCTTTACGATTTATTGGATTTTGTAAGATGAGTGGTTTGTTTTTTTTTTCTTCTTTTTCCCCCCTATAGTTGAGTCATTCTCAGTGCTATGCTTTGTGTAGCATTTATCCTAAGCTTGTTGGGAGACGAGAGAGATTTTTCCACCCACTCCCATCTCATAAGCAAACAAAGGTATTGTGAGGAGTGGCCTCCTTGCAAAGAAAAATTCCATCTGGGTTCAGGGAGAAATATGGGGGGTCTCTCTTTATTGCACCATGACCCCAGGCTCTATCATACACACATGTAACCTATTTTTGGAGGTGCTTTAGGTCTGAGGTCATTTACTGAGCTAGGGATGGGTTAAAGCCTGGGTGCTGCTGTAACTCAATGTTTTGCACTGAGGGTGCAGGAAAAAAATCCTGTGAGTGCTGATAGTCCCCTCAGTATCCTACCCCAGTTTTTCCTGGGGGGGCAAGTCATGTAGCTGATGCAGTTGACTAGGAAAGAGTTCGAGGGCAGTGGTGCTCATTCTTTTGTACAGTCAGGCCAAATCTTCAAGTCAGATCGGAGCTGAGGGCTGCATAGAAAAGCATTGCCAATGCACAGCTGGCTTTGAGCTCACCGGCTGTCAGTGAAGACCCTGGCTGGAGTTTGGGGACAAACACCACTGCCACTCAGCCCTTCAGTGGCAGTGAAAAAGAGGGGACAGGTGGTGACAGCGTTTACCCCCTGGGCTCCAGAGCTGCACAGAAGCGGTGGCTCCAGCTGGAGCCTGCACTGACCTGCTGGGGAGCTCGGACAAGAGCATGGTGTTAGGTGACGAGCCATTCACATAGGCTTTGTGGGCCACGTCCACCCGCAGGCCGTAGGTTGAGCACCACTGATCCTGGAGTTCACTCAGCCCAGAACTGTGGGATATTCACCCAGGCGCACACAAGAAGTAGTGAACAGTGAAGGCACAGTAACACAGGATTAGTCTGGAGAAGACTGAGATTGGATTTAATAGCAGCCTTTGGCTCCCTGCTGGAGGGTTGCAAAGAGAATGGAGCTGGGCTGTTCTCAGTGGTGGCAGGCTCCATCCCTTGCTGTTTTTAAGGCCTGGCTTGACAGAGCCTGGGCTGGGATGATGTAGTTGGGGCTGGTCCTGCTTTGAGCAGGGGGCTGGACTAGATGTGACCTCCGGACGTCCCTTCCAGCCCTCATTTTTCTATCCTCACCCCTTGGCCAATCCAAATACTCAAACTGGCTTAAAATCATCTGGACTCTCACTGCAGTGAAGATGCATCTTTCTTTCTTGCAGGTCTGGAAATGTACTAAATAGGCTTCCTTCCTTCCCTGTGTCTTGGAAACCATGGCAAGACACAGGTTCTGGGAGCCTAATTTAGCCAAGAAAGTTAACCCCCTATATTTTGTAAAGCCTGGGAAGTGGAATGGGTAAAATAGTTCACACTACACTAGGTTTACTGTGGTGTAGCTGTACATAACTGATGCACAGGAGTCAGTGTGTGTCACCAAGCAATTTTCTTCCTGGATAGTCCGCACTTTTACGGCTCACAGAACAACTACATTTTTTTCTGCACTTGATCAGGGTCTGCTCAAGCTTGCTGTCAAACCTTTCTCTGACAGGGAAGAAGGATGCCCAGAGCTCCATCTGGAGTGGGTTGTTAGGATGCGCCCCTGCTCACCAGTGACAAGTTAAGGGAGGGCAGAGACGGAAAAGACTTAAAAACCAAGGTGTTTATTACATCATAAAGCAAATACTCCAACATGAAAGCCAGTTCCCCAAAGAGGCAAGTAATAAATCTCCCTAGTAGCCATGAAGCACAGTATTTCAAGTCCAAATGCTATCCAAGTAGGTAATACTCTACCAACCTGCCTGCACTCCCCATTGGTTCTGCCTCCTAAGTTCATTCTCAACCTAATAGACATCATCTGCCAATTTTTATCTACGTAAGAAGGAAAGAAGCCTCTGTTTTGAAGATCCTTTGCTACTTTCAGTATGTTTTCCTATAAGAAGTGTCCACCATGAGCAGTAGCAACGCCTTCTGCTCCCTCCTTGTATCAGAGTGACTAGGCAGATGTGTGACTTAGTCCTTCCTGTTTTCCCAAATAAGCCTACCATTCATTAAGCCCTGAGTCCACCCAGGATTTGCTTCCCACAGCTTCCTTTCATTGAAATCAAGTCATTCCAGCCTGCATAGGGAAAGTAGAAGCTTTTATCATCCTCCTATCGCAGGTTCAGCCCTGAGGCTTGAACAGAATAATAATAAGGGAGGCACATGCTAGCTTGCTAGAAAGCACTGACTCCTTTTTTTGTCACAGGATTTGATGCTGATTCAATAAAACTGAAAGTCTGCATGGCTAGGAGAGGGTCTTGTCTTCGGTCCTGGGTTCTTCTGTTGGATGCAGTCTGGCATTGGGAGGCTGCAGCATGATGGAACAAGAAACTTGGCTTTTACACATTGTTACCACAGCTTTTGAACTCATGCCCTTGATTAAGCAGCCCAACATCCTTAAGATGAGCACAAAGACCTGTTTTGTAACACCCTTCAGAAACAGTCACAGTCTTTGCAGAAATGAGATTATTTGTAACCACAACACTTGATCAAATTGGGCAAGATTTAGGCACAGACTTCCTTATTCAGGGTTGTGGAGAGGGTGGTCATGATTTCTGCAGCGGGAGGCAAGGTGCACAACCCAGGCTTCAAAAAGGGTGTTTTCCTGAAAACTGCATGCTTTACAGATCGCAAGTCGTGAAACTGTAAACCACAGCACTGAGAGTGAAGATATTACAGGCTGAGCTTTGTTAGCTTGTCTTCTGTTGCTCTATATCCAAAATAGCATGTAATGTCAGTGGTTCTCAGCCTGTGCCCATCTGCCAGATGCAGTCTTCAAAGGCCCATGTGAACAGCCTGTCACCTAACACCATGTCCCTGTCTGAGCTCACCCGTGTGTCTGCATGGGATCTAACAGGAACCATCGCTTTTGCATGGCCTTGGAGCCCAGGAGATGAATCTGCCTCTTGCCGCCTCTTTGCAGCGTTCAGCCCCTCTTTTATCCTACCGCTGAATTCAAATTGAATTCAGCCCAATTGTCCTATAGGTGTGACCCCTCTTGTTACTGCTGTTTGTAACAAGGGGGTCCAGCAGCTTCACATGAACTGGCCCCATCAGGTCAACGTCCCTATAAAGGTTTTCTTGGAACAACCAGTTCTACAGCATGCTAAAAGAGAGGCTGCTTTTGACACTCGAGTAACACAGGAGCTGGTACAGGAAGCAAGTAACCATGCCTCAGTTTGAGCGAGCTCGTTTGGGTACAGCTAGCTGTGGTAGCATGCATTTCAGCACACTGCACGTTGAGCTCTGTGCTACTGTGGCTTCATTGTTAGCAGTTCTTGAGCTAGCTAGCTCAAAGGTAGCTTAAATATGTCCACAGGATCTTCAAGTGCTGCTGGAGCCATGCCCAAAAAAGTGATTGCAGTGCGGGAGGGAGGAGAGATCTCTCCTAGGTGTCAGGGAAGGGAGTGGGAGTGGGAAAAGGGAGAACCTTTTCCTCGGTTTGAATGGGAGTTGGTTAGCGTTGATCAGAGGATTTGTTCTTATGGGGGATAAGCAGGGAAATAG
This sequence comes from Alligator sinensis, assembly GCF_000455745.1. NCBI lineage: Eukaryota > Metazoa > Chordata > Crocodylia > Alligatoridae > Alligator > Alligator sinensis. Next base: position 2,394,852 of record NW_005842063.1, on the reverse strand, counting down.
GAGGACGAGGGTGGGGTGGTGGAGTTTTCCAGTTTCGAGATGTTGTTTGAGGCATCCTTATCTGCAGGTTGCTTGTCACTTACTGGAGCCTGCCTTGAGCCTTTCTGGGTAGAGTGGGATAGAAATCTAAAAATAATAATGATAATGCTTGGCATCATACAAGAAGGGCCAGATAAAAGAACTTGCGTGGTGATGCTTAGCCTTAAGAAAGGAAGCTTCATAGAAAAGGGCCAACTAATTTAAAATGGAAGATGTTAAAAAATGCCAAGTTATAAAGCATGCTGGAAGAAATGCTGGCTTGCTGATGCACATTGTTGAAGTCTCAATTAACTGTAACTGCACAGAAAAAGGAGCTCGGGGAGGGCGGGGGGGTCACCATGAACAATTCAGTGAAAACATCTGCTCAGTATGCTGTGATGTTCAGAAACCCAGCTATGGTAGGATGTATAAAGAATAGAAGAGAATATACTGCAAGTCATTTACTTGGGCAGTATGCCCTGATGTGCAATACCGATTAGCTCTGTATAGCACACATCAAAAAGATATATTCCAGAAGTAGTAGGGGTCTAGAGAAGGACAGTAGAAATGACTGGATAAATTTGAAGGTTTCTATATGAAGAGAGACTGGAAACATTTAGGACTAATTTAGAGAGAAGATGTAAAATAAAAATTGCTGGAGAGAAGGTAAATTGCAAGTGCCAGTCTAGTTTCTTTTGATACAAAACATGCAGCCTTCATGGAAATTAGTGGGCAAGGCAGTAGATTTAAAGGAATTACTGTTTTATATAATGTATAAATAACATCCAGGACTCCTGGCTGCAAGACGGAGTCCGAGAATTTAGCATTAAAAAGAAACTAAAAGCTTTGCATGGGAAACATTTCCATTTGCATGAATTACAATTTTAAAACCCCTTATATTTTAGGGTCTAAGCCAGCTTCTAATTGCTTTAGGTTGAAAAGACTTCCCTGTGGGTAACTTGTTCCTTAACTGTCCATGATGACCCTCTGGATTCCTATTTGAAATCTCTGGGTTTATCCGGTGAATTGTGTTTGCCTACCTAACAGTGCTAACATTGTGTGGTTGGTATTCCTGTGGCACCCTGGAAAGGACTCGGGACACCCCAAAATGCCACAGCACCTTTGCTGAGAATCACTGGACCATACCCTGGAAAAGGGTACTAAGGGTGCAGGCTCTAGGAATGGTGAATTGGTGCCCAACCTGTTTGTCCTGATCTAAATGTTAGCGGTTGTGAATGTGTGGTTCGTACCTTACTAGAGTTTCACAGGGGGAATCCTACACTGGGGGCTGGCATTAGCTACCAGATTGCATTTGAGCCCATAACTTTTCTATGGTAAACTGAGGTACTACTAACCGTGTCAGCGTAACCAATTCACTTTATGTACTTGATCATGTGAATGCCATGTCTGAGACAGATGAAGCTTCTCAGAATAATTTTACCTCTTCCTTGGGGTTTTTTTTTTGGCTTTCTCTGGTCGTAACGGGTAGAAAGGCTTTACTTGGACCCAGCTACTTGACTCCTGTGGCCAATGCTCACAAGTGTGAATGTGGATAAATACCTACTTTACAGATTTGTTGTGAGACTTAAATTAATTGCTTCTAAAGGGCATTGAGAGGGTCCAATGAAAGATGCTGGAGAGATGCAAATTATTGATTCCATCTGCTTTGCTAGAAGATGTATGCAGGTGTATACTATTATCATGGAAAATCTGCTGTTGTGTATGCATGTGCAGATGCTACAGCAGATCTTTCATGTTGCCTGCCATTTGACATCCATCCCTGCATGCTAGCCTTTGGTACAAAGACTTCTTGTTTGGTCTAGGCACATTTAAAATAAGTTTTGTCCTTTTAGATTTAATAAAGCAAACCTCTCGTTGTCTGCCATGCTGATTTATTGAAAAGATCTTTAAATGGTGCTGAACTGGTCCTCGTCTGTGCTAGGCTTTCCAGCAAAGTGTTCTGGTGCTATGTAGAGGGAGCAGGCCTTTTTAAAAGGTATTTAACTGTAGCATGAGAATAAAGGAAACATATAAGAGTGAAAGCATCTTTGAAGAGGATTTCTGGTTGCTGCCCTGTAAGGTGCATTTCCTCTAGCAACAGACTGGCACGGTGGTATGGAGTGTGAACATGGTGGTGGTGGACAGCACTGAATCACTCTTGCTGAAAAGGTATCCTTCACAGAAATCAGTGGGCAAGGCAGTAGATTTAAAGGAATTACTGTTTTATATAATGTATAAATCACATATAGGACTGCTGGCTGCAAAACAATCCAAGAATTTAGCAGTCAAAAGAAACTAAAAGCTTTGCATGGTAGCATTTCCATTACCATAGAAGCTTTGATGTCCACATCAAACAGGCGGATTTGATTTTTAGCGTCCATGTAGAAGCCTCAGTCATGTGCATGTGGGGCTTAGTGTCCCAGAAGATTTTGCCATTGAAAATGTTCACCTTAACTGGTGTGTTTCAGGAGAACGAAGGCCGGAGCTGACTGTGCCAGATTCAAGCATGATGTTCACATGTTTAGATGTCCATTGAACCCTTTAGGACTCTATACCATGGATTTTGGTTATGAATTCCCTGCTTTTTTTTCATTTTAGGTAGTTATGAACAATACCTCCAGTGGAATTTGTTTGTTTAAATGATGGAAAGTGTTGAGGGCAAGGGATAGGAAATTAGCTCTTGTCATTTTCAAACTCCTTCGCGGTGAGTCCTTGGAGAAGGGAATGTGTGAGCGGAAGATTCAGGGAGGGGGGACGGGACCAGCTAATCAATCATCATTTGTGTTCAATAGGAGCGATCTGTATCGGAGATTAGGCGCTTAATGTAAGTGTTTTGTTTTGCCACACAGATCTGTCCTTCCCTTGACTCGCAAATCCTTCCCCAATTCCCTGCTCTCCTGGCCTTTTCTTTGTTTGCGCTTAACCTTTGAAAGGTTGTATTTTCCTTTAGCACAAAAGCAGAGAGAGAGCCAGCTACCACTGCTATTTGCCTGGGATGAAAATTTCTGCTCTGCAGGGTGAATTTTCCCCCCAGGCCAGGCCAGATAAGGTCCTGAGAATACCTGTATTCTGGGACGCTGCCAGGCCTGTCTGGGTGGGAGCAAATACGGTTGCCCTTCAGGCTGTGATGGTAGGTGAACTGCTTCGGAGGCCAGCCAAAAAGGGCATGTTTTTCAGCGTTACTGCCCAAACAGTGGCATTAATTCCCCATAGTGGCCAGTGGAAAAGTTGTGCCAAAATAGGTAATGTTCACCCCAAAAGGCTTGGTGTGAGTAGACATCTGCCTGCAATGCAAGAGGTCTTTATTCATCTGCCTTCACTGGCCTAGAGAACAAAAGACCTTTGGCTCCTTTTGGGTTTCTTTTGCTGCTGAGAAGCTGTCAGGCCTGTTATGGCTATATCTTCACCATGCAAAATGGGGTATTTACATGAAGGTAACTGCTGCCACAGGGTGGGGTTTTAATCTCTGTATAGCCAGCCAAGGTGTTTACAGAGGAAATAGGGTTGGTCCTGACTAGTTGCATCAAGATGAAAACTTGCCAGTACCCTACACCGGGGGATATTGCATCAAGATCACTATCTTCATATAAAAACACACTCTTGCTGTGAAGGTAGCCTTAAATCTGTTGGTTTTTAATCCATTGGCATATTCTCTGCTTGACTTCAGAGCATTAAAGACAGCTGCAAGGTGCCTCTTCCAGCTTGGAAAAGGCTTTTTAAAAAAAAATACTTCTTCTCAGTGGTTCTTTAAAACACGAATGCCTTTTGGGAAAAGACAGCTTCATCGGGTCTGAAATTCACCTTGCAATGTCAGCGGTCCCTGCTTTGATCTGGCAGTGCCTGGCTGCAGCCTGCCCTTTGGCCCAGCCTGCATTGTTTGAAATCTCCTTATCGGTGCATCTGAGCCAGGTTCCCAGACCACTCCACGGCGTCTCAGTTACAGCAATAACACCAAGTGACATTGTTAGGCTGGGCGGCATTTGGAGTCCATGAAGTCACTTTGTGGTTTTCCTCGTTTCCTTCGCTTTAAAGCTTAAGACAAAAGGGTGCAGGGCATAGGGATTCACAGCTCTGTCAGCATTAAAAATCGCTGCTGCTGGTCCTCACGATTTTCGTTGGCAGAGAGATTAAGGTGCTGATGCTTTCACTTCTGTTCAGTTGTGTGGAAACGTACAGGGCATTTCGGGCATAAAGCACCAGATGCAGGAAGGAATTTGAGTTTCGCGTGAGCTGTGTTGCCCAGTGCTTTGGACCAGCTCTTCCCCTGTTAGGGATGAGCTCCCCAGTGATGGGTGAAGTCAATCAGGATGATTTCATTATCGATCTCGTTCATAGAGTTCGTTCATCCGGTGCGTTGGCTGTATTTCTGCCTTGGCTGCGTGGCATCGGTAGCACTAATTGCCACCTCGCACTGCTTGGAAGAGATGGTCTCGTTGTGCTGCATCCTCTTGTGACAGTCTCTGCATTTGAGAAGAAGTGGAATTGGGGATAAATGAATAGTGAAATGAAGCTAAAAGATGAACACTAATAAGACTACGGTAGGTTATAGCAGCTGAGTGAAACATTTTATTGCGCACCGAATTTAGGAAGGATTGGCTGATACTTGGTATGTGCACTCCTTGGGTGTATGTTACACGCAATTAAAATATTTTACTTATCTTTCCTGTCATCTGTTGTCAACTTGGTGCATCAGTGTGGATACTCCTTCCTCTATACCACATAGAAAACAGTTCCTCCCGTGAGAAGCTTACAGCTTAAAAAGATCAGTGCCCTGCTTTCATTGACAACCACGTATGCTTGGTACGTGCTTCATTATCCAGTGTGAACTCTTCTAGGTAAACTGGCTTTACTTTACATTTTTGGTGCGTGCAGGTTATTGGCGCTGCCTTGCCACTAGCCATTTAGCCTCATGCGGCAGGAGTGGACATTGCTTCTTTTTTTAGCAGAAACTTTTCTTTCATTGAGGGGAAAAATGTGACAACCAGAGGAAATGGGGAGGGAAATTGTTTGAAAGGAAGCAAGCTTCTGGTTTTCCTGGTGCTGGTGTGGGGTGGGGATTTGGGGTTTTTTGAGGCCACTAAGTACAGCAAAGAGTCAGAGCAGTTATGTACTGAAGTTTGAACACCAGCAGAGGTGACCTAGCTGTTCGTCTTTCACCAACTTCCATGCGATAACCTGGCTCTTTCTTTTAGATGAGATCTTAAAAACTTGCTGGCCTGTCAGCTCTCGGGACATATTATATAAGAGCTGTAGCATTTGGGAAAAGATTTCTCCTTCCTCATTGTTGCATCTCATAATTCCCCCCCCCCCTTTTCTAATGGTTCATTGCCACCCACTATGCCAGAGGCAGTTGTATTCATGCCGCTGTGTATACAGGCACTTTAAAATGCTTCCTTTAAAATGAAAGCTCCTGTATAAATACAACAATGTTTTGTTGGTAGGCTTTAAACTCAAATATCCCTGATGCTTTAGTGTAATTTAGTCCAGGTCACGGATTCAGAGTCTTTTCCCAGGTTCTCTTCTTTTTTTTTTTTTCCCCCCGCCTGCACCTGACAGTTCTGCTCATCCTTTATTGTTAGCTGTGTCTCTCTCCCCCTTACATCTTCCTTCCCGCTATGCAAAGAATGAAAAGCAATTCCACATACGTAACAGTTTGGTCTTTAAGGAAAAAAAAAGATTCAAAGAAGCTCCCCATGCCACAGCAGGGATTTTAAAGGAGCAAGAAATTATAGAAACAGGGCAGCTGACTATTCTCGCACTTTTTCTCAGTCCAGTTTAGGCACAGCACTTGGTACTTTGTTTTACTCGGCCTTTTTGTGGCTGAATTATTGAACAGAAATGACTTGGTGCTCGACCCCAGTGCTGGAGACCTTACAGTACAGGCAAATGTGTTTGTACACAATTGGGAAAGACGCTGTTGCTAAGAAGTTACTATCTTGTGGCTAGATGTAATTAAAAAGGAGCATTATTTTTAAAACACATTATATGAAGTGTACACTGAAATGCACCTTTTCTGTTCATCCCTAAAGAAACTGGCTGACTTGCTTCTGTCTAGCTAAGTCTTTTCCATTCACCCAGCACAGAAGCTAATTTTCCTGAAATGCTGCATTCACCTGGGTGTCCTCAGCTAATGACTTTGTAGATGCTAAGGAGAAAAATAAACTCCCCAAACTCCTGTAGCATATTGCCTGCCCGAATTATGCATATTGCAGCAAGGTAGTTATTAGCAGAGACCCTTGATGTGAATTTTAAAGACTGCTAAACATGATTTCCCCTCTCTCCCAGTATTCAGTTAGTGTGGCAAAAGTCATTTCTGAAATCTTTCCTGGTATTCAGCATCTTATCTTTTATTTTTGGAATGGTGTTTGATTTCATTTTCTTGGAACGTATGCCAAAAAAATAGACCCCTCTTAAGACATATATCAGTGTGGATCTAGCAGGAAGGCATGAAAAATAGCTTGTTCCTTTAACCTTGTCAGATTTAGAATCTGAGAGAGAAGGTCCCTAGGCACGAATCCCTCCAGAGAGTAAAATAAGAATTTTTCCCACTATTCCATTTTCAGGCTTCTGTGTTAAAGACCGGCACAGGGAATTTGTAGTTCCTCCTCTGTACCCCGTTTTCTCCCAAGTGGAGTACAAAGGTAGCAGTGAACAAGGAAGGGGGCAGAGGGTTGACTGATCTGCACTCCTTTTCAGAGCTTTGGAGAATATAAACATGACCCTGGTCACTTGAAAATCCTGCTTGACAAGCATTTTATACCAAAATTGGGGAAAGCTATTTGCGTCTGTGTTAGTAAATAATGGGACCAAGACTTGCAAAAATAGGCTGCTAACGTTGGGTTCCTAAGTCCTTATATAGGCATGCAAGTGGTCTTATGCTCTGAGCCCCCAGCAGCTTCCATTGATTTCATGGGAACTTCTAAAAACTTAGCATTTCTGATGAGCAGGCCCTATAAAAGCCAACCTTTGGGCACTTACTTGAAGATCATGCCCAAGATCCCTTAAACGATTACACTCTCTAGCTCCCTGGAAGAGAAGCACCTGTCAGAAGACTTTGCTTTCTAACGACCTCAAAGTTTCCTTAATCTTATTTGGCATAGAAACCGCATTTAAAAAGTCCACCTGCATCAGTCAGGTTTAAAAGGTTCTTGTCTCAAACTGGTGGGTGGCGTGATTTATTTATTTAAAATAATGCGTTACCCCAGGAGGAAAGCAGAGAGAGGCTGAATTTACCATCTCACCACAGTGTGAAAACGCTAGTGGAGAACACAGAAGGAAGCATCTTTCAAGCAAAAAAATGCAATGGAGGTCTTTCTCAGTGTGGCACATTCAACAGCATTTGCAACATCATTCCTGAAGTCTTGGTAAAATTCTTCTGCTGGCAAACTAAAATTCCTGTAGTAATTTAATCTGCGTGTTGCATTTCTCGCCTTTCTTAAAACTGTTGCCTAGTGGTACTTTAGGTAGCTGTCGCCCACCTCAGAGGAGGCTCTGCTTCTGGGATGAAACGAGTCTGATGCTTATATAACAGATATTTAGCGAATTAACATGCCAATATTAGGTAAGCACGTGGAGTTCCTCGGGTAAAAAGGATTGCAGAAGTGAAGGGTGTTGTATGGCAGCAGATGCTGCTGAAACGCTCTAGCATGATATTTAGCGCGGGCTGCAGAGACACCTATCGGTAGGAGCAGAGTAGATCATTTGAAATCGGCTCTACAGCTAAATGAATGGGAACCTTACAATATCCTGGTTTTTGCTTCCTGAAGCTATAAAAATGTTTGTACATTAGTGACATTGCCTAGTAATGGCCTGGGAATGCAGTTGCATCCTAGCTCTATTTTCAGATGCTTTCGAATTTTTGCTCTTTGAGAGAGAATTCCTTCCACCTAAGGCTCGGCTAGGCCCAGGAGAGAAGAAAAGTCCATTATATTATTTTTCCAGGTTCATCACAATCATCATGTCGCGTGAGTCGCATGAAAAGAAGAATACTCCCTTCTCAGTAAAAAGGGACTGAGTAACAGCAACAGGTCATCATGCTAGTAGAATATAAAAAAAATGTAAATGCTAATAGTGTTTCCAGATTAAAAATCTATATAAATTGTATTTAAAGAAAAATGAAGAGTATACCTGTGTAAAAGGATGCAGAAGTATCTATATGCAGAAGAGCCTATACACAAATAATGTGTTGGATAATGGAGATATATTTAAACATTTGGTTCATTCTTAGCCATTTAAAAAAAAATACCAGTTCTTAAACTGAAAAAGCTGATTTAAAATAATTAATCCACCTGATATGAGTACGGGGTAACAAAGCACTAATCTGCATGGTGCCTGTTTGCAGTCCATAGGTGATTTTCCCCCTACCCCCCCTCATGGAAAGTTGAGTTTTGTGTCCAGTTAGCTGTTTGAGCTACTAGACTGGGTCACTCTCCTCCTGTGACGTCGTCCCTTGAGTTATTCAAATAGGTTTATTCGAGCACACACTTAAACTGCATGTTTTTAAAGCAATAACCTGCTTTGGCTGAGACTTTTCACATGCATCCAAAGCCATGTCACTGCAATTCAGCTATTCCCAAAGCAACTCTGTTGCACATAGGGGATCCCCTGGTACTACTTTGATTTTGAGATAGGCTGGGAAAAGCAGTCACCTTCTCCAAATTTTTCCCCTTCTCAAATTTGTGTAAATTCCCTCATGTCAACAGTCTCTCCCAACAGAACTTCAACCTTGGTGTGTTAGACCAGTGTTGTCTGTGCAGGCCTGGTTGAGGCAGGAAAATCCAGACAAACCTGGAGCTACTGTGGCATGTCCTTGCTATGTGATGGCTGTGATTTAAGTATATGTGCAAAGGGGCAGAGGTAGGTTTGTGGTAGAAGGATTTTACACATACGGTGATCTGCCTAAGCCACGTTGATTTTTATTTCTTTAACATATAATTTCTGTCCCTTCAAAGAAGAGACATTCCTTTTGACTTGGTAAATAAAACAGAGCCGCTAACTAGCAGTACTGGGATGCCTGTGGAGTTGAGCACAGATTGAAGAGCGTGCTTGTCTGCTCAGCCATATGCCCCCAATGCCCTTCCCACCAATTAGATTTTTTTTTTATGAGCAGCTTGTAGTATAATAAAGCAATTTTCATTTTTTCCATGCTCATCCACAAGAGAAGATGAGCAGCAGGAGCCGATCTTGCCTGCCCTCTGAATCAGAGCGCTCTTTAATTAGCACCAGCCTTGTTTTGTGTAGCATGCTACACCGTTACTCAAATCACTTGAAATTCTGCAGAGCACAGTATTGGGAAGAAAAAAACATGGCAATTAAGCAGAGCTTTGCAGTGCAAGTTGGTTTCCTGCGTCATTCTGTTTCTACGCACGCGAATAGGAAGGGAGCTCAAGACAGAGCAACCGATCTCAAGGAATATAATTCAGTCTTTGCTCTTAGCAGTCAAGTTGATCATTGAGATTTATAACAGACTACTCAATCACTGGGTATCAAGGCAGGAGGCAGGGCAGAGACGCCTTAAAGCCCAGCTAAATCAGAGATGCATAAGCTTTAGGCAGCCTGATCTTATTTCATCAGATGCTGATTAGTCTATAAGGTGCATCTCTGATGCCTTCTGTCTGCCTTCAGACAAACATGACTAACGATCTCTTCCCTGCTCCTGGGTATCATGGGCTACTCAACACCCTCTTAGCATGGCATTACTCACAAGTGATGATGCCACAAGTGAAATACTGCACTCAGTTGAGACTAGTGCTAATAAAATCTTTTATCCCCCACCTCCTCCTTATTCTCAGTGTTGCGTGTTATGGAAAAAGGGTCTGCTACTGCTTATTAGGTGGTAAGGTGGTATATTCCCATGTCCTGTTTCCATAACTTCTTCCATGCTTGCTGTCTGCATGACTATGCAGGTGCTTTAGCAGCAATGGGAATATTTGATGTGCTAATGAAATAAGGCTCTTGAATCCAATTGCACAGGGCTCGGGAAGATTTGAGACTCCTGATGACTTAAAATAGTTTTCTCTACCTATTGGGCTTCACTGTTGTGACTTTATTTCAAGATCTTCCAAAGTAAAGGCATCTGCTGAAAGTTCCTTTGCAAAACATGGGCATTGTGCCTATTTGCAGAGGTAAAGCCCCCATTTTAGTTCTGCAGGTAGTTTGCAAGCTTTGGACCTTAAATCTATCACTGGATGAGGCCAGAATCTGCCTGGCTTTCAGCCAGTAGTGTACTCTCTCAGGTGGTGAAAATCCTGCATCTGAGGGAGGGGAGGAATCTTTATCTGAAAAAGCAGCTGGTTTAAGTGTGGAAAGCAGTTCATTGCAATTTAATTGAATCATCATAGCTGCTTTACGTATTGCTTTGTAGCAGAAGATTCATTTACTACCTGTACAGTTCATAAAATATAAACCCAGCGATTTCAAATAGGTATCCATAGTGTCACAAATATTCTGGCCTGTTGCAGTCTTTGCAGCAGAAGAATCGCTCTGTTATTTTTCCATAGTCAAACAAGCAGAAGCTAAGAGCTGGCATTTTCTTAGAGGTGCCTTCAGTCTAAAGAGATTGAGAAACACTGGCTTAGAGAACGACACAGAGCTGTCCTCTTAGCCTTCCTTCTCCTAGTATTCCTCTCCCACTCCTCTTTATTTCCTAATTCTGATGCTAATGTTGTAATGTCATCTGGGAACCTCTTCCTCTGGAAGTCCTTCTGTTTTCTGACCTCTGAACTGCTGCTACCCTAGGGTCAGACAACTTGCACTAAGATCGAGTGTAGGAAGTATCTGAAGTCCCAGACAAGGATACTTGGCTGTAGTGTCTGGGGGCATTCGAACCCCAAGACCTCCAGGCTTGGGCCTGCACATGGGATGTCTGCCAATGGATTTGGGAGCATCTGAAGTCCCAGGGTGAAAGGTCTGGGGTGAAGGATGCTCGCCGGTTGTAGCACCGTACGTGGTGTTTGAGTTCCACCTGCTCAATTGACATGGTTTTTGGATTAGTTGAATTCTGCTCAATCAATACGACTTGGAACTGATTTGGCTAATTTGACCTGGAATACTAAATATATTTTAAAAAATCTGTCAGAAGTCAGAGCTCCACTCAGCAAACAGCGTGGGAAAAGCAAAATCTGGATCATGCGTGAAGGCAGGGTTTTTTTCTCTCTCATTCTCCTTCCTTTGGTTGGAGAGGGAAAGGATATTTGGATTTCATACTGTCCCAAAAGCCTAGCTGTGGGGTCAAGGAGCCTGAATACAGCCTACTAGCCCTTGGGGATGAAGCTGTGGTTGGTATAGTAAAGGTGAAAGTGGTTCCAGGTATTCTGCTTACTAAGCAGGTATTGCCAGCTCCAGCCTTGCACTCGGTCTAATAAATTCAGACTTGAACATCAGGCTGGCTGCTGTAGTTCATTCAGATTTAGCATAGCGGGCTTTGCTGTTTGACTGGGACCATCTGAGACCAGGAGCTGTGAATGCTTGGTGAGGTTTCCTGCCAGAACGCACTATTTAAACAGCGCCGTGCCAGTCGGTATTCTCCTTGGAGTTATCCGAAGCGGTGCTTTATGATGTCCATAGCAGAGCGTTTTCAGCCTCAGGAGTGCCATAGGCATAGCGGGCTTGAATCTCATTTCTGTTGTAAAATCTGACAGCCAGCGCATCTGTGGGATTCATAGCAGGGGTCACAGATACCGAGGTCCATTGTGGGAAGAGTTCACACAGTCGGTCCAAAGATGAGCTCTTCAGAGCCGCTGCCCACTTGAAGCAAGTCCCTAATGGAAAAATACGAGAACACGGTTGCTTATAACTGAAATCCTTTGATTTTTGTAGAGCTACAGTAAATCTGGGGAACATCTGCAGTGAAGTGAAATGTTTTTTGTCTGATCGATCGGATGTTGGCATCTGTCTTCACTGGCTTTTACCCTTTCTTTGGGGGTAATTTGTTCCAGTGACATTGGCTGATGAGTTGAAATGTTTCCTAATTACGTTGTAGAGTGAAACGCATGTGGAAACCCAAGCCCACTGGGGATTTGTTCAAATGGAAAGTCTGGCTTGAACACAGGAAACCGTTCTTGAATTTCTTGCGCTCCCTCCCCTTGCCTTGAGACAGGGTAGCGGCACTGACTTAATACTCCTGAGGTTTGATGGTCCTGCCTTGAGTATGTTACTGGTCCTTTGGTGCTACCAGTATCCCTGATCTTAGGGTTTTTATCTTGCTGTCTCTCGAGCACATTAGACTGAAAGAATATTAGTTATTCTTCTGCAAATGCTTCTGCACATTTCCACTTGGTTTAATAGAAGTTGGAGGTAAAGTCTTGCCCGGTCTTGTTGCAAATGTTCCATTTTACAGCTGCTGGCAACAAAAACTCCCTTTCCTAGAAAAAGATGAAAGGGCCATGCTCTTGTATATATATATTTTTAAGCTATTCATCTCAAGCCTGTAAGAATGGGGATTTGCTGAAGGCTTTCAGGTCCCCCTGCTGTTTTTCTAGAGAGACTTCATCCTCACAGCGGAGATGCTATTCTTTAAGAGGTGACGTTGCCTATAGCACTAGATAGCTGCTGTTTGAGACTCAGTCCCATACTCTAATCTTTCTGCTGGTACAAAATCATCGTCAGAGATATTTCCATATTGAATTCCATTCTTGAATTAAAAAGGTCACTAAGCCAACTTGGACCATAGGATGAGGAAGGGATCTCCTGTGTTGTCGTGTCCAGTCTCCCTGTGGTGCAGGGAACTCTTACTACTCCCATTCATAAATTTGGTAAACTTTCTGTTAAATTTAATTAGCTTTTTGCCTTCACTGGTTCTACTAGAAGGCTGCTCCAGAACTGCTGATACTAATAAAACTTTCTGTACACATTAGCTCTTGTGCCAACATTGTTCTTTGGGTTTGAATATCTCTTTCTCCTGTTCACCCTTTAATGTATTTATAGGGATTGATCAGCACCCCTCAATTCATTTAGCCTTGAAAAGCAAAGGTTAAGCTCTTTTTACTCTTTCTCTTGGAGAGGATTTTTGTCTAGTTGTCTGGATCACTTTCCCTTTCTTAAATAATAAGAACTGTTTGCTATATGGTTTCACCTCCACCTTGTTAAAATACTTGTCGCCAGACCTTGTGACATGAGCCAACTGGGATGAAGACTTTCCACTCCCCTTGACTTGAGTATATTAAGTATTTTAGTTTTGCTTGTGCTGGGATGCGGTAATTTCTATCACCCTTTAAGCCACCTTGTCTTCACCCCGTAGCTAACGTCATCATTTTTATGGAACGCTAAGTATTTGTTGAGTTTGGGGGTCATACCTGGATTATCTTCAAATCTCAACCACAACCTTGCTGCCTAATAACCCACTTTCCTTGTCCTCTGTCTGCTCGTGTGGCTAAAAAGCCTTCTACTGTATTTTAATATCTTTTGCAAAGTCTTAACTCAGCTTGATATTTTTTTTTTTTTTTTTGGCATTTTTCACTTTTTCCTCCTACCTCCTGACCTCTTCAAATACAGCTAATGTTCTTGGCTCACTGTCTTTTCATAGTCCACATAGATTCTTCTTACTCCTGATGGCATTTCAAGGAGGTTACTCATCCAGTTATATTTGGAGACCTTTTCTTACAAGTTTTTTCTCTCTGCTTGGCCTGCAAATCTCAGCCACGTTTTTCTCCATCTTGACCGTAAAGCAGTTCCAAGCTCTCCACGCCAGTTGATTTTGCTGTTAGTTCCCAGAATTTTCCAAAGTTTGCCCTTGTGAAATAAAAAGTCTTAGTTGTAAATTAAATGAAAGGCTAAATAAACTGAATCAGTTCGTGAGTTTGATTCAAGAAATGTGTGAGCCCAAGATTCAACCAGCTGTTCTGTTGTTCCTTGCTGCTTACCAGAACCAGGCCTAATATAGCAGGGGTGGGCAATTATTTTGGGTGGAAGACCGCTTACTGAGTTTTGGAAAGCCATTGAGGGCTACGTGACAGGCAGCCCTGGGCAGATAAATATTAATTTTCTAAATCTTTTAGGGGCCCCATGGGCCGGAGAGAATGGCTTGGCAGGCCGCCTCCAGCCCATGGGCTGCATTGTGCCCATGCCTGTAATACAGCATCACCTCTTGTTGGTTCAATCGCTGTTTGCTGAAAGAATCTGCTTGCTATTGTAACCAGGAAAAACCAAAATCTGTCATTTATTAGTAGTGTTTCTCTCTCTGTCAGATTAGTTTACCATAAGGGCCATGCTGCATAATCTGATAACGTTACAGAGTTTATCAATGTCCCAGTCTGACTCTGGGGGTCTAGGGCGGACTCCCAGAACTGCCCAGCAGGTTCTCTTTTCCATCTCTTTCCCCGAGCAGCACTGACCTAATTCTTTTGTTTTCTCAATTTCTCCCTTTTTTTCTGTGCCCTATTACATTACTAATGGACATCCTTACAGTTTTTCCCTTCATTTCCTCTCCTCCATGCTTACTGTTTGGAGCCATTCAGGGCTGTACCTGGTGCAGGTGAAAGGGCAGAGTTTCTAGCTAACCATGCTTTTGAATTTTGAACCTCACGTTCTAGCACAGCATAATTTCTGGCACTACTTGACTGCCTGTGCGCACCCGTTCTTTAATGCATTTAAAACTTAAAATGCCTGCCCATAAGATCTTGTGTTTTAAATATGTAGCCTCTGATGGGAGTCATGGGTGGGGCTTTCCAAGCATACATGGAACCTGAGGATTTCTTCTTTAAAAGATGCTCATCTGCTTTATGGATTTGTAAACCTGTCAATTGAAAAAGCTCTGGCCAGCTGCTTAGTACCCGCCTCAGCCAGTGGAAGTGGCACAGCTGTACAGCTGTGTTTCCTTGCATCTTGGAAATAGCCTAGCCCCTGTGCCCGTCCAGATTCTTACCCTCAAGGGAGAAAGGAACCCAAATATTGCACTTTGCATAAAGGCTTTTTATATTGTCAGTCTGATGCTGCAGTGATGCTGCTTGACTGCGAAGGAGTCATTCTGCAGCGCCAGCTAATTGAGCCTGGCCCTGTGATGTTTGTGACAGTGTACCTCGTCTGTCTGTCGTGTGCACTTGCAACTGGGGGAAATCATGCAGGTTGCCTGCTGGATTCCTTCATTTGGAGTGCGCAGTCTGAGCTCTTTCTATCTTTTCCAAGATGCTCTTGATCTTTTCAAAAGCCTGAACCTGCCAAGTGACACGTAAAGTCTGTAGACAGGCAGCGAGATTGTGCGCTCTCTTTGTGGTAGCATTAGTGAGTTAACGTGAAATGGTTTTCTCACTGGCCGTCATAGTGGTTTCCGTGTCTGCTGCTTTTATATGTATAATTGGGGAGTCTTAGTTAAAGGCGCAGGTAGGTGGGTAGATATGCCTTTAACTAAGACTCCCCAGTTTGGAAAAGCATCTGCTGCTGCCCCAAAGTCGAGTGTAGTTATTCCATAGCTCACGACAGCCCCAGCCTTGTATCACTCTCCCTTGTTTTATGCAATATCTTGTTTGATTACAACTGACATCCAGCCTTGTGTCCTAGTTTTTAAGTAGTGTTATGTTCTGGTGTCGCCTACACAAATCTGGTCGGCTAGATGCTTGCCAGACTGCTGTGTTGAAGCCAAGCCCGCTAGAGCAGTGGTGCAGAGCTGGTCCGCAGGCTGGATCCTGCAGGTGTGGGCAGCACACAGCATTGGTCTGCAGTCTGACCCATACGGGGCCGTGTCTTCTGGCCCACGGAGCTCCCCACAGCTCCAGAAATTTGGCAGAAGGCAAGTGGTGGCAGCATTAGTTGCAGTGGTTCTGCAAGCAAGTAACCCTACCCCGCTCCCCAAGTTTCCAGACCTGTGGGAAACCCCTCAAACCAGATCGTGTGGTCCCTCCGGCCAGAGGTTGAACACCACTGTGCTAGACCCGGGGGCTGTTGCACTTCCCTTGGTCTGGGGGGGCTCCATCTCTTGAATCGCTGCAGGGCACTTGCTGTTAACCCTCCCCTGAAGGGACCCCTGTGGCCCAGAGCCTACAGACTCGGTGTCAACTCCCTACTTTCACCTACTCCAAAGAGTTCAGCACCTCCCTCTCTTGCATACACCTTTTTAGTTGTTGTTGATTCATGTAGTCTTTCCCTCATTCTCGATACTAAAACCAGAGATGGATTCCTCTCTCTCTCTTTTTATTCGGGGTCCTGCAACCTAAATGCCCATTGTCCCACTTTAAGTACCCGTGAAGTATCGGAGAAAACACTTCTACTGGGACAAACAGGGATAATTGACTTCATTACCATTCAAGCTGGTGTGTGAATGACTGAAGGAAGGGTGTCGGTACCCAAAAGCTTGCAAAGAACAATTTTTCCGACTGTTTAATTGGTCTAATAAAAGATATCACATTTACCCAAAGAACCATGTCTGCCTAAATGGCTGTCCTGTGAGTCAAAGCCCAGGACAATCAGAGCTGGTGCTGTGTTCTTCAGTACTGCTGTCACTTCTCCTGACAGTCACCTTTACTCTGCAGTCTGCCCTGCTGATTCAGACTGAGAAGTAGCTGTTAATACTCATTGCATATGCATAGGGTTAATCTTGCATCTTCCACTGAAATGATTCAGAATACACTTAGGTTTGTAAGTACCCAAGTGATTTGCCATGAGCAATGCCGGATGTGTTCAGATTAGTATTCATACTCCCTCCTTCCTTGGGGAAAAGTCGCTAGGTATTTGGAGGTAATTATTGCTTTTATTCAGTGCTAAAGCAATAATTTAAAGGGATATGTTAGAAAGCTAGTAATTTCCTGTCACTGACTGACAGATGTTTTGCCATACATGAAATGTGCTTTCAGGCTCATACTAATTATGATGACACAAATTGGCAGTAGCTTTCTTCCCATGCTCCCAACGCTAATTTTGTCTTCTCTTCCTTGCTGCCTTTTAAAGGGGAGTTTCCATTTTGTCACGTTTCAGTAAGATTGGCTCATACAGTGGCTGCTGCTGCAAGATGCAGTTTCCTAACGTTTCCCTTTCTCCTTCAGGTTCTTACCCTTCACCTAAGGCTGGAGCCACTTTAGCGGTGTACAAGGACTTGCTGGTACTGTTTGGTGGGTGGACGCGACCAAGTCCTTATCCTCTGCACCAGCCAGAGAGGTTCTTCGATGAGATACACACCTACTCACCCTCCAAAAATTGGTGAGAACCTCTTGAGAGTCCGAACTTGAATCAAATCCCTTGACCACATATCAACCCCCCCACATAATATGACAAAGCAAGTGCATCTCAGACATGCAGAACTGAGTGTGCCGCTGTCTGAAAGCTACTTGGATGATGATTATTTCCTTATTTCCCTCCATTGGTAACTAAAATGGAACAAATTCTTCCAGCTGGAGTAGTGCTTTTGATCTAAGGATTTGATATAAACTGGATAGAAGTGTTTGAAACCATGCAATTCCTTTGGCCATGCACTGTGATTCATTATGATAAGAAATATAGGAACTGTGTAACACTAGAGATATTACCTTACCTTCAGGTTTATACTTTCATGTACAGGTGATTCCCTGTGAATCACTCACTAGGGGAAGAAGAATCCCACAAGTAAACATCCCACTGCTGAAAGCCACCTGCTCTTCCAGCCTCTAAGTTTGTCTGGACAAATCAGCTGAACTGTGTAGAGACGGTAGCAAAACTCTCCTGCCAGTCCCCAGAAAACATGCTCACTTGCAAAAATATTTCTGCTGTCTGTATGTGAGCCAGTGTAGTATTAAAGCAGTTCCAGATGGGCATATAATCAGCAAAAAGCTCAATCATCCCAATGCATTTTTGGCAATGTTTTTAATACACTGTGATTAAACAGGTAATAATAGTTGAGGACAGATTTCATTAAATGTGCTGGTGTTACCAGTTCAGTTTTAGTATCTTGGTTCCAAATTAAACTATTTGCCCTTTTATTCAGATCTTGATGATGGTGATTTTAGATCATTTAGTCAGAATCCTGTCACTTACCCACTTTCTGTCACCGCAGTGGCATGTAGGAGCTATAGTTATCAAGCAGGACTCCACTGTCTTAAGCATTATCCAAACAGAGAGCAAAAAGATGGACCCTTCTGCCTAGCTTCCCAAGTGTCACCATAGAGCAAGAACAAACTTAAAATAACTAAGGTTTAAAATGCCATCCCCACTGGACCTAGAAACTGCAGCAGCGAAAGTCAGTGGGTCTGTGCTGTTTTGAGAAGTGGTTTTCCTGTGACGTGCAGGGTTGGTGACACCTTTCATCTCTGGGAGGGAAAAAGCTGGGGGGACTCTAGCATAATTTACCAGCATTCATGAATTCTTGTTTCCACAGGTGGAACTGCATTGTGACGACCCACGGACCACCTCCCATGGCAGGACACTCCTCCTGCGTAATAGAAGACAAAATGATCGTCTTTGGGGGCTCGCTGGGATCTCGGCAAA
>NW_005842063.1:2352022-2376419 GCF_000455745.1 Alligator sinensis | reverse complement strand
GTTGTGTATGCTTGTCTCTCCCCCCCCCCCCCCCCCCCCGATGTTTCTGGGACTAGTGATCACCCTGTGAGGAGTGATAAAACCGGGCAGAGATTGGGTGAGGGGTGATGCAAGCTTTCCCACTACAACAGTGCCTCGTGTTTCTGACCTCTGTGTCTGCTGTCCTGGTCCTAGATGCCTTGCTTAGTTCAAGAAAGCCTGTTTTGCTGCATCTGCACTTCAGGTTAATAGCCTGGTTGCTATGGGGATGGTTGAGACCACCACACTCGCTTATATATGCTATACCCTTCCCTGAGTCGTGCTTCAGGCGTGTGCAGTGGAGTCCATTGCAAGATCAGGGCAGTGGCCTTTAAGACCTGTTCTGAAGTGTAGTCCCCCCCAGTGACAGTGTGTTTGTCCTTAACAAACATTTATCCATCTCGGAACACGGCTCAATTTAGCACTATTAAAATCTGAGCTTGGACTCGAGGGTAGGTCAGGATCATGGTGCAGCGTGACAGCTCCGTAGGCAAGGCTGGAAGAAGCTAAGTCATTAAGCTTACAGGATGTTTGGATGTGCTGCTGCTGCCCCCCTCCCCTGCTCCTGTCTTCTGTTGTGTCTTGGATTTGATCTTAGTCCTTTGCCAGGCTCATGTTTGCTCACGGGTCTTGTTCCTTTGCTGCTTCCATTTTCTTTGACTACACCAGTGTACACCAAGAACTTGTTTTGAGAAAAGAGGCAAAGTCCCAGAGCCTGCCTTCCCCCTAGGAGTAATGCTAGTAGTCCTGCAGTCTCCAGAGCAGCACTTCCTTGAGATCCTCCAAGGAATGTGGGGGGGGTTTTCTTGTACACCTTTGGCTCCATGTTTGCCGTCTTGTCCTTGCAGGAGTAATGATGTCTGGGTTCTGGATCTGGAGCAGTGGGCTTGGTCGAAGCCAAACGTCTCTGGGCCAAGCCCTCACCCGCGAGGTGGCCAGTCTCAGGTGACAATCCTTTGCAGTTATTCAGCAAATGTTGCAGCACCTTGTGAGGAGGTCATCAGCCTGCTCTCACTGCCACCGCTGCGTGTGAAAAAGAAGCAGTAGGAAACAATTAGGCTTGGTTTTGAGCTTGTCATCTGCAGGACTCATAACAAGCAATGCCAATAGCCTCTTTGTGCCAAGCCTTTGCTGATTTCCCTTTTACTTCACTAATTTGAGAGGCCACCCTCTGAAAGCCTCCTGGCATTAAGCCATGCTGTATTTGTCCCAGTTTGTGTATGTACACCTAGATTTGCAATTAGCACTTCTCCAAACCAGAGTCCTCTGTTTTAACAACCGAAGCAAAACACTGACGTCATCCTCGCCATTTAAGAGCCATTAAAAATATTCCTCTGTACTGGCTTTGTAGAAGACCCCTTTATGTATGGATTTGCTGACATGTCAGATTTCATATTTCCACTGCCTTGGATGATTTCCACTAAAAACATTTTAATGCCCGATATAGAATCATACAGCGTACATGCTGGAGCACTCCCCACCCCCTTTCCTTGTCTGTCTTGCCTGACTCTGGCATCAGCAGGCTGCAACAGACACTCTGTCAACAGATTTGATACTGCACTCTTCGCCATAGCACTCTAAAACTGTGATGATGTGGCTTGTATAAATACAGCCTGCAGGCATTCAAGTGCCTAAGGCGTGATGCAGATTCAGAGCAGACGACCTGCTATAGACCCATGTTTTCCCTTGTCTTTCCTCACACTCAGAAAGAGGGATGAATGAATTCCCCAAACCCATTCTTCCTGGTTGGAAAGTCTTGTTTTGTATGCACTTTCTAGAGACTTTATCCATGGGCTCCTGGAGCCTGTTTTAGGTGGGCTCCTGGAGCCTGTTTTAGGGGGGCTCCTGGAGCCTGTTTTAGGTGGGCTCCTGGAGCCTGTTTTAGGTGGGCTCCTGGAGCCTGTTTTAGGTGGGCTCCTGGAGCCTGTTTTAGGTGGGCTCCTGGAGCCTGTAGAGCTTCAGACAGTTGCTGGAAGCAGTGGGTGGGTTGGTCCAGCGCTGAATGGGAGTTTGAGAGCAGGCTGGGGCAAGACCCTTAACATGGGTACCTTGTGGAAGCAGGATGCAAAGTGTTTTGACGCATGGGAGAAGATACAGCAGCAATAGTCCTGTGTGAAACCTAAGGAGATTCTTTGTGTTCTCCCAAGTTTCTAACACTTCTTTGTCTCTCTAGATTGTCATAGATGATGAGACCATCTTAATCCTTGGTGGCTGTGGGGGGCCAAATGCTGTAAGTATATAAAAGCATGGGAGCATGAGCATGGAGCATGTGCATCTTACCTGTTTATAACACCAACTCATGTACACCTTACAGAGGGGTCCCCTGTGGTCTCGGGTATACCTTGTTGCTAGTGGTAGCTCAGCAGATTGATTGCTAGTTACTCTGCAAAGCAACCTTGACTGGTTGTGCTGGATTGTAGAGTTCTGGATGTAGTTGTCATCCCTGCCACAGCTAAATAAATAATAAAGTGCAGCCCCTCTCTCCGGTGCCTTCTATCCATGACGCTTAGAGTGCTGTGCCCACATTAATAAAGCCTTGCTGGAGTTATCCCTGACTTATAGCTGGGTAAGACACCATGGCCTGGAGATTTGACTTGTCTTTAAAGTCCCATAATGTGCGAGTGGTAGTCACTCCAGGAACTGCAATCCGGGTTGTGATTTCTATCCATCTGTAGTGAGATTGGTATCGGGGAACCTTTTCCCCGAGGAAGATAGTTGCACACTAAGACTAAA
This sequence comes from Alligator sinensis, assembly GCF_000455745.1. NCBI lineage: Eukaryota > Metazoa > Chordata > Crocodylia > Alligatoridae > Alligator > Alligator sinensis. The sequence continues at coordinate 2,373,668 of NW_005842063.1, read as the reverse complement.
TTTCTAGTTATGTTGCTCTTTTATTGGCAGCTGTTCAAGGACGCCTGGCTACTGCACATGCACACGAACCCTTGGACATGGCAGCCACTGAAGGTGGAAAATGAAGACCATGGGGCCCCTGAGTTGTGGTGCCATCCTGCCTGCAGGGTAAGGGGGTCAGAAATCATGTGGCAGAGTGGAGAGAGAAAAGTCTGTCTCCATGGAGTTGAATCTCTGGACCCCTGCTTGGGTGTCCTGAGAGATAACAGGCTAACAGAGCAGGAGGTGAGGGGGTTGTGAATTTGTATGCAGCAGTTTGTGATCGTGTCTTCACATGTCTTCCAGGTGGGACAGTGTGTTGTGGTCTTCAGCCAGGCTCCCAGCGGGAGAGCTCCACTGAGCCCAAGCTTAAACTCTCGCCCCTCTCCCATCAGTGCCACACCACCAGCCCTGGTTCCTGAAACGCGGGAATACCGCTCTCAGTCTCCGGTTAGGAATGCAGATGAAGCTCCCTGCGTGAATGGGCGCTGGGGCACCCTGAGGCCCAGAGCACAAAGACAAACCCCGTCGGGGTCCAGGGAAGGGAGCCTGTCCCCAGCCAGGGGGGACGGTTCCCCTGTACTGAACGGTGGGAGTTTATCTCCTGGAGCCACGGCAGCAGGCGGTGCCTCACTGGACAGTCCCGTACAGGCAATATCACCCAGCACACCTTCCGCTGCTGAAGGATACGACCTGAAAGTGGGACTTTCCCTCGCCCCGAGACGAGGATCACTACCAGATCAGAAAGACCTGCGATTAGGATCGGTAGATTTGAATTGGGATCAGAAACCAGCTTCCATTAGCTGTCAGATGGACGGGGCGGACAACAGGACAGTTGGCGGAAGCGTGAGAAACCCCCCAGAGCAGACCAACGGGATCCACACCCCACCACACGTTGCTAGCTCCCTCCCGGGGGCAGTCTCCCCGGGCGCACTGCGAAGAAGCCTGGAGGCTGTCAAGGCCCTGTCTTCCAAAGGTGCGTCGGCTTCAGCAGCATTGAGCCCTCCTTTAGTGTCCTCGCCAGGATCCCCCGGCAGCCAGAGCGTGAGCAGTGCCGAGGCGGCGCCACGTCCCGGCTCTGCCCAGGGGGATGGCCACTCCTTACCTCCCATTGCTCGCCGGCTGGGCCACCATCCTCCACAGTCTCTGAATGTTGGCAAGCCTTTGTATCAGAGCATGAACTGCAAACCCATGCAGATGTATGTGCTGGACATTAAAGACACCAAGGAGAAAGGACGAGTCAAATGGAAAGTGTTTAACAGCAGCTCGGTGGTGGGGCCACCCGAGACCAGCCTTCACACAGTGGTGCAAGGCCGGGGCGAACTAATCATATTCGGTGGTCTCATGGACAAGAAACAGAACGTGAAGTACTATCCCAAAACAAATGCCTTGTACTTTGTGCGAGCAAAGAGATAATGTGGCAAAGGCTGTTCCACCCCTCCCTTCTTCCCTGTGGCTTTTTTTTTTTCTTTTAAATCCTTCCTCTGTCACGCAGGCATTTAGACTGTGAATTAGGGAACAAGAAACCAATAAAATCCAAGCAGAATGTCAGTGCTGCCCTCCAGCTCCCAGCGTGACCCCGACTCTGGGTTTGGTTCAGAAATGTCCTGTTAAGAGAATTCTGTTTACAAATGGGGAGAAATCTCCATTCTGGTGGGATTCATGGTTGCTGTGTTCTAGCAGGAGCTTTGCTGCCGCCTTATTCTTTGCTGATAACTAGACCGAGAATTCAGGGTGAGCGGGGCGGGGAGGGGGGAATCTTCTAACATCCAGTATCTTCAGAAATTTTCCAGGGGTATAGAGAGGCCTCTTCAATGTCTATATACAATTCCAGCCCCTAAAGGGTTGGAGATGCTGTCTGTATTGAATACCTGCAGGCAAGAGGCCATAAGCATGTATGCACTGATACTATCCACGCTTGTCTTGTTGCATATGGCTGCACAAGGAAAATAACAGCAATATTTTAAAATCTTCCAGCACTACAGCCAGAACTGCAACCCTTAGTCATCACAGACACAGATGCCTTTTTTTTCCTTGGACTTTTCTCCTGACAGTACCGTTCCCGTCCTGTCCTGCCCTCTTGTTGCCACGAGAGAAGGAAGAAAGGACAGATCTGCATTGAAATGCCGGATCACCAAGAATTCAGTTGGCACTGCTTTCGTTAGCGTGTCCCACCAGGGAGAGTCCTACTCTAGATCGAACCAGCAGTGGCATTAGATCTCCCTGACATTCTGAATCACAGGCGGGTAAAATTGCACACATTAGACAGCATTAAAAGAAATGTGAAGTTACAGGTTTAAACTAAGCAGTTTTGTTTAGGACGTTCATAAGAACCAGTGTCCACGTACCTCTTCAAGGTGATGGAGCAGCTGGATGCCGATGTTCTCTCTTAAGAATTTGCTCTAGAAACTTTTGCCTTATGACTGCACAACTCCAAACGTGTAGGCGTGCAGACAACTTTTTCCAGTGAGTACTGGGGATGTCTTAGCTCATCTTTAGCTTATGGGACAGAAAGGACACCTGCATAGCCTCGTTCAGCAACACACTTGTGCACGTGCTTAATGGTTGCACATGCTTAAGTGTTTTTCTGAATTATAACAGCACATTCTCTTAGAGCTTGGTTCAATGTGCCATTTACAGTTACTGCTTTTTTTTAACTCGTTTCTACTTCCTGGTCAATACTGGTTATCCTGCCAGATAACGCACCACAAACTAAAATGAATTCACAGCAACACTAAACACTGTACCAACCAACCAAAGCAAAGAAGCCTGACGCAAGGCAGCCCCCTCCCTGCTCTAGGCTTCCATCAAAGGTGCTTTCTGTCCGCTTCACTTGCTCTGAATATTTTAAAGCTCTTGGAAGTAGACTAGATGTTTCTGCCATCACTGAAATAAGTGGTAGCATTTGGAAGGATTTTCAGCCAGTTGAAGTGAAACACTGGACCGGCCTTAATTCTTCCAGTTTTAGCACCCTCCGTATTAATCACCAGTGATGTTCACACTTACCAGAATCCAGTTTGAAAAAAATCTAAATTGCTATTTCTGCATATGCCTTTGCGTGAATATTCTTTCCTTCCTATTTCAGCTTGAGGGCTGCTGTATCAGCTCTCAGCTTAGAGAGTTTCCAATTTTTCCATGCGGTTGTACTTTCACCAGCATGTGATCCTGGCTCCTTCTGAAGCTTGCCATTCTTGTGCGGCTTTGTGGGTTGTTTTACATCATACAATAGATTGAGCCGTAAGAAATCTGTTGGAATCAGTTATATGCGTCGCATGGCATCACTGCTTCGAATGCAGTGCGCGAAGACAAATTCAATTTGTTGCTACCCCATGTAGGTGGCAACACTGAGTGAAAAGCGGGGGTGCGCGACAGGAAGAACATGGTATTTTATTAGACAGTGAAGACGTAAAAAATGCCCACTGATGCCAACACGCCGATCACCTGGAGGCAGGTCTGTACTCATGCTGCCGCTAAAGCACAAAGCTCTGCTTTCCCCGTCTCATTATATCATAATAGCTTGCAGCTTGGCCCTGGCAGGGGCTGTTAAGAACTGTTGCATACACATCATAAGGCTATTAAAACAGAGTAGCGTTTAATTATTGAGGATTCAGTTATACCTATGCTGAGGAACTGCTTAGCAGCCGCCTGCATTTCTGAAGCAGAATCAAAAATAAGAAATCTGTAATAGTAGTGGTCAGAAAAAGGCTGTTCCCTAACCACAGTAGAACTTGCACAGTGGAGAAACTGTAACTGCCACTTACTGTACTGGCTGTAACATGAAGTGGCTTCTTTAAGATTGCCAATATAATTTTGTTTTAATGATTAACTGTCCCCACAAGGCCACTGGATTTCTGCTGGACATTTTGGTGCTCACTTTTAAGACCGATTTCAGTATATTCGAGCCTAGAGTCACAAGCCTTTTATAAATGAAAAACCTTCCTCTTCAGTTTCCCTGTATTCTTTCTCATCGGTGGCCTCCGTGAGAGGGTATTTGTTCGTGTAACAAACCCAAGTGGTTTCTTTGGAGCTGATGGCTAAAAAGCCCTGGTCATTGCAAAAGTAAAACAAAACAATACCCCCGTGCCCACGTACTTGGTCACAGTCCTCCAGTAAAACTTGCCTCCTTTGAAAGGCGCTGAAGGTATCCTCGTGCTGTGACTTTTCAGCGCACAAACTGCTTATCTTGAAAGCAAAAATCAGTGTTGGAAAATGCAAAAGGTCTGGTGAGGTGACTGAAAAATCTTTTTTTATGGGAGAAGCGGATCCAATCGCTGTCGGCTTCTTACCGCTGGGCTGGGTTTAGTAAAAACATGCTTTCTCCTCCATCCTGCAAAGTCACTGAGCTCTGATCACTGCTTTGAGGGGGGTGTGAGGTCTATTTCTAGTACCCTGCCACGCTGTGTTAGATATCATCTTTATTAAATGCAGTCCTTCAGCCCTGATATGCATTGAATCAACATAGTCTTGTCTTAAGGACTTGAGACTTTTTTTTTTCCTCCCAGACCTCAGGAATACCTACAGTATCTTCATCGGGATTTAAAACAACCACCTTGAACCTTAAAGCTTTCTACTGCTACAGAGGCACCTCTCACACTGAATGGCATTGGGTTGACCTCTACTACTTAACCTGAGGAGAGGGTGGTAGCCAGTATCTGATTCCCCCACCTCTTGTCCCTCTGCCTAAACTAATCAGCACTCCATACACCGGACGGAATATACTCGTTTTGTTTGCATGTCTCTTGTCTTTCACCCAAGGTTGTTTTAGAGCAAAACCAATATCAATTCTTGAAGTGAAAAAAACAAATGCCGCTAGTAAATTTATGCTGAACTGTCACGATCGGGTTCTGCACTCTTGCCCTTGATTTTGTTCACCGGCCCTCGATCGTGTGGGGCGTACAGCAGAAGACTAAACCCGTACAAAGTAACCTAGGAAATATTCTAGCAATTCTGTGGGCGATGATCAAAATAGTTTTGTCTCAATCACAAGCCAAATAGAAACTGTTCAAGTCACGGGGTCTTCCCGTTGCTGCTCGCATCACTTCCCAGTTCGTCCGTCCATCCGTTCTAGTCCTCGTGGTGATTCTGGCATGGTAATGTTTCACTGCTTTGCTTCATTTGTGGTTTCTCGACCAGCACATTTGCATTTGGACATGTCAACCCACTGGAGCGGAAGGAACCAGGAATGGAAAGAAACGGCCCCTTCCCTCCTGTGTCCCCGTGTGTGTTGCAGAAGGCATGTTCTGCATGGTTACAAATAAATGGCTCCCAAAGTGGTCTCTCTATGAATGACGGAAATGTTGGTCTTTATTTCCTTGCTCACCTCCACCCGTCTCGACCCTGAACATAAAGGTCCCATGTAACGCGCACAAAGTGTGATCCAGTGTAGCTGGTGCTGTGAGTGAGGTTTCCCGTTGACTCAGGTGTACAGGATGACTTTGCCCTGCCAGTCATTTTAGGTTCATCCCAGTGTAGGAATGACAAGTGAACTTCATTGGTATTTAAATCTGTGTAAATTTCATTTTTTTGTTAATGTCTCCCCAACGAATTTTTAGCAATTTAACAAATAAAACAAATAAATGGATGGCTGTTTAACTTTTTTTTTTTTTTTCTTTTTTAAGGATCATGGCAGCACATGTTTGGGTCTAAACCTACCTAGGGGCATGCACGACTGGCAGCCTGCGCTGGTTCTCTTCCTACATAGGAGCACTTGTGCTTCTCCTCTTGTCCTAACGAGAGATTGTTGTGAGCCTGAGGAAAACTGGCATTAACCGTTATATCTGGAAATTAAATTGACGTGAGGGGCAGTTTCTGTGACGTTTATCGGCACAGGATGTTGGTGTCCAGCCTCCCCTCACACGAGGACGTTTTCTTTCTGAGGTTCTTTGCAGGAGGTGGGAATTGCACGTCTGCTGCAGCACCCCCACTCCCCTGCCCTTTTCTCAATGCCTTAGGTGGGAGGGAAGCCCCTTTGACCTCCTGTCTTAATGAGTCTCTCCGTTGCTTATTAAAGCCTTACCCCATCTCTAAAAGGATAGGCTGGTTCCTTTCAAAGACGCCGAAGGGAGGTAGGCGTAGCACAGCATTTCAGTGGGATGTGGGAGCTAAACACCTTCGATGCCCTTTGGAAAGGTTGCAAGGAACGATCTCGCACAGGGCCATTTGTTCAGATGAAGAAACTTGTGTAAGATCGCATTTTCAGGCAACCATCCTGGCACTGGGGGTGCCAGCAGTTTTCTGCAGGGGCTAAGCACTCCCTGGCACAGCAATCTGTTGGATCCAGACCCTAAGTTCAAATGTGGCCTTCTTTTCTGGGCTATTTATATATCAGATCATTGCAATGAGCACTTAAAGACAGGCTTTGCAATGCATCCAAGCCTGGATTCTAAAGAGGGGAGTAAACACTGTATTCGTATACATTTAAAAATCAAATGGGAATTACCTTTCCCCTCTCTTCACCCTTCTTTTCCATCAACTGAGGCTCTGCATAGTTTTAGCCCATTATGGTATTTAAAGGATTGTATCTTAACTCTGCTTCTGAAAACCCATCTCTGATGCATAGGCAGACAAGGTTCTTTGGGTGAATTTGATATCTTTTATTAGACCAACTAATAAAAGATATCAAATTCACCCAAGGAACCTTGTCTGCCTATGTCCTTAGACCAACACGGCTACAACCTAAATCTGATGCATAGCATTTATGCTGTGAAAACTTTGTGCTGCTCCGCTCTGATCCCAGTGGCCCTCTAGGTACGGCTGTGGGAGGTAATAAAATATCCAGAATCCAGGTTATAACTGCAGAATCTGGATGATTTATTACCTGCCTCACAGCAGTACCGAGAGGCCCGGTAGGATTAGGGCAGTGGAATATATATCCAGAAAATGCAGCGACTGTCGAGGAAAAGGGATGCAGCGCGTGGAGGTGCTTTCGCACTCGGGCCTGGCCAGTAAATCAGTCGGGTGCAAGGTTAAAGAGCTGGAGGCTGCAGCTGCCACCCTGGGACACCAGAGCGGGGAGCAGACGCAGCTCGGAGGTTAGAAAGAAAGGGCTTGAGAAGAGCCAGAAAGGGCCCCGCCGGCTGCCGAGCCGCTGCCCCGGGGAAAAAGCTGCCCACGGCTCGTGCGTGTCCAGCCCGGGGCCCAGGCAGCGCTGCAAGAGCGGGGGCAGGGAGCAGAAAGCGGAGCAGCAGCTCAGGCAGGGGAAGCACCGGCCCCACCACGTGCCTGCAGCAACCACGTGCGCCCACCCGGAAGCCGAGTTAGCGCATGCGCCTCGGCCGTGGGGGCGGGGCTAAGCCGTGCGCGCTGACGTCAGACGTCGCCGAGGCGGAAGTGAGCGCCGGTGAGAAACGGGAAGGGGGCGGGTGCGCTTCCCCCTCCCGCGCGGCAGGGGGCGGGGCTGTGGTCTCCATGGAGACGCTGTGTTGGGAGGGGGAGGGCGAGGGCCTCCCCCAGTCTGTGCTTCACTTTCCCTTAAGTGCCCCTGCCTCCGTTCCCCCTAATTGCCCCTGCCTCAGTTTCCCCCCTTGCTCCTCGCGCCCCAGGGCCCGGTGCAGGGTCCCACCGCGTCACCCCCGTCAGCAGCACCCGTGGAGGGGAGCGTTATCCGCTTCATGGGCCCGGCTCGAGTTTCTGCAGCCAAAATGCAGCCGTTTCTGGGGAGCGGCGCGTGGGAAGGACCCAGGAGCCGGCCGGGCGGAGGGCGAGGAAGCGTCGCACCTTCTAGACTAACTCGCTCAAAGATGCGCCAGCGTCGGGTTGGTGGCTCAGTGGGCATCATCTGGGCCGCGTTCTCCGGCAATCGGGGAGGAAGATGGACGCGTCCCCGCGGGACCAGGCTCGAGCTTCTCCATCCGCTCGGACGCCCGGGACATCCTCGCGGCAGCTGGACGAGGGATCCTTCGTGCGTACCTGCCTCGCTCGCAGAGTAGTCTCTGTTCTACCTCAGGCCTTTATCTCACCCCTTTTTCAAGCCAAGACGTTACCGACTTACAGCTTCCCCTTATCTCCTTCGTTTGCATCGACACGTCTTAAATGTGCCTCCGTGGTGCGCCTCGCAGCCGGGGCCGGGTTTCAGTTCTGCTTATCAAAGCCGTCCAAAGCCAGCGAAACAAAAAGGCGCCTTTTTCTTCTCCGAGCCCCCAGTGCTGCCGACGTGTTTGCCCGGAGTTACGAAATCCTGTGCTTTATCAAATCCTGCTGGGATATTTCTATGCGAAGTACTCGGAGCCTGATTTCAGGGCTAAGCTGGCCTGGGCGTGAAGCTTTCTGGGAGTACGGGCCCTACAAAGGCAACTTAACATCAGTGCAAAGCGTTCACTAGCAAAGCTGCCAGCGTCCAATGGATGGATGGATAGCTCGTCTCTCCGGGCCACTCAGTTTAGCACCTTCCACGGGTCAAATGAATCGAGGGAGTCCAGCATCACGTCTTGGCGGTGGGTTGTTTTATATGCACCAAAGAACATACATTGCAGCCCCTCGGCTCTCAAGCACAGATACACGCCAAGGACCGGTCGTTCAGCGTTTCTGCCGTGGAAGCCTTGCTCCTGGGATAATAGCAGGCCCCTGATCTTTACATCAGCAGATCTCACAGCATGTTGCAACACAGACCAGGATCTTTACATCCATTTTACTGATGGGGAAACGGAGGCCTAGGGAGAGGAAGGGACTGGCTTTAAGAGCAGCCAGCACTTGAGCTCCGAATGGAGCCCGGTCCTGCTGAGCTCCCTTTAGCGCCCTGCCTCGAACCCGCCCGTCTCCCTTTGCAGTGGATGAGAGCCAGTCAGGTGTGCAAGGTGCCCCGTAGCTGGGAACTGGGCCCCGAGCAGCTGGATGCTGCCCAGGCGCATCAGGAGAGGCAGGGCCTGCCCCACAGAGCTTGGGGACAGCAGGGGCAGTGGTTAGAGACTACTGCTTGCACATTTGCTGGCAAATGTAACAAGTCCTGGTAATTAGTTCCCTCCTGTTTCTCAGGCCGAGTCTGCCGACGACCCCTAGCAGAGCCGGGCTGTCCCGGGCCCTGGTGTGAAGATGTCTGTGCCCCCCGGCTCTGTGGTTGTCCCCGACTGGCTCAAATCGCCGGAGGGCAAAGAGCACCTGGCCGCCATCCTGCGGAAGAACAAGCGGAAGGTCTTTGGTGCGTCCCTCCTGCCCCAGGGCATGTGAGGGGGGATGAGGAAAGCAGTGGGGCTGGGAGGGGGCTTTTGGATCCACTGGGGACCTAAAGCTGCTGCATTCAGGACCTTGCTGGTACATGGGACAGTCTGGGTGGGGCGTGGGAAAGGGGTAAAAGGGGTGCAAGGCTTGTCCCTGCTGCTTGTAATGGGCTTGGCGGGAAAGAGCCATGGAAGGGTCACAAAGACCCACATCGTCCTGGGGCGATCGTTGCTTTTATCCCCATCTCAGGTGGGGAAGCTGTGTCACGGGCAGGGCAAAGTGACCTCCCAAGGTCAGGTAGGAAGCTGGTGGCAGAGCAGGGAATCAAAGGAGGGCTCCGTTCCCAGTCCAGGTACTCGGCCTTGTGGCCTCTGGATGAGCCACCATGAGTTTCCCAGCTGCTTGACGGGACCCCCTAGGGCCGACTGAGCCCGCGGAAGCTGAAGCCAGGCTAGAAATCAGGCGTGGATTTAACAACGGGGGATGAGCTGCTGAGACGGCTGCATTGGGGAGCATCCCTCGAAGCACCTCCCCGAAAGCCCTGCCCAGCTCAGCCGGGGGTTCAGGCTCCATGGAGGAGTCAGCGCTGATGTTTTCTGCCCTGTGTCTTACAACAGGGCAGAGGAGATGATGGTAAAAGTTCCCTCTAGCTTCAGTGTCCATAAACCCACATGCACTGGAGCCGGCTCGTCTTGGCTCGTTAGACAGAGGATGGCAGTCGGCTGTGGGACACAGCGTTAACGGACTTAGCCTGCAACAAGGGGGATTTGGGCTGGAGAAAGAGCTTCCTCACCATGAGTGTGGTTGAGGTACCGAGGGAGAGGGCTGTCTGGCCCTGGAGGTCTTGAGAGGCAGGTTAGAGACCTCTGGTTTAGCCTCAGACCAGCCAATTTCCCACAGTCCCTTCCTGCCCTGGCTTTTTGTGCTGGCATCCTAAGCAAGTTCAAACAAAAATAGACGGGTTGTAGCAGCCTCTCAGACCCCAGGGGAGAGACCCGGGAGGACAGACAGCCCTGGGGCCACGTGGTGGGTTCTGCGGGTACAGCGGGGCATCAGGTGGCCTCCTCCTTCCAGGACTGATGGAGAGGCCAGTGCTGCCGCCGCAGGTGGCCTCAGACACAGCCAGCTACAAGGTGTTTGTCTCGGGCAAAAGCGGCGTGGGGAAGACGGCACTGGTGGCCAAGCTGGCTGGCCTGGAGGTACCCAGCGCCCACCACGAAACCATGGGTGAGTGCCCATGCCAGAGCCAGGATGCGTCATGGGGCAGACCAGCGAGACGTGGGGGGACGCGAGCCTTTGGGAGGGACACAACACCCTCGAACAGGGGGTGTCGAGGTGCCAGCCCTGCTGGACTGGATGGTTCGATGGCCAGGGCCCTCCGGACTCTTGGGTTCCATTCAGGGCTCTGCCACCCTGTGACTTGGGCAGGGTCACAGCTCCCCGTCAGCCCCAGACTTGCTTTCCGGTGCCTTTTGCTCTCCAGCCGGAAAAGGGGGCCTGCGGCTCTCCCAGAGGAGCTCCAAGGCCCGGCGGTGTCATTGCAGGGATCCAGACGACGGTGGTGTACTGGCCGGCCAAGCAGGGAGAGAGTGGCCGAGCCGTCATCTTCCGCCTCCAGTTCTGGGACTGCGGCGAAGCGGCACTGAGGAAGTTCGATCACATCCTGCCGGTGAGTCAGACTAGGCAGGGGCTGGACCGGGCTTCCCGCCCCCGCGGGAGACCCGGCCTGGGTGCTGCCACCTGGGCCCAGCCTGCACCCCAGTGAGCATCAGGGCTTCACCTTAGAGGGCTGAACCACCTCCCTCAGCCATGAGCAGGCACTCACTGTGGCCCACTGGCAATGGGAAAGGGTCTTGGGGCAGCAAGTGCCAGGCCCATTCATGCCCAGCACCGATCTGACTGGAGTTTCACACGGGGGGGAAACTGAGGCACAGTGGAGGGGTGCAGTGGGCCACCAAGAGGGAGCTGCAGGATGAGTCCCTTTTGCTCCAAAGCACCAGGGCAGCTCTAGACACCCTGTCTGGTATCCCCGGGGTGGCAGGACCCAGCTCCAAATCCAAGCCTGGCATCGAGGCTGCTGGCCCATCACTCCCTTCCCCTGCTGTGGGCTCTGGACTCCCTCCTGGGGTTGCACGTATGTGTATGGGCACACGTGTCTACACGCATGCCGTCCCTGTGCCTCCACCCTTAGGCCTGCAGGGAGAAGGCAGATGCCATCCTCTTCCTCTTCTCCTTCACTGACCGCTCGTCCTTCGATGACCTGCCCGCCCAGATCTCGCGTGTCGTGGGCGATGCTGGAAGCCTCATCAGGATCGTTGTGGGCACCAAGTATCCTTTGGGGGGTGGCTGTGCGGCACCCCCACCCCGTTTCACTGCCGTAGCCAGAGGGAACGTGGCTGGGATGGCAGGGGTGGAGGTCCTGGGCTCCATGTCGTGTCCGTCCCCGTGGGATCAGACCTCCAAAGCCAGGCAGGATGCTTCCCCACCTGGGCAGAGTCTAGAGCTGCCAAGATCCCTCCCCAAGGCCCAGGCAGCAGCCACGAGGAGGGGGAGATGCAGGAAGCACTGCACTTCCCCTCCTGTTAGCTGGGGTGATACTGGGCTCAGTGTGGCCCTGGGAGGATCCGTGCCCACCTCCCCCAGGCCTGAGCCCCAGGCTGTGCCGCTGCCTCCTTAACATCCACGTCAGGTTCGACCAGTTCATGCACGCTGATGTCACGGAGCGGGACGTGGCCGAGTTCCAGCGCACCTGGCACCTGCCTGTGTTTCGGGCACAGAGCGCGGCTGGGCCCCGGCAAGTGGGCAGGCGCACCCCGGACGCTGGCACTGGGCTGTGGGAGGTGGCGCCCCTGCTCAACGGGCTGGCAGAGCACCTGTGGCATCAGGACCAGGTGGCCGCTGGGCTCATCCCAGCTCCCCTGCCCAGCCCAAAAGAGACAGGACCCTGCTGAGACACCCAGAGCTCCCTGGGTGCTGTCGGCAGGTGGCGTCGGAGGCCTTCACGAGGCTGCTGCAGCAGAGCTGAGCAGGGACCAGAGCATCTGCAACATCCTGGATGTGCCCGTGATGGCCAGATGCCCAGTGCTGACTGTTCAGCCCCCTGGAAGGGTGTTTGGAGGTGGGGATGTCCATCCTGCCCTGTCCGTCGCAGGCATCGAGTGTCCCTGGCTGGATTCAAGAGGAATCGATACAGGCTTCTCTGGACTTCTGCTACTGGGGGCCCCGCCACCAGGCCTTGCATGTTCCAGGCAATTAAAGAAAGAGCATGTTCCAGGCAATTAAATCCCGACTCCCCCTGTCTGCGGCTCGCGTCCAATGTTACCGGGGAGGGCATTGGAGTTGACGGAGCAGCTGCTGGGGCTGGCACTGGGCCACGGGTGGGGGTCTTTCCCTTGGGCGAGCGCTGGGGGTGAGGGTCTGTTTCCAGCTCCTGGTGAGCAGAACTGAGCTGCTCACCAGGTGGGGGGGTGGCCTGGACAGGGGAGGCCAGGGAGCTTTGGCCCCTGATCTGCCCCCTTCCCCCTGCTCCGGGGTGGCTGCCAAGGTCGCCGGGCAGGTGGTGCTGCCGCAGGGTCCAGGCTTGAGCATAGAGATGGAGGCACCAGCTGGAAAGTGCCATAGGTGCCCAAGGCATGAGCTGCCCCCCAGCTGCAGGGCAACAGAGGAGCCGTGCCAATCCAGGGCCTCTGTCAGGGGCCGCTGAGCTCTTCCGCTGTCTCCCCAGGTCGTGGGATGGGCTGGGGCTGTTACTAGGCCCACCAGCTCCTTAGGGAGCCGAGGACAGATGCAGGAGCTCCTGGAGGGGACAGATGAGGAGGGACAAGTGAGGAAGTTCAGCAACTGCGGGCCCTTCCCAGCCCCACGGAGGAGCTGCGTGTGCAGCCAGGACAGCAGCGGAGGTGGTGTGTGCAGGGCTTGCTTTCAGCACCGCGGCTGCCCCATCTGGCCAGCGGAGCCTGAAAGACCCAGAGATCGGGGAGCGGATCGGGATCGGCGGAGCCAGCCGGGGCCGAAGCCGATAGCCCCCGAGTCAGTCCTGACCGCTGCCACAGCCCCGGGGAAGCGATGCCCCTGGCTGCGGCAAAGCAGGGCAGCGCCACTTGCACGGCTGGGAAACCTGCTCCTGGGGGGGCAGGGGCGAGTTCAGCTCCCCTCGCAGGATCCTTGCCCCCGGACCTTGCTTGGCGCAGAGGCCGGCACCACTCCCTGCCGCGCTCCACTTGTAGGTGGCTTGAATATTTCGTGCCCCCCGGCCCTCGGACGTGAGTGGAGGTCCCAGCACCCAGGGAACCTCGCCAGGCTCCAGGCGCAGGGGCGCCTGCCTCAGCTGTTGGCACTGGGGGATAGGGACTGGGGGAAGCAGGACGGGGGCAGGCTCCTTATGGCCAGACCCTCGTGCCTCAGTTTCCCTGGGGGGATTCAGCCCTTCCCTGGGGCACAGCAGGGAGCGGGGCTCCGGACAGGGAAACCTAGGCTGAGCCTTGCCTAGGATGGAGCTGCAACCCCCTCCCCACGCGCATCCTCTCCTCCCCGCAGCGCCTGCCGCTTGCCTGATTGGTGCTCTATAAATACCAGCCCCGGCTGCTGCTGCCGCGGCTGCGGAGCCTGCTCGGGTCCAGGTGGTGCTGGGGGCTCGGGCACGCCTGGGGAGGGGGCCGGGGGTGCTGCTGAGGCCTGGGCACTTGGGCAGCTGCAGGGATGCTGCAGCAGCGCCCTGGACCAGGCTCCTGGGGCAGGGAGGGTAGAGGCCTTGGGTGCCTGGCACGGCAGCCCGCAGGATCGCTCCCCTTCCTCTGCTGACACCTCTGCTCCCCCCAGGCAAGGGCCGGCGCTGGGGGCCCGATGCCTCGCCAGTGACTCCAGCGCCATGACCCGCAAGAAGGCGGAGGAGCCGGACCCCAGCCTGCTGGGTGGCCTGGAGAGGAGCTGCTCCCGCCTGCTGGGTGGCTCCCCGGGTGCTCTCCAGAACGGGGGCCCCTACGCCAGCCTGGTGAGTGCAGGGGGGATTGCATGGGATTGCTCTCCAGGCCGCAGCAAGCCCCTGGGGAGGGGGATCGGGCCCTGGCCTTCCTGCCACCCAGGGCTGCGGGGGGTTGTGGCTCTCCTGGAGCAGGACCCGGGGTGATGCCCGATGCTGCCCGTGCGGGTGGAGGGGATGGAGCCGGTCTGCACCATCAGGTTCGAGGCTCTGCCCTCTTCCCCAACCCAGTGTCGGGGTGCAGACCCCTCTGCCGCCCCTCTCCCAAACTGCTGGGGGCACAGTGATGCCCCCACCCTCCCCAAACCAGCCCGTCCCACCTGCCTCTCCCCTCTCGTTGTGCCCGGCAGGACGGAGACGAAGACGACGACGACGACGACGACCCCATCTACATCCAGGACACCGGCGGCTTTGCCCGGGGCAACTATTTCCGAGATGGAGCGACTAAGATCGGTGAGCAGCCCCCGGCCCCCCTGCTGAGGGGCGTTGTGCCCTGGGGAACCCGCCTCGGGGATCTGGCCCTGCTGGGGGGGGACGGACCCCAGGTCCCTGCAGGCTGGGTGGGAGCACAAGTGTTGGGGGGCCCTCTCCCACCCTGGGCCCGATGCTGGAGCCCCTCGCTGTGCTCCACAGACTTCGTGCTGGTCTGGGAGGAGAAGCTGCGCCCCCCAAAGAAGAGGAAGGCCAAGCAGCCCCCATGCGAGGGGCGGCCGCGGGAGCGCCACGAGCAATGGAAGAGGAAGTTCCTGAAAAACCTGCGCGGCGCCGGGCTGCTCACGGAGAAGGTGAGACCGCGGCTCCGGGGGGACCGGCCCCGCGTGTCCGCAGGGCTCCCGGACCCGGCTGCACCCGCCTGGGCGCTCCGGCTCAGCTGCCCCCCTCCACGCCATGCAGGAGGAGACGCTGAGTGAGCGCAAGACCATCCACTACCTGAAGCTGAGCGCGCCCTGGGACGTGCTGGTGTACTACGCCGAGGAGCTGTGCTTGCGGGCCCCCCTCCAGGTGGGTGCTGCCGGGAATTCGGGGCCATCTGAAGCTGGGGTTTCTCCCGGGCAGGGGCACGAGGCGGCCGTCCCTGCCAGTCTTGGTGCCCTCCTTGCTGCCTCAGAGCCCCCGACGGTCCCTCTGTGCCCCCCAGGCCCAGCCCAACCCCGACTGCAACAGCTCAGACGAGGTTTTGCGCCGGCTGCGGGTCCCCAACCCCATGTACCAGCGGGTGCCCAACAAGCCCTCGGACTTCTACCCCTGCGCCTTCCGCAAGTCCAAGCTGGACAGGTGAGTCGGGACCCGCTGGGGGTCTCGGCCCTCGCCAGGGGCCCCAGCTCGGGCGGGAGGGGACAGCGTGCTGGAAATCCCCCGCCCGCAGCTTTGCTGGGAAGGCTCTGGGCAGAGCCGAGCCCTGGTCCCCTGGGAGCCAGCAGCCGGCTTTTAAGCGGTGATGGTGGAAATGGAGCTGAAAGGCTTTCAGAGGCTGCGTGGGACTCGAGAGGAGGTTTCCGCTCGCTGAGTGCTGGGGGATGCCAGTGAGTGCCCTCTACGCGCCCCGGTCTGGGGTCTCCCAGCCCCGCATCCGCCCTGCCCTGCTCCCGGGAGGAGCGAGGGGGCCTGGCCCCACCTCGTGCCCCTCTGCGGCTGTCGTGCCCGGGGGTGGCATACAAGGCAGGGCCTTGTTCCCATTGCACAGATGGGAACCGAGGCCCATGGAGGCTGTGACTTGCCCAAGGGCACGCAGAGCGCCTGTGGCGGAGCTGGCGGCTGGTTTCCAGGCCCGGAGAGGCGCTGCTGTCCTCACTCCCTGCATGTCCACCATGCCAGGCACAGAGGCGGTGCCCGCTTGGGGTGATCACGGAGGCTGGAGCACCCGACACCCGGGCACGTCCCGTCTCTGCCTGGGTCCCCTCTTCCCCTGCCTCTAACAGGGGACTTTCCCTCCCACCGCAGGTTCTTGGGCAGCGACTCCCGGGACACCTACTTCACCCACACCCAGAGGCACCGCATTGTAAGTGGGGGGCAGGCTGAGCCCCCAGCTCACAGGCTGCCTGGCCAGTCACTCCCAGGGGTGTCTCCTCGGGAAGGAGCCGCTCGCACCCGGGGGCTGCATCTGGGGAGCAGCGGGGAGGACGTGCTAGCCCGCAGGGGCCAGCGGTTCTGCTTCAGGGGGTCGGTGGCTGCCTGGGGGAGGGTCGGGGGGACCTCTCTGGGTCCAGCAGCATTGCCTTGCCACTGCGGGGCCTGATGCCCGACAGCTGTGGCCTGGCAGTGCTTTAGGAGTCCCCACTGGGGTCGCATGGGCCCCGGGCTGATGCCCCCTGTGCCGGCAGGTGTACGAGATCCTGGCACGCACCGTCTACGGGAAACGGAAGCACGCTGAGGTCGGCATCGAGCGGCTGCTGAACGAGGGCGTTTACACCGCGGCCTTCCCTCTGCACGAGGTAGGGGCTGGGCAGTGGCCCCTACCCGGAGCCTCTGCTGCCTTCCTCCCGTGCCCTGGTTGCGGGGAGCGGGGGAGGCCATGCACTCGCCTCTCCCCCCTGGCTGAGACCTGCTGCTGGCTCCAGGGCCCCTTCGAAATGCCCGAGTATGAGGTGCCGGGTGAGGAGCTGAACCCGCGCCAGGTCCTGTACCACTTCTGGGCTCAGTGGTGCTGCTGGTACCAGTACCAGCCCCTGGACCACATCCGCGAGTACTTCGGGGAGAAGATTGCCATCTACTTCGCCTGGCTGGGTGAGACACGCCGCCCCCCTCTGCGAGCCCTGCCTCTCCCCCGGGTCTGCAGAGACGCAGCTTGGCTGCGATGCCCAGATGGGGGTCTCTGTGCCTAGGCTGCAGCTGGGCACAGGTGGGGTAGGGACGGAGCTAGCCACCCCATAGGGTCCCGAGAGGGAACCTCATCCCGGCTTTAACCCCTGTGCTAGTGTGTGACCCCCCCTCGCTTCCTGCTCTGTGGTGTCATATACACCTGACACCCAAAGTGTTATGGCCAGGGCTTTGGGCAGGCTCTGTGCTGTGGGTGCGTGGCATCCTTCCCCCACAGCAACCAGGGCAGAGGGGGTCTGGGGCAGGGATCCCCAATCCCACGGGCTGTGGGCTCACAGCCTTGATGCATCTCCTTGGTGCCTGCCTGCCCCATGGGGCACGGAGAGAGACGGCAGAGGTGGAGGTGTCCTGGAGACCTGGCTGCAAGGGGTGTGGAGAGCCTTGCTCCCAAGCCTAGTCCTGCCAGGACCGTCCTCTTCCATTTTATAGCTGGGGAAACTGAGGCACGAGCAGGGAGAACCCCTGGGGAGTTGACACTCACTCTGGGGTGAAAACCCTGATGCCTGGGCACACAGCGGCCCTTCCCAAGTGCTTGATGAAGGACTAGGGGGTCTGCCTCATGCATTTCCCCCTCCGCAGGCTTCTACACCGCCTGGCTGCTGCCTGCCGCCACCGTGGGCACCTTCGTCTTCCTAGCAGGCCTGGTCACCATGGGAACCAACACGCCAGCGTGAGTCCGTGTGCATGTGCATGTGCGTGAGGGTATGTGTGTGTGCATGCGTGGGGGGGCAGATGGGTGCATGAACAGAGACATGCGGATGGATGGATGGATGGATGGGCGGGCGGGCAGATGAAGGGATAGATGGATGGATAGATGGACACACAGACAAACGGGTGGGCGGATGGCTGGACAGATAGGACAGCTGTGTCCAGGGGTGGTGGAAGGCAGGTAGGTGCAGCGACGGGTGGCTTCTCTGGCTGCCGCAGCCAAGCCTGGCAAACCCGCCCTAAGTGCGTTCCCGTGTGCGTGCACCCACATCTGTGCATGTGGGGCGGGGGGTCTGGAGGGGCCGTGCGAGCCAGTTTCCCCCTGACTTGCCCACGCTTGCTGCCCGCAGGCAGGAGATCTGTGAGAGCGGAGGCCAGTTCCTCATGTGCCCGCTTTGCGACACGTGCCAGACCTGGAACATCTCTGAGATTTGCCCCATGGCGAAGGTAGGACCCGGCCCCACTCCCCTCACGCACAGGGCTGTGGGGTTTTGGAGGCCAGCGTGCTGTCCTGGAGGCGCTGGCTCCGGGTTTCCAGCCACCCTGGGCCTGGCAGGAAGGACGGAGGCCGGGGATGCCAGCACTGAGCTGGTGGGTAGGCATGAAGGCATTGGCTTCTGGCGCAGCGTCCGGGTGACCCCTGTCCTCTGTGCCCTTGCAGGTGGGCTACCTCTTTGACCACCCGGGGACTGTGTTCTTCAGCGTCTTCATGTCCTTCTGGGCCGTGACCTTCCTGGAGTACTGGAAGCGGACGAACGCCACGCTGGCGCATCACTGGGACTGCATGGACTTCCAGGAGGAGGAGGTGCAGCTGGGGCGGCGTGGGACAGCTCTGCCTGCCTTCCCCGAGGGCTGCGGGGTGCATGGGGAGCATGCCCCCGGCGGAGCGGCTGCAGGCACTCTCCTCCCCTCCCTGCAGCCTCCAAGCTCGGGCTCACCCAGACCCCCCGCTTTGGGTGCTGGTCTTTGCTCCATCTGCAAGGCCACCCCCAGCTTCCAGGCTTGCAAGGAGGCACTGTCTTGTCCCCCCCACCAGTTTGGGCTAAGGGGCTCAGCCTCTATTTCCCCTCCCTGCAGGAGCGGCCCAGGCCAGAGTTCGCTGCCATGGCACCGCAGATGGAGCAAAACCCCGTCACGGGCGTGAAGGAGCCCTACTTCCCGGAGCGCGCCCGGCTCTCCCGCATCCTGACGGGCTCCATGGCCATCGTCATCATGGTAAGGGGCCCGCGGGACGCTGCCCTGCCCTTGGCCCGTGCATCTGGGGGCCAGCCTGGACCTTGCCCTTCAAGGCAGAGATGCAGTCAAAGGCAAGAGGCAGCAAGAGGCTAGAGACATGCTGCCACTGCTCCGTGGTCAGGGCCCATGTGCCTGCTCTTGCCCTGGGGTTTGCTGAGACCCAGCAAGCACGTCTCTCACAGGCCATGCCAATCGCTGCCCCGCACAGCAAGCAGGGACCGCAGCTCAGTGGTCGTGCATGGGAAGCTGGGGAGAGGGTGGCAGGGTTTGCTCCCACCTAGCTACCTCCAGTGGCTGAAATGCAGCGGGTATAATGGGAAGGGGCTGGACCTGTTGCCCATCTCTCTCCATGCAAGGCTTGACCTGAGCTGGCTGGGTTCTGGCTCCTGGGGAGCAGAAGCTTTTAGGAGCTTGGAGAAAGGTCTGGTTAAGGCGACGGGGTCCCCCTGGGGCAGGGCTGGGACCTGTGTGGGAGGCTGCTGCAGTGATCTCTCTGCCCTGGGGGACCCCACAGCCTTTCCCTGCCCAGTCCCAGCCCTGGACACCTCCCTCCTCCTCCTCCTCCTCCAGCTCTGCGTGGTGATGATCTTCCTGGTTTCGGTGATCATGTACCGCGGCATCGTCAGCATGATGATGTACCACACGGGCAACACCATCCTGATGACCCAGGTGAGCCACGGGTGCTGCAGGAGGGATTGGGGGGACCCACAGCCACCTCCGTCCCGCAGCGCAGCATCACCTGGGACCCACGCTGGGGCAGCCGAGGCATCGTGGGTGTTTCTGTGGGCTGATGGTATGCCATTAGTGCCAGGCCCCTAAGGGACCCCCTGGCAAGGCAGGTGGAGTGGGGTCCTCTCCCTCCCTGCCCTGCCTCTGAGGCTTTCCCTCCCCTGTAACAGGGGGAGACTCTGCAGCTTCGCGCCGGTGGAGAGATCCCCTGCACCGGAGGTGGCGGGGGTACCCCACGGGTTGCTAGCCTACACTGAGGCCCATGCCACTGTCCCTTCCCTGTCGTGGTACCCAGGGCCACCGCGGTGTGGACCTGTGGATGATGGAGCCGGGGCTGGGGACAGTGCTGTGCCTGGTTGTTTTGCAGGCCGGGAACATAGCGAATATCAGCAGCACCATGGTGAACCTCGTGCTCATCCTCCTCATGAGCCAAGTCTACACCTCCCTGGCGGAGAAGCTCACGCGGTGGGGTGAGTCGGACGAGGCCCGTGCAGGCAGCATCCCTGCCACAGCCCAGCTGGCTCAGGGCTGGTCCCTGAGGGACCTCTGGGGAACTGATTCCCTGTAGGCAGTGCCAGTGTCCCAGCAGCTGTGTGGGCAGCTGGGCGCCAGGATCAGGACCTGGACCCTCTGGGCTGCGAGGGCAGGTGGCACCTTCAGCCTCCTCCAGGCGCCAGGCACTGGCACGTCCACCCCTCGACCTGTTGCCCATCAGCCGCGGGGACGAGCAGCTCGGGTGGTCACGGGGCCGACTCGCTTACAAGGCCATAACCTCTCCACAGAGATGCACCGGACCCAGACCCTGCATGAAGATGCCTTCACCTTCAAGGTCTTCATCTTCCAGTTCGTCAACTTCTACTCCTCGCCCTTCTACGTGGCCTTCTTCAAAGGCAGGTGAGACCCCGGGGGAGAGCGTCGGCGGGCCGTGGGTCAACCAGGCCAGGGGCAAGGCATTGGCATGGCCGTGTGCAACAGCAGCGGGCAGAGCTGGGGGCTGCAGCCACTCGGGCCGTTCAGGACCCTCCTGGGTGCTGAAGGGTCCCGAGTTCCACATGAAGCGACACGTGTGACACCAGCCAACACACCTGGTCCATGTGGCACATGCCGTTAGGCACGGGCTGTCTGCTCTCTGCAGGGAACCTTTGCACCTGCGTGACCCTGTTGCATGACCTGGTGTGTGCCCATGAGCAGAGGATGTGGATGCGTTCCCGGCACATGGAAGCACCCATGATCGTCTTCCCCTGGCATTGCAGGGATGCCCCATGCTCTCCAGCCCAGAGGATACTTGACCCTCTGCCTTCCCAGGCCCACACAAGACAGCACGGCTGGGTCATGTATGACTGGGAGCCTCCCTCCCCAGACACTAGGAACGGGGCATGCACACGCTGCATGGCACACATGTGACAGCACGGTGCTCCTGTGTGACTTGCACAGCAGATCATGCCCCCTTTCCCTGTGCTGCTCTGCTCCTGGCCATAGAGCCAGGTCCTGCCCTCCACCCTCAGCTCAGCACCACCCTAGGCAGGGAGGGTCTCGCCCGCCCCGGGATGCGGGATGCTCTGGGACCGGTTGGGGAGGAACGATGCGGCTCCGGGCGAGGGGAAGTGACTCATCCCTGGAGCACCTGGCCCTGCCGCCAGCCCCGCTGCCCCGCACAATGCAGGCACTGTTCAGCCCGGAGCCGGGAGTGTCCCCCCAAAACCACACACGAGCCAGGCACACAAACGCCCCATTGAGCGTGGCCCCCACCCTGCGCACGGGCTCCCGGCGGCCCCGGGGCTCCGGTTGCTGGGCTCCGGTGTTGTGATTAATAATAGAGCAGGCCGGCTCTCCGGTTACCCAGCCCCCTCCTCCCCCTGCCAGCTGAAAGGGGGTCAGGTCCCGGGGGGCTTTGGAGGTGCAGCTAGCTGGCTGGAGCCAAGCTGCAGCCTCCAGCAGCCCTTGCGCTTCCTTCAGATCTCAGCCGCCCCTGGCTGTCCTGACTCCAGGGAAGCCTGCTGTCAGAGC
>NW_005842063.1:2344482-2351991 GCF_000455745.1 Alligator sinensis | reverse complement strand
CAGGAATTCCCCACGCCATCCGGGATTCGAACCCACAACACCCCCATTACGAGCACCTCCATCCCACCCAAACCGGGGGGGTTTGGCCTGCTCCTTGGGCTGTCAAACGCACGCAGCTGTATGAGGAAGCCCCTCTGGGGTGATACCAGCCCCACAGGTCTGGACAAGGGTGGTGTTAGGATCCTGGGTTCGAATCCCAGATCTGTTAGAGCCCGAGGGGTGAGACACGGGGCATGGGTCCAGGGTCTGCTGCAACCACGAGACCCTGCTGGGTGGTGGTGCTGATGGGGTGATGCCGTGGCCCGTCTCCCCGCACTGCACATTGCTCTAGGTACCAGGCATGTGTGGGCAGACAGAGCCGCCGGGTGTGATGGTGTCCTGCAGCTTCCACCCCTTTCACTGCTGGGCCAGGCCCTGCATACGCAGCACAGACCTGTGGACACCCGTGGCACCCCACTTGCCTCTGGCTGGGCCAGCAGGGGTGCTGGGGGCAGCTGGCACATCCGAGGCTCTGGTTTAGAGCCAGGAGGAGCCATCCTGATGCCCTTGCCCCAGTGGAGAGCTCCTGCCTTTTTCCTCCTGAAAAGCCTGGGTGCAGCTACAGCGTCCTCTTGCTCCAGAGACCCCGGGAGCTGCCTGGGGGTCCAGCCCCTGCCTCTTAGAAGCAAGGGACTGGGGAGGGGCTGATGCCACATCCTCTGCCCACAGGTTCGTGGGGTACCCCGGGCAGTACGGCAAGCTCCTTGGCATGCGCAACGAGGACGTGAGTACCGAGTGGCGCCCTTGTGCTGCATTAACATGCCAGAGCAGAGACTGGGGCTGTGTCTCCTCACTCCCAGCCCGCAGCACGTGCTCCTGCTCCCTCCTATTTGCACCCGGTCAGGGGAGACGGACGGGCACAGGCATCCAGGAGTCCCGGGGCTCCCCCAGGAGAGGCAGGGCTGGGTGTACTCTGTCTTATCTCCTGTTTGCATCCCACAGTGCGGCCCCGGCGGCTGCCTCATCGAGCTGGCGCAGCAGCTCTTCATCATCATGGTGGGCAAGCAGATCGTCAGCAACATCCAGGAGTTCCTCATCCCGTGAGTGCCCGGGGAGGGGGTCCTCGGTGGGTGCGGGGCCGTGGGGTGCGGGTTGCTGACCCGATGGGGCTCCACGCCATCCTGTGCCGGCCTGGTGCTGTGAGCCGTTTGCAGGTGGGAGGCATGGGCAAGCTGGGACAGGGGCTCTAGCGTTAGCACAGGAGCTCCCAGGCATGCAGGGGAGAACCCAGAGCTCCCTCCCTACAGCCCGGGGCACCTGGCAGACCTCTCTGCCCCGAGGTGGTGGGCTGGCTGGGGGTAGAGGGAGGCCTGGCACTGGCAGCTGAGGCAGAAGCAGCTGGCAAAATGCCCCGGCCTCTCCCTGCAGCAAGCTGAAAGCCTGGAGGCAGAAGAGGAAGCTGGCCAGGGTTCGGGGCTCGCAGATCAGCCAGGAGCCACGGCGCTGGGAGGAGGACTACGAGCTCATTGAGTGCGAGGGGCTCTTTGAGGAGTACCTGGAGATGGGTGAGCAAGAGACGTGCCCAGCCCGCCCGGGAGACCCCCGACCGCGGGTCGGCCCAGCATCCGGGAGCAAACAGAGGGGGCTTTGTCCCTGCCCTGCGTGCCAGGCCGGCTCCGGCCAGACCCACGGGAGGTTGGCTTTGTGGGTGAGGCAGCTTCCCCCCAGCCTCTCCCGGGCACGGGGCTGGAGCATCGGGGTGCTGCCAGTGCCGGGGGGTCCCTGACTGCCTCTGGCCCCGCAGTGCTGCAGTTTGGGTTCATCACCATCTTCGTGGCCGCCTTCCCACTGGCCCCGCTCTTCGCGCTGCTCAACAACTGGGTGGAGATCCGGCTGGACGCCCAGAAGTTCGTGTGCGAGTACCGGCGCCCCGTGGCCTACCGTGCCCAGGACATCGGCGTCTGGTTCTTCATCCTCGAGGTCCTGGCACAGATCTCCGTCATCATCAACGTGAGTGCGGGCAGGGCGCGGGGTGCTCCGCGTCCAGCTCCGTGCTGCCTGGGCAGGTCTCCCAGTGGCCGGTGCCCACGGAGGCCGGCACATCCCCTCTGTGGACATGCCCCGTGGTGGCCCAGGCAGGGAGTGCACGTGCCCTGACCCTGCGGTCTCCCTCAGGCCTTCCTCATCGCCTTCACCTCGGACTTCCTGCCCCGGCTGCTGTACCAGTATGAGCACGACAGCCAGCTCCACGGCTACATCAACTTCACCCTGGCTTATGCCCCCCAGAGCTACGTCGCCAGCAATCACACCCTGTGCCGGTGAGAGGCAACACGGGGGGGATGTCATTGCAGGGGGTGCAGCCCGGATCTGCTGCTTAGAGAGACCGGGGCTTCGTTCCCCAGGGCCGCCCATCAGGGACCTTCCCTCAGCCCCACGTCCACCCAGCTGAGGCTCTCGGGTGCTAGCAGGGGGGTCCCGAATAGGACACGAAGCCAGGGCCCGCTCTGAGCTGCCGCCCCGCTCCTCTGTGCAGGTACAAAGCTTTCCGCGACACCAGTGGGAACTACACCCTCTTCTACTGGAAGCTGCTGGCCATCCGCCTGGGCTTCATCATCGCCTTCGAGGTGAGGCCCGCCAGGGTGGGCTCCTGCCCAGGATACGGGCAGGGGCTGGGCTGCCCGTTATGTCCTGGTGCCCTTCACCGCGGTGGTAGCTGAGCCCCAAACGGGTGCATTGCTGCAGCACCTTCTCCCCATCCATCCATCCATCCATCCCTCCGCTGCTGCGTTTTCTGCACCCCCATCACTGAGCTCTTCAGTCTTCAGAGAGAGATTCCCCTCTGCTCTTCTCCCTGCTCTGGAAACCATTGGAGATACTGAGCAATGCCTGTGGAAACGAGAGCTTCCCCCTGCTCCCTGTCCCGGTGGGCTGAGCTGCTCAGCCTCATGCTGCCCCACAGCGCTGTGGCTGGGGCCAGCTCCTGGCCTGCTGGCAGGGTGAAGGAGAGAGGCCTGCGATACATCCCCGATGGCTTGTAGCTGATGAGATGAAGGCAGGTGGGATGGAGAAAGGGCCCTCTTGCTGTTGGACAGAGCAAGGTGGTGCTAGCCCCATAATCGGATGGGGAAACTGAGGCTCAAGGGACATGCCCATGTGGCAGATGCAGGGACTGGCATCGGGATCCCCCAGGCCCGAGTCGGTCCCTGACCCCTCGCTCCCCCGCAGCACGTGGTCTTCTTCTGCCTGCGCCTCATCGACTGGTTGGTGCCCGACGTCCCCGAGTCGCTGGAAGTGAAGATCAAGCGTGAGCGGTACCTGGCCAAGCAGGCGCTGGCCGACAACCACGACGTGCTGCTGACGGTGAGTCCCGACTCGCCCTCACCAGGTCAGTGCGCCGGGTGCCGCGTGCGTGTGCCTGTGTGTCTGCTCGGGTCTGTGTGCCCAGCCAGGGTTAGCACATCACGGGACGCACACGGGATCCCGCTGCAGGGTCAGACATGGCCCCCATCCCCTGTGCTTCCCACAATGCCAATCTCGCTATATGCCAGGCCTCTGTATGGCAGCTGCCAGGGTTGGCATCGGTGCCGGAGGAGCGCCGAGCTTCATTCAGGGGGTGACTGCATACACAGCCCTGCTGATGCCCCTTGGGCCCGTCCCATACTCCCCACTCTGGGGCTGGAGCACCCCTGCCATGCCCCCGGCTCTGCCAGACGTGGCCCTTGCTCTTCATCCCCAGTGGCTCATCTGCCGTCTCCCTGCAGGTTTGGGATCCATGTCTATTAGCAGATGTATTCATCAGTCTATTTGTGGGGGTTGAACAAATAGATTTGTTGAATCTATTTCCTCTGGCACCTCTCACCTCATCACAGTGGGTGCTAGGGAGGGCATTGAAAGGGCACGGATCGGTCTCGAGATCTCCGGTTCGAGGCTCTCCCTCTGTAGCATCCCAGGCCGTGAGGTCATGGGCAGATCAGCCCCGAGGGGCTGTGCTCGTGGGCAGCGCTCGTGGGCAGCAAGGACACTAGTCTTGAGGGCAGCCAGCTGGCACGTGCCCTTGGCACTCGCACAGACCCACCTGCTGTATAAATTGAACAGGGCCCTCCCCTGCGGGCACGACTATGAGATCCCCCGCGCGAGCAACAGCCGCCAACACGAGCTGGTCCCACGATGGGCAAGGGGATGTCACCAGCCCCGGCCCGAGATCCCTTCCTGGCTTGTCCCAAAGCTCCAGGATCCTTCCATGCCACTTTTGAAAGGGACGGGCCAGTGCCTGGCGGGCACCCCTGCAAGGGGATCAGCCCCTTAGGGCAGCACATCTGGGCACCATCCCTTTGAGTCCCCAGTGGGTTGGTGCTGCTCTGCCTGGCAGCTGCCCCCAGAGCTGCTGTTGCTCATGGGATGCCTGGATCTCATCTCCCACTCTTCTCCGTTCATTTCCGCCCTGCTTAGATGTGCATCACGTCTGCTGCATGTGCACATGTGTGTGCATACAATCCGTGTCCAGAGCTGTGCCCCGGAGCAGGGGGACCAGCACAGCAGCTGCACTCTTGTCCCCGAGGCGGGCACTGGGGCACGGGCTGCTGCCACCTTCGTCCCTGCCCCATCTGTCTCTGTGCCCGGAGGAGGCAGCGTGGCCTCTCTCAGCTCTGCCCCAGCCAACGGTCGCCCCCTCCTCCAAAATCCCATCTGGGCAAACCGAAATCCAGCCCTGGCTTTCCCTGCAGCTGTCCCCAGGGTGGGGGGGCATTAGCCAATGGGGCAAGCAGGCACTTGAGCCGGGGGTGAACCTGGCCTGGATCTCTCTGCCCATCCGGAGTGGACCGTGGGTGGCGGGAGGACGCTGGGCACAGGGTGCAGCTCCCGTGGCTGTGTCTCGTGGTGTGCCGTGTGTGTGTGCTGTACATGTGTGTGTTCGTGGCGCTCACGTCTTTCACTGTCTTCACCCGGGACAGCATGACTGTGTGGTGGCCCTGTGGTAAGTGTCCCCGTCCCTACACCCTACGCGCTTCCCCACACCTCCATCCGTGGCACACGGGACCACGTCACTGGCATTCTCCAGGGGGGCCTGGCAGCCTGGTTAATTTTGGGATAGCTTCAGCCACAGGGTCAGCATGTGACCCGCTCCTCCCTCAGCCCACAGAGGCTGGGGGCAGGCAGGGGCTGGCGTACATTTGCCTCTCGGGCAGGTGGATGGAGCTAGGTTGAGGCCCCCCAGCAGTGGACTGTGCTGTCCACTGCATCCCATTGGCGTGATGGGGGGTAGCCACATCCCTGGGGGGTTGCAGGGGTCTGCACCAGCTGCCCTTGGCGTGCGGGCTCCGCTGGGCTCAGTCTGCACTGAGCTAGGCAGGCTCCGGGCTTCCCGAAATCTCCTACACAGACAGGAGAGGCCAGAGCCAAGGGCACAGGGTAGCTCCCTGCTGCCGGCTGCATCCCGGGGCTCGTATGGGCAGGGTCTGGGGAGAGACGGCCGTGGGCACGCAGGCTTTCCAGGGGGTAGGAGAGCTGAAGCCCAGAGAGGAACAGGTCCCGTGTGAGCTATTGCACCGTTGGGCTGTCTTGGCCGAGGAGCCGTGCTGGCCCCGCTCAACCCCGCTCCTGCGGGGAATTGGGCTTATTTGGGCCCGATTCTGGAGCTGATTCTGGGAGCACGCTGGGTCCTGGCTCTGGGGATGGGGACAGGCAGTCCCGGGGGATGAACGCTAACCCGGATGCTCCGTCTCCTCCCCACGCAGCAAGCAGCCTTTCACCCAGCAGCATGACCTAGCCGCCAGGCCGGGGGCGGCTGCTGGAAGGGAAGGCAGAGACGGCTCTGAGCGGCCCCCGCACGCTCCACCTCATCGCCCGACCTTGGAGACAGCGCGAGGATCGGGCAGGGCCGCCGCGGTCCTGCCAATGCTCCGCCGAGGACCTGCTGCTTCCCTGGGCACCGGCGGAGGCCGGAGACTCCTGCTCGGGCAGGGTGGACATGGGGAGGCAGGGGCTCGTGTCCCTCTGGAGCAGGAGCTCCACGCTTCACCCCGCTCTGTGTCCGGCTGCACGGGGTTGAAGGACCCAGCTCATCCCCTTCGGACAGGCAGGGCCGGCGGCTCCGGCTCAGGGGGGCAGCTGCTGGCAGGATTTCTGGAGCGACGTGTGGCCCCCCGGAGACCTGCGCACGCAGCCAAGAGTCTGGACTCGGGTGGACTGAGCCCAGCGCCCTGCTCTGACTCTTCCCCAGTTGCTGCCCTGCGAGCCAGAGGCCAGTGACTCCCCCTGCAAGAGCTGCAGCCCCCTCGGAGCACGTCGGGGGCTGCTCCAGGCCCCTCGCCAGAGCTGCCGGCCGGCGCTGAGAGCACAGGTGCAGAAGCCAGCGCCGTCGTCTCTTGGATCTCCTCTTCCCTCCGTCCCTACTGGGGGCACTGGAAGGATACCCCCTCCCCCCTGACATAACACCCCCTGCACCGCTGCCACCGCCGCTGCTTCTGCACCTGGTCTTTGCGCTTAACGCTCAGGACCCCGCGGGGGCCGCGCGCCACCAAGCCGTGCACTGTGTGTGTGGGCAACCAATACACTCGGCATGAGACCACAGCAGCCGTGTGTGCATGCGTGTGCGTGTCCGGGGGGGCAGAGACGCCAGCGCGGGGCCAGCAGCTCCCCTCCATGGGGTGCTTGCAGGATGGGACCGAGGCGAGCACCGGGCCGGGACGCAGGAGATCTGCATCCTCCAGGCTCGGTCTAGGGAGTTCCCTTCCCTGTGCCTCAGTGTCCCCTGGGCGGGGAGGACGTGTTGGAGGCAGCCTGGGAAAGGGCCCAGATTTCAGCTCCCCCCAGAGCAGCCTTCAGACGTGGGTGGAGGCCGGTGCCCGCCCGGGGAATTCCAGGCTGAGTCACAGCCCGGCCCCGGAGGCCAAGGGCACAGCCAAGCCGGGCCGCGGAGGCTCCCAGAGGCTGCAAGGGGCCCAGCTGCCGGCTTCGGGTGCCCTCCAGCTGTGCTGGCCGCGGGCAACTCTTGCTCAGCCCCTGCGTCCGAGCTCCTTGCTGGGGGGCTGCAGTGCAACCGCCGTCGGCTCTGGTGGGACCCCGAGGGCCCCTGCACTTGGAGCGGGCGCGGAGCTGCAGGCGTGCAGGGCCCGCGGCGGGGAGGGCCCAGCCGCCCCCCGTAATTTGCGGCCCCGCAGCGAAGGGAGACACAAAGGGAAGACGGGGAGGAAGTCTGCACGCGCCACGCCAGCCCCTGCAATTACACCTCGCCGTCATCGCTTGGCCCAGCTCGGCCCTCGGTGCCATCTCCGGGCTTGCCCCTTCCCTGGGTAGCACCGGGGTGGGGGGTCCTGGGAGGCAGATGTCAGCCCACCCCAGGAGCACGCAGGCTGGGACCCCAGCGGGCGAGTGCCCCGGTCCCCCTGGCTGTCACCTCTGTGGGTCCTTGCTCCGGTTCCCCCATACCCAGGGAGCGCCTCCACCTCCTGCCCACGTGCCCCCCATCCCATCGCCACCCTACAGCCCCACATCGCGGGGCGGCAAAGCGGGAGGCCCTTCCCCGAGCCG
>NW_005842063.1:2325810-2343625 GCF_000455745.1 Alligator sinensis | reverse complement strand
CCCCTGCCGGCGGGCTGATTTATCTGCTGAGATCTGACATGATTAAAGGCAGCCGGAGGGGGTGGCTAATGAGGGGGCATGCCAGCCAGGTGGGGTGGGAGGGGGACAGGACGCTGCTTGTGAACAGGGCTGGGGCGCGTTGCCTCCGAAACTCCCCCCTGGCCTTGAACTTGTGTTGACAACGCCGCAGCAGCGAGGGGGGCTTTTTCCTTCCTTTTTTCTTCCTTCTTTCCTTCCCCCTTTCTTCTTTCGGCTTTCTGGGAGCAGGCTCTGCTCCCACTCGCTGCTCCTGGTGTGCGGGTGGGAAGCCTTTCCCCCCGCCGCCTCGAGCACCCACGCAGGTCCGGCCCTGCCAGCCACCCCTCCACCATCTGCACCCTCTGCCTGTGCCCATCCCCACGGTGCCTAGGCTGCCAGCCACAGCCTCTCCCTCCCCGCTGCGCCCTCTGCCATGCCCATCCTTCCTCCAGCCATCCAACTTGCTGCTTTGGCCCAGCGGATCCAGCCCCCCGCACAAAGCACCTCCACCAAACAGCTGGCTGCAAATACAGATCCCGGGCACGTTGCCATCACTAGGGTCCAGAGTTAACGCCCCGGGCAGGGTTTGGGCTTCGGATGAGGTGTCTCCAGGCAGACAGGGGGTCTGTGCCAATGCTTTCGTGCCTCGGAAATGGCTGGACGTGCAAAAGCTGGGCCTGCAGGATGTGAGGCACCGCCCGGAGAGGGGAGCAGACCCCGGGACCGCCTGCCTCCGAGTGCTGCCCCGCAGCCCTGGGGACGTCCAGGCCCTGGCCTGTCCCGCGCCCTCCGCCTCCCGCTCTCCCCGTCCAAGCCTGGCCGGGAGGACAGGGCCGCTATTGTCTGGCTCGGCGGCTCCCTCTCCACCTCTGGCACCTTCCCCACGCGTCTCCCGACCAGACAAACCTGTTTTCGTTGCTGCGAAGGCATGTCCCTGGGGAAGCGGGAGGGTGGGGCGGGCGGCAGAGGAGAAGCCAGCGGGCAAGTCAGCACAGCACCGCTTCCCTCGAGCTCCTTCGTCTCCCCCTTCTCCTCCTCCTCCCTCCGCCGCCCGTGCAGCCGGCGCACAGACGAGGGATTCATACACGCCCGCCCGCGCCGCGCTGGCCTGGGGCTACCCAGAGGCAGCTCCGGCTCAGGCAGCTCCAGCAGGTGCCGGAGATGAAGCGAATAAATCTCCCGGCGGAGGGGGAGACGCGGGGCAGCGCCAAGCGGAGGCACGGCCGCTGAGGCGCCTCCCG
The DNA here is from genome assembly GCF_000455745.1 of Alligator sinensis. Classification (NCBI taxonomy): domain Eukaryota; kingdom Metazoa; phylum Chordata; order Crocodylia; family Alligatoridae; genus Alligator; species Alligator sinensis. The sequence goes on along the minus strand of NW_005842063.1, from coordinate 2,342,366 downwards.
GGGCCCGGCAGCGCTGGGCAGCGGGGCTTCGTCGCGGAGGGCGCCGAGGCAGGAGGGAGGGGAGACCTCCCTGGAGCTGCAGCTGCCGCCAGCGGGGGACACCAGCGTGCCAATGAGGTACCTCTCGTCCCGTCCTTCCCCCTCGGCTCCATCTGCCTTTGTTCTGGGTGGCACGGAGCAAGCGGCCGGGGTAGACCCCCGAGGGCCAGGATCTTGCCCAGCCACCTTGGGGCAGGTCCTGGCATGGGGCACAGAGGCTGGAGCCAAGGAAGGGCATCTCCTGGGCTCAGCGAGCGGAGGTGCAAAGGCTGTTCCTGGGATCCCACCGCCCCCACCATGCATGGGCCCGTGTCCAGGCCCAGGAGCTCAGCTGGGCAGCGGTGCCGCTTCCCGCGCGGGTGCAAGGGGACAGCCCGCCAGGCGGAGGGAGGTTCGGTAGGCATGTTCGTCCCCCCTCAGCCGAGCCCCCGTCCCTCCGTGGCGCTGAGCTGAGCGCGGTCTGGTCGCAACAGATCCCTTGGCACGACTCCCAGGAGAAATGGAGTAGCCCCGGGGCCCTGGCCGAGTGCCCGCTGGGTAACCACGTGGCCTCCCTCCTTGCTCCCTCCTCCTGCGAGGGACGCGGGGTGGCCTTTGTCCTGGGCTCGCGGGGGAGCTTGCTGCCTGCAGCGGGGGGCTGGGGTGCTGCACCCCAGAACCAGCATCCGAAGCCTCCTCCGGACTGGTGGCTCTGGTTCCTGTCCAGACGGGGCTCTGGGCTCCGTGGTGTCATCCCTGGTTCTCCGCCGATGCAGGGAGGTTGGCCAGGGAGACACCAGGGCCTGTGGCCCCGTGTTTGCTGGGACCCAGGTGTCCTGCCCCCCAATTGCTGCTCTCGTGCCTAGGACTGGACCCGGCTGCCAAAGCCAGGAGGCTCTTTCTGGGGTGGGATTCGCTCCCCTTCCCCAAGTCCTGTTCCCAGCCCCCCCAGCTCTCCCGGCTCCAGGTCTCCGCTCCGGGATTTCCCTGGGATCCGCTCCTGCCAGCTGCATCCAGGCAGGGGGGGGCTTTGTCCCCTTCCATCCCCTCCTGGGGAGGAGGAGAACCAGGCCTGGAGCAGGGGCAAGGAAGGGACACCATTAGGCCCAGACGGCACCCAGGACAGTGCCCGCTGCAGCCCCCCTGGCTCAACAGACACTCGTTTACCCCGGTTGACTGTCGGGAGCTTCATTAATGCCCCGTGTAGCATGAAGGTGCTTAGCACCCGCCATGGCATAACCTTAACTCTGCCCCCCGCTCTGGCAGAAACCACCGGGAAGGGACAACCAAAGCAGACTCCATAATGCAGTCCACGCCCATTTGCAGCAACACCTGATATGAGCAACAACCTCGTCCCAGCACCGCTCGATATGACCTTTTCGCAGCAACCTCCCCTCCCCACTCCCAACTCTTCCCCTAGTAGGCGTTCAGAACCCGCTTCCCATAACAGCAACAGCTGCTTAGGAGCAACACGGCCCCCAAGCGCCGACGCGTTGCTCCTAACGAGCGTATCGGATGTAATTAGACCCAAGACAACAAGGCCGAGGTACGTGCCATATTTGCGTTGTGCACCACGGCTCTGAAATCCGGCTTGGCTCTGCCTTGCAGCCAGCGCTGGGAGGGGGTCCCCCAGCCGCCGAGCCGGAGAAGGGCAGCGTGCTGGGATTGTAACCCAGAGTCGGGCTGCGCGGAGCCCGGGACCCCCTTCCCAATTGCTGGTCAGCCCGAGACTTGCCATGAAGGTTGCACTTGAATTTGCCAGTCGTTGGGGCAGCAGCGGTCGGAAAAACCATCGTGTGCGTTTGGGGACCATTTGAGACACCCCTTGACGCTGGGGAAGCGTTGCCAGCAGTCTGGGGGTGTTATAAGGCTTTGCAGTGTGGGGCATTTCTTCCCCCACCCATTTTCCCCCTGGGAGCTACAGCACGCTGGGGGTGGCGGGGCCGGTGCAAGCCCTCGGTGCTGATAAGCCGGCTGTAAGACACCAACCTTTGTTTTCGGGAGTTATTCTTCCTCTGAAACACGGGTTACTGTTTAACCAAGGAGCTCCTCCGTGCCAGCTCTTCAAGCAGGCCGGTGCGGAGCTCGGCCACCTTCCCCAGCGCTCGGTGGACCCATTGCTCGGGCCAACGCTGATAGTGACCCTGGCTACAGATCCCGCTCGGTCCCCGCTCTCCGGGAGACCGGTGAGCAGCAACGCGCCGGGATGGCTTTGCCGTGGGCCAGAGTCCTTCACCCTTCTTGGGTTTCCTAAATCCCTCCAGGTGGGCTCTCCATTAGTCCAACTGCTTGCAAAGAGAGCAACCAGCACATGCGCCCTGTCCCCTCACAGGGGGTTGACTCTGAACCCTAATGATGGCACCCCTGCAGGGCTGCCAAGAGGAGGCACATGGGTAGTCTCAAGAGGAGGCTGATTTCAACACGCCTCTGATTTCTGATGCTTTCTTCCTCCGTTCCCCTTGGCACGTTGCTGCCCCTTGGCCCCGGGTCACAGTCACCTTCCTGCAAAGGGCAACGGGTGCCAACGTCACCTGAGACCAACTCAGCAGGCAGCGAGGCGCGAGGGGTAAGATTCAAGCCCTGGGGGGAAACCCCAGCAGCCCTGAGCCCCTCACACCCCTCCCTGCCAGGGGAGACAGATGCCGCAGATCCTGTCCCCGCAGCCATTTCGGTGCCACCCTGCAGCTGTTTGCAAGCCCGCGCGCCCGTGATTTCCAGGACAGGAGTCTTGGTTTTAATTGCAGCAGAGCTGTTGCTCTGGGCAAGTCTTTGCTGCCGGCTGGAGGGATCTTCTTCCCTCCCGGTGTCTCTGCCATGCAGACAGCCCGGGGAGGGTGAAGCCCACAGCCAAACGGTGCCCAGCTGCTGCCACCCTCGCCGGCTGGTCGAGCGGAGGTGGCAGCGAGCTTCCTGGTCTTGACCTTGATACAGGGCTGGGCTCCTTGGGCAGAGGGACGGCGAAGGGGAGAGAGGGGCGATTGCAGCCTCTGCTTGTACCAGCTTTGGGTGGGAGCAGGTGGTGCCGCGCAGGGCAGAAACGGAGAGGGGCCGAGTGCGAACCGGCAGCCAGGACGCCTGGGTCCTTCTAAATAGGATCAATCCAGACCCAGTCCTGGAGGGGAGCTGGCCCCTCTTGGTGCTGTCCAGGGGCGTTGGATCAGGCCTCCCGGGATCTGCATCCAGCCATCTCCTGGAAACATTTCCCTTCTGATCTGGACAGGAGACGTTCTCTGGGGTCCCGGTCCCCTCGGGATCGGCGCGCCAGAGCAAAGCGGCCTGGAGAGTAGTGGGCGGGAGACCAGTCCGTGCTGGGTGGTTCAGCGGCTGGCACTGTTCCCGTCGAGCTGAAGGCTGGCAGGGTCTCTCCAGGTGTCAGTAAGAAGGAAAATAACCTGTGGGTCACGATAAAGTAGATTGCAGGGGAAGTTGGGGTCATTAGCTCCATTTTGCAGATGGAAAAACTGAGGCTCCAGGGCTCCAGTGGCTCTGGGTGGACTTACCCCTGCCGGAGATCCGGCCGCATGTCTGGGGCAGGGAGCAGATAAAGCAGAGCCATTGTATGTGTCCGGTCCCCGGCCAGCTCATCAGCTCCCCCGGCTCCACGAACGGCCATCGAGCCGCGAAAGCAAACACGGCTCCGGGTCACGCGCGGGCACGGATGAATGGGATCCTTTGTGCGCGGGGAACCACCCTGGCAGCCGAAGCAGGGCTTCCCCGCTGCAGGCAGCTCCGTGATGGCAGTCGCTGGAGGGAGGCTTCGCTCCCTCGGGCCCGGCTGCTCCAGGTGACGCCCGGGTTTCCTGGCCGCGGGAAGGAGGGAGCTGGGCTGCATCGTCGCCCGCCGAGGCAGGGAGAAGTGAAGGGGCTTCTTTCTCCCAGGCACATGGCCCAGACGGCCCCTGCAGTGTGCACCGGTGGCCAAAGCCTCGTGGGCAGACACTGCGGTGGCCGTTGGCTGGCGTGGAGCAGGGATTTTCACCAAGCCATCGTGCCCCCCGTGCCTTGCCCCATCCCTGATGCATGCCTTGCTGTGTCTCCCCCCTCCAGGTTTGAGGCCCGGCCTTGCCCTTGGGGATGGACTACCGGCCCCGGCCTGACTTCCAGCCGCACTTGACCTCGCTGCCGTACCGTCACGCCAGCGAGGGCATGGGGGTCCTCACCGTGGGTGAGCCCCAGGGCCCGGCCAGGCACCACGTGGCTGTCTGCAAGCAGGAGAGCCTGTCCTTCGTGGAGCTGCCCGCTCTCCAGCCGCCGGCTCCAGGGGATCGCAGCCTCTTCCAGAGCTCCTCCAAGGACCAGGGCCCGGAAAGCCCCCCGCCATGCCCCAAAGGCTGGCCCCCCGCCCCGCAGGGCTACCTAGACTTCTGCCACGAAACGGGCTGGATCCCGGACGCCTGGGTCCCCTCTGGAAGCTGCGCCGGGGACGGGGGCTCGCAGCCCGGGACAGCAGGGCTCTGCGCCCAGCAGGGCAGGCAGGTGCAGGGCAAGGCGGACAGCTGGCCCCACGGCTGCCCCTCCGAGGTGTCCGGCTCTTCACCCTCATCGCTCAGCGACTCTTCTCTCCACGAGCTCCTCGGCGGGCCGGCCGCCCAGCGGCGAGGGTCCCAGGGGACGGGCAAGGAGAAGCTGGCCTGTGAGTACTCCCCGCGGGGGACTCGCCTGGGACGAGACCCACCTACGGTTGTTGTTCTCCGTGCACGGAGAACCCAGCAGCCCGCGGCCCAGAGGCAGCCGGGGACCGCCCCACACCGAGCCCGCTCGTGTAGTGGGAGGTTGTTTGAGGAGGACAGGCCGTGACCTGGGACTGGACCTGGCTCAGCTCCCTGAGCGGCTCTGCCACTGCCCCGCGACCTTGGGCACATCACTTAGCCTTCCAGGGTTTTTAGCTCTGGGTTGCACCTCCCGCTGGAGCGCGCATGTGCGAAGAGCGGCGTGGTGAGGCACGGGAGCGAAGAAAGCTTTGCAGTGGCGAGTCTGGAGGCCATTGGCTGCCTCTGTGCCTCAGTTTCCCCATCTGTAACCTGCAGGCCTACCTCACAAGAGCATGGGGGGGTGCAAGTGTGCGACACACTCACCCTGCCTGAGTCACACCTCCCTCCCCCAGCTTGAGCATGTTGCACGCATGCATCCAGGAGCGGGAAGCAGCCTCGTGCGGCTGAAGCCCCATCCCACGCTTCCCTCCAGTGCAGGTGACTATCTCCCCCCTTCCTTGCAGGGAGGAAGATCCGGGTCTACTCCCCGGACAGCCCCAGCGACAGCAGCCCCAGCCTGGAAGGGGACACAGGATCCCCGTGTCCCGAGGCTACGCGGCGCGCGGGGGAGCTCACGCTGGGGGAGATGGCACTGCGGGCGCTGAGGCCGGCTCCGGAGGGGTATCCCTGCGAGGTGCCTGAGACGCTGGACCTGGCGCTGCCCCCGCACGCGGGCGGCCGGAGCGCCAAGGCCTCGGTGGATCAGGAGAGGAGACGCTTCTCCGCCTCGGAGCTCGTGAACCGGCTGCAGCTGTCTCAGCGCCGCAGCACCTTCTCCCTCAAGCTGGGCAAGTCCCTGTCCGCTCGGAGCGCTGCCAAGGAGAAAGGAGCTGGGGCAAGCCAGGAAGGTATTGGGGTTCTCGCACTGGGTTTTACTGGTCACACTGGTGTGGTTGGCTCAGAGCTTTTGATTGCCTGTGAGTTAGTGTCCTTCCTCTGTCCCGCTCCTGTTGCTCTCAGGTGAGTGTGGTCTTCACACCTAGCCCAAATGCCCGTGGCCTTGCCGCCTCTTTGGTGGGGAGCCTACTCTGCCACACAGTGGGTCGCTTCTCCCCTTCCCCGTGGTCAGCAGGCCCCCCGGCTCGGCGAGAAAGGAGCTCGGACACAAGGCAGGCGAGGGGTTGTGGGTGCAAGCGGTGCCTATCTCTGCACAGGTGCATTATGGGCTTTTCCCTCATGCACCGAGATGGGGACCGCAGTGCCCCTGGGAGGGGAGGAAGACGCCGGCTCAGGGGCCGTGCAAACCTGCTCCCCCTCGTTGCAGGGAAACTGGGAGGACGGGAGCGGAGCTGCAGCGCCGACGAGCATCCGCCCCCAGGCAGCGACGGCGGGAACGGCTGGCCCAGGTACAGGCCGGTGGCTCTTCTCGGGATGCGGGAGATGCAGGGCGACGACACCTGGGTGTGGGGTCGCCTGGGCAGGGGCAGGTCTAAGCCCTCGTGCCCGGCCGGGGCCTTTCCCCTTCTCTCTAGGACCAAGGCGGAGCAGGAGACCCCCGGGGGGGCCTCGCTGAAGCACGAGAGGCGGCAGTCCCGGTTCCTCCTGAACTGTAAGCAGCCGCGGTCCCACCCCGGTCCCTGGCCCCTGCGGCCTGGGCAAGGGCAGGGCATGGGAGCCTAGAGAGGAGAGCCAGCGCCCCCCCCACGCCATGCTGGAGGGCACAGCCCACAGCCCTCCTGCCCCCGGAGGTGGGCTGTGCACCCGTCTCCCCAAGCCCCCATAGCTCGGGCAGGCACGAGCCTCCTACCGGGCCCTGCCCTGGGTGCTGGGGCGGAGGGCACCGTTCTGCCGTAGCGGTGTAGCGCCGGTGCCCGGCGCAGGAGGCCTGAATCCCGCCCTGCCGCCCCGCAGCCATCCTGTACCAGGAGTACAGCGACGTGGCCATCGCCCGGGAGATCCAGCGGCAGAAGCGGGAGGACGCGCTGGCAGAGGAGGAGGACGAGGCGCTGGCGCCGCCCAAGACCAACCTGTCTCCCAGCAGCTCCTTCCGCTCGCAGCGTGCGTCCCGCGGCTCCACCTTCTCGCTGTGGCAAGACATCCCGGACGTGCGGAGCAGCGGGGTCCTCAGCACCATCAGCCTCCAGGAGTGCAAGCTGCAGGAGGTGGGCGCTCAGCCTGCTGGCACTGGTTTGGGTGCTGGCACGGACTGGGCATCGCCCTCCCCATGGTGTGATGGGGGTTGGCACAAGGCAGCTGCAAGGTGCCGTGGCATCTATTGCCAGTGTGTGCTCCCAGGGGGGAGCAGGGGGCGATGCCAGCGGCACGCGGCCATCCCCAACTCGGGGCCTCTGCCCCCCGCCTTCGCTCTCCCCCCGCACCCGCAGGCCAAGTTCGAGCTGATCACCTCGGAGGCCTCGTACATCCACAGCCTGTCCATCGCGGTGGACCACTTCATGAACTCCCGGGAGCTGAACGAGTGCCTGGGAGCCCAGGAGAAGCAGTGGCTCTTCTCCAAGCTCCCCGAGGTGAAGGACGTCAGCGAAAGGTCAGCTCAGAGGTTGCCCGCTCGAGCCCCGTAGAGACCCCTCCCCGAGGGGCACAGGAGTGGGGCAGGGGGCCGTGCCCGCTCCCCTGAGCCCCCGCGCGGTGCCGTGACCCCGGCAGGTTCCTGCTGGAGCTGGAGGAGCGGCTGGAGGAGGACATCCTGCTCTTTGACGTGTGCGACATCGTGCTGCGCCACTGCCCCGCTTTCCGCCGCGTCTACCTGCCCTACGTCACCAACCAGGCCTACCAGGAGCAGACCTACCAGCGCCTGCTGTGCGTGCCCCGCTCTCCGTGGGGAGCCGGGGGTGGGGGCATGGGGTCCTCGGGGGACTCACCCACCCCCTCCCCATCTCCACGGTGCTGTCCCAGCTCCTCCATGGGAAACTCTGTACGGGCAACCCAACGTTTCCCCCCGCCGGGAGCACCCCCGGTCCCTCCGCACCTCCTGGGACCCTCCCAATGCCTGTCTTTGCAGGCAGGACAATGCCAAGTTCCCAGGCATCCTGGCCAAGCTGGAAGAGGGGCCCGTGTGTCAGCGCCTGCCCCTCACGTCCTTCCTGATCCTGCCCTTCCAGAGAATCATGCGCCTGAAGATGCTGGTGGAGGTGAGCCCTGCCGACCGGGCCCCCGGAGGGAGGTCACCTGGGACCAGCATGTAGAAACCCGGGTCCCTTAGGGCCGGTGGTTGTAGCCGTGTTGGTCTAAGGACATAGGCAGACAAGGTCGACGTGATCTCTTTTATTAGACCAACTCAGTAGTTGGAAAAACTGTTCTTTGCAAGCTTTTGGGCACAAACACCCTTCTTCAGGCAGACGGGGAGTCCCTTAGGGCAGCGGCTCAGGGCCGCAGGCCTGGCTTCCTCTCTCCATCTCTGCCACCCGGCTGTCCGGCGAGTCCCCTCTCCTCTCTGTGCCCAGCGCTCGGCATGTACAGCTGAGGAGAGCTCTTCGTGCCCCCGGTCTGGGACGGCATGAATGGGAGCTTCACCTGCAGTGCAATTAGGGGTGGCCCCTGGCTCCAACCTAGTGCCCACCGGGCCCCTCCATCCCCCTTGCTCCCTGCTCCTCTGCCCCTGAACTGCCCTCCCTGCCCTCCCCAGTGCAGCTGCCACTCCAGGGACTGGCAATAACTGGAGGAGAGAGCTGTGGGAGCAGGAAAGCAGCCCTCGGCACAGAGCAGGGGGCAGGCAGGGCAGAGAAAGGGAGCACTGGCCTGGGAAGCAGACCTTAGTAGCAATGAAGAGGTTAGAGCATGGATGTGTGTAGGATGGTTTGGACAGGGCTGATCCAGATGTGACCACTGGAGCTCCCTTGCAGCCCAACCTCTCTAGGCTCCTGTGATTTAAAGGCCTTTTGGGTGGTTTTTGGAACAAAACCGGCATTGTGCAATAGATAAATTGAGAGCTTCGTGCTGCAACGGTGGTGACCGGGCTCTGGCATCTCCCTAACACTGTGGCGGTGCAAAGTGATGGGAGAAATGCAGAGCCTGGATCGGAGTGGGTCTCATACCCGCCCTGGGCTAGTCCTCCTGATCAGCGATGCCGGGGCTGGATGCATGGGAGGGATCTCCGATCGCGGGGCGTGGTGCCGGTTGGATCCCATGCACGTCCTGGGCACCTCAGCTCCATACGTCTCCTGCTTGCAGAACATCCTGAAACGGACCCCACAGGGCTCCCGGGACGAGGACACGGCCACCAAAGCCTTCAACGAGCTCAAGAAGGTACGGGGCACGTCTGTGCCAGCCTGGCAGTGACGCCTGGGCACTTGCTCCGGTGCGGTGGGAGGGCACGGCGGAGCAGAGCAGGGCCTGCGGGTGCATCGCTGCATCTCTGGACGTGCGGGCGAGACCCCACCAGAGCCTGGGGGAGCTCTAGTTTGCAGGCCCTGGGAACAACCCTTTCTGAAGGCCTGTCGGCTGGGGTGGGAGACCCCCAGACACCAGCAATCAGGGGGTCCATGGGGGCTGCTGTGCGTTCTCCGCTGGCCGGAGGGGAGCAACGAGCAGGCCCCTAAGAGACGCGTCTCCCCGCAGCTGGTGAAGGAGTGCAACGCCAGTGTCCGCTCCATGAAGAGGACAGAGGAGCTCATTCACCTGAACAAGAAAATCCACTTTGAGAGTAAGGTGAGCACCGGGACTATCCCTCCCCCTGGCATAGGGCAGGGACTGGGGAAAGAACCGGGCATCTCTTGCAAGGCAGTGACTCCAGGGAGAGCAGCGAAGACTGGGACCTTGCAGAGACGAGCTCACCCAGCCACGCACCTCTGTGCTTGGGTACGTCTGCCCTGCCCGAAGGGGCTGCATTCAGGTCAGGTATCAGACGGGACCTGCAAGGAACCGGCTTGGGGCAATGGGTACTGCACATGCTGGCACGCAGCGTGGAGCGGGGCAGATGTAGCTCCCAGCTCTCACTATTCAGCGTCAAGTTCAAGGGCGGCAGGCTCCCAAAGCGCCCACGGCACCGCTGCTTCCTGCTGGCAATCAGCACACGCTGCTCTGAGCTCCCGGGACCCAGGGGCCTGATTCCCCACCTCCTCCCTTCCCCCAGATCTTCCCGCTGATCTCCCAGTCGCGCTGGCTCGTGAAACACGGGGAGCTGGTGGAAGTGGACGTGCCGCTGCTCAGCACGTTCGCCTCCAAGTTCAAGCTGTGCACCCGCACCGTGTATCTGCACCTCTTCAACGACTGTCTCCTGCTGTCCCGACGCAAGGAGTGAGTGCTGGGGCACGGGTTGGGGTCCTGGGGGGCTTCCTGGGGAGGTGAGACCCTGGCCCTCCAAGAGGTGCATCCAGGCACAAGGCCAGGGGAGCAGAGGGATGGCAGCAGGGTGACAGCATGGACCAGTCTAGCTCTCTCCAACCCGGCATCCCCACTCGAGTCCCCCGGGACAGCAGGCATCTGTCACAGGGGTGCTGGCCATGGGGCATTAGATGCCCATGGGGTGTTTGCAGCTGGGGTTCTCTCAGGTGCTGGCGATACTCAGCTCTGCCCAGAGAGCCCGGCCGGTTCGGTGCTATCCCAGGCACAGAGCGGGCCCTATCGCTCCTCGCCTGCAGGACGGGGAAGTTTGCCGTGTTTGTTCACGCCAAGATGCCCGAGCTCAAAGTGACCGACCTGAGCAAGAAGCTCCAGGGGATCCCAGGGCAGATCTTCCACCTGCAGCTCTTCAACAACCAGAGCCTGAAGCACCAGATCCTGCTGCGAGCGCAGACCGAGTGAGTGCCGGGCTGCTGGGTTCAGGCCAGGGAGAGAAGGAGCCCCTGGCTCATGTTGGGACAGTGCCTGCATGGTCAGCTGGGTCGGTCCAGATCCCCTAGGCCAGCTCAGCATCCTCTTCCCTGGATGGTTTCGGGTAGGCCTATGCCCCGACAGCTGAGGGTGGGTACCTGATGGGTCCCGAGAGCAGCAGAGGTGGTGTCCGGGACACCCCTCGATCCAGCGCTGGAGCAGACTGGGGCTACCCAGTGCTCAGGGTTAGGTCCTTCGGGGATACTCTCTCCCTGCTCCCACCGTGGCTTGCTGCGGGGCAGGGGCTCTGCTCCCCAGCCTCTCTCGATGCCCGCAGGAGCGAGAAGCAGCGATGGATCTCGGCGATGGTGCCCTGCAGCCCCCAGACGGACAAGGAGCACGTCACCGAGACCGCAGGTACCTGCCCAGCCTGGGAGCTGCCCCGCTCCCCAGCCGTCGGGGCACCGGAAGGACGGGCTCTGCTGCGGACCCCGGGGCATCGTCCCGATCGCAGCCCAGCCGCTCTGCTGGGATGGTCCCCGGACCGTGGCCGAGTTCCCATCACCGCAGTCACACCGGTCTGCACCCCGGTGGCATTACAGCGGGGCACCCCTTGGGAGGTGCCAGTTTTCCAAGCTGAGCTCCCAGGCCGTGCTCTGCCTGCCTGGCTGGCCCCTCACGCCCGTGTCCTGCTCCTAGACAGCACCCAGGTGCAGTGCATCAAGGCCTACAAAGCCCAGGAGCACGACGAGCTGACGCTGGAGAAAGCCGACATCCTGGCTGTCAAGACCAGGACCAGCGACGGTGAGGGGCTCCGCACCCCGCAGCGCCCGGCGCAGCACGGCCTGGCCGGCATCCCCCCACCCCCTGCCCGGCTAACGCGGGGCCGTCTCTGTCGCGCAGGGTGGATCGAGGGCATCCGCCTGTCGGACGGCGAGCGGGGCTGGGTGCCCAAGGGCCACGTGGAGGAGATCACCAGCCGCAGCGCCCGGCTCCGCAACCTGCGGGAGAACGACCGCCTCAAGCACGCCACGCGCAAGCTGGAGCAGGGCCAGGCCTGAGCCGCCGGGGCAGGCTCCGGGCACGCGCAGGACCCCTCCCCTGGACAGAGACCCGGGGCCATGCCCGGGGGGTCCCCTGGGAACGAGGTCGGGGGTGCCTCTCCTTGCACGGACCTGCCGTCTCCTCCAGCCGCTGTCCTGGAGAGGGACACGCGGGCACCTTGGGTCCAGATCCCGACTGGGTCCAGGGAGGCACAGCTGCATGGCCGGTGCAGCGGGCATCTCACCTCTGCCCCGAGTGCTGGGCGAGGGGCCAGGACCGAGCGAAGCCGAGCTCCCCTCATCTAGCAGGGGACATCTTCAGGCCCCTGCGGCTGTGTGGCTGCAGAGTTTCAAGGGAGCCCAAGGGAGTTAGGTGCCTGGATGCCCTGGAGGGAGGATGGGTGCCAGGGAAGGGCCCGACTCCCTCAGAAAATCCCAGGATGATCGCCAGGGCCTGTCGTGCCTACCGAGGGCTGGGCTGAGACCCAGCGAAGCCACCGCAAGGACAAGACCCCTGGGCACGGGCGCAGGGGTGGGGGAGCATCGGCCCCGGCAGGGCAGGGAGCTGCAGCCGAGGTGCCAGGCAGGGTCCTGAGGAACCTCTCTGTCATTATGGGCACCATTAAATGCCTCAGATTTGCTGGCAGGGGAAGAAGGGCACGTGTCTCGCCAAGCTGTGCCGCGGCACCCACCGTCCACCCTAGCCTGGAAGTCTCTGGTCTGCCAGGCCCCTCTGTCCTGCCCCGTCTCGCTGTGCCAGGCCAGCTCTGCCCCGATGCCCGCGGTCACTGTCCCCCAGCCCCTCATCTGCCCCTGCCTTGGGCCCTGTGGCCCTACCCTGGATCGGAGCAGCCCCGGGTGGTGGGGCCAGGCAGCGGCTGGGACACGCTGCATCCAGCCCCCATCCCACGGCAGCTGCAGGCACCGATATGCAGCTGGGGGCTGCACGGCCGCTCTCCGAGAGCCTCCTGGGGGATTATGGCCCAGGGCAGCCTCACCCGGTGCCTCGTGGCAGAGCTGGCGGGGAAGGATCGAACATGGACTCATCTTCTGACCTGGGCACGACCACCCCTCACCGAGCCTTGCACCACAGCCACCAGGCAAAGCCGCTCCGGCCGCGTATCCAGCTGTGCCCGGCCAGGAGGGCACGGGAATTGAGCCAGGACAGCCCTCCGTCCTGCCTGGTGGCCTGGGCTCCTGCCCTGGGCCCAGAGACAGCACACAACACACGGCAGAGGGGCCGAGCATCAGTCCCAGGGCTCTGCATCCAGCTCCCAAGCTCACACACAGCCCAGGCCGTGCGGGGCAGCTCCTCCTTTGGCCCCTCTGGGAGGGTCCGAGCCTATCCATGCAGCCACCCGCTTCTTGCTAACGATCTCCACCAGCCCCCAGCTGCTCAGAGCCCGCACGTGGGTAGGATCATAGCAAAGTCAGGCAAGATGAGTCCAGGCCCCTGCTCGAGGCAGGATCGTCCCTGATGGGAGGCATCCAGGACAGAAAGGGGACCTGCAAGCAGCAGCCCAGCCCCAAAGCGGCAGGGAGCGCGGGGCCCGGCTGGGTCCCCGCCGTCTTTAGCAGGCGCCCGCGCTCGGGGCCTCATCCAGAAAGTACTCCCTGCCAGCACCGGTGCAGAGCTGATGCTAGCTCCACACCTGGGTGGAGGAGCTGGAAGCCTCCCCTCCAGGCTGCCTTTCCCTGCTCCGCTTCCCAGCTAGCTGGGGCATCCAGGCTAGCTGCAGCGGTGGCAAATCCTGGCTTGCCCCTAAGGTGGGTAGATGGGTGCCCTCACCTCTTCATTGCACCAAAGGAACAACTGCTACCTGCTCCACCCCACAGAGCAAAAGCCCTCAGCTGGGGGCCTTTAAGAGGAGCTGCTAACAAGGGAGGTTATTTAGCTGCAGGTGGGAGCAAAAGCAGCTTCTTTTTTCCCTGGCTTGGGGGCTCCTGCCAGGTACCGTCCTGCTCCTGCCCAGTGTCTTTGCAGAGGGAGATGGGGGGCTGTGAGGGCTGTTGCAAGTGGGTGCTCCAGGGCTGTGGGGAGGGGGGACCTGACCCCTTTCCAGCAGGTCGTGAGCCTCCAGGCTCTCCCCTGGAGATGAGCTGGGGCTGGGGTGGATGCAGGGCCTTTGGGGGGGACCTGCACACACCTCCGGACCCGGGGCAGGGCAGGGTGGAGCGCTGGGCTGGAACGGCCCCAGGTCCCTGCCGGACAAGGACGGGGGGGCTGCGGAGACCCCAGGAGCAAGCCCTGACCAGCCGCCCTCATCCTGCCAGGCCTTGCATCGCCCCCATGGACTTCTTCTGCCGGAAGCGCGCGCGGTCGGACTCCCCGCCCAAGGCCACGCTGCCCGTGAAGAGACACGCGTCCTGCCCGCTGACCCGCCAGGGCACCCGGGCGGACAGACGCCGGGACCGGGGCTCCTTCCTGGCCGGGCTGTTCCGGGCCAGGCCCCCCGCCGGCGCCCGCCAGTTCCCTGCACCCGGGTTGGAGCTGGGAGCCGAGGAGAGCGTCCCGCTCCTGGGGGGCAGCTCTGAAGGTCAGCTAGGAGCCGTGCCAGGGGTCTCTATCACCGCCTCCCTCCTCCCTGCCGGGCTCCTGGATTGTAGCCCCCAACCCGAGATGTCTCCTGCATGGCTGTGCCCAGCAGGTCCCCGGGCCGGGGTGCTGGTGCCCTGGAGCACGTGGCTGCATCCTGGGCAGTGCTGAGCTTCTCCGTGCTGTGGGGAGCAAGCGGGCAAGGGGTGAATGGGTCTGGTGAGGTGTCCGGAGCAGCGTGGGCCTGGCTGCACCTCACCCCTGGGTCTTCTGCCTAGGAGAGAATCAGCCTGAGCACAGCAAGGCCCCTGGCACCCTGCCCTCGGTGCCCGCGGTCCAGCTCGGCGAGGGGAGCAGGCTGCAGGTGCCAGGTCCCGGGCACAAGGCCTTGCACGGCTCCCTGGACAACCTGCCCGAGGCGATGGCTAGGTAATGCATGGGATGGACCTTGCTCTGCCGCTTTAGCTGGCCCTTCCTGCACCCCTGTCCTGCAACCTCCCAGGTCACCGCCCCGTCTCCAGGGGATCTGTGCCCCTCGATGCCCCGCAGCCGCTCGCCTGGTGCAGTCGGGCTTCCCGCTTCATGGGCGCTCTGAGCAGCAGTGGAGGAGAAGGTCTCATCCTGCTCTGTACCTTTCCTTACGAGGGCTCCCCCAGCCTGCAGTGCCCGGTGGCTGTGGGAGATGGGGTACTCCCCGCTCTGATCCTGTTCCCCTTGGCTCCCAGTGGCTGTGCCTGGCTGCGGTCACAAAGTGGGGGCTAAATCCTGTGCACCCAATGCCCGGGCCCTGGCTTGACCTGAGGGCACCAATCACCAGGGTGGGTTTGCACCCTGGCTTTTTACTTCCCGCTGCTGCAGCCTGTGCCAGTCACCCCTGCGCCCGTCCTGGATCAAAGACCTTCCTCCCCAGGCCTCGTGGAGCCCAATGCATCCAGTGCCAGGCCTCCCAGCTCGAGGTGCCCTGGCAGGGGGCAGGTAGCGGGGGTCTGGGGCTCTCCCAGGGGTCTAAAATGCAGCCCCTTCTGCTTTCAGGTCCCTGCAGCAGACCCGCAGGAAAGAGAAGAAGGAGAAATGGAGGGTGGACCCCCAGGGTGCGGAGATGCGTGAGTGCTGACCGCTGCCCGGCCTGGCCTGGCGGGTGGGGGGAGCCCCCCAGACAAGCTCCGACGAGCGGGTCCTGTCTGAGGATCGTTGGATGCCAGCTATGATCCAAGCGCCGGGTCCGTGCACGCTGGCTCCTGCGGCTACATCCGTGCTGATGCCTCTTCTCCCTCCACCCAGCGCTCCTCTCCCAGGACTACTGGGTGAAGCAGCTCCAGGCCGTGGGGCCGAAGCCCAAGGACTGGTCTTTCCGGGTGGACGCCAGCCTGACCCTCGCCGGCCTCCTGTCCTCCTCCCTGCTCAGCGCTGCCTTCCACGCAGCCCCCCACGACTACGGCGTCTCCTGGCGGGACCTCCCCGAGGTCAAGAGCCAGCGGCTGCTGGAGAGCATCACGCCCCGGCAGCACCATTTGCAGGAGGTAGCCGGGCCGTCCCGTGTCTGGTCTCTTCCCCACCCCAAAGGGGATCGTGCCCCAGGCTGGGAGCGGGTGGCACAGCCAAGCCCTATGGGGAGAGGGGCGGTGGGGGGTGGATGCAGGGCCTGGGCACCCCATGCTTGCAAGAGGTGCAGGGGTGCTGAGCATGGCACGCGGTCCCTGCTGCAGGCGCTGTTCGAGGTGATCACGTCGGAGGCCACCTACCTGCGCAGCCTCGGGGTGGCCGTGAGCCACTTCCGGAGCTCGCAGCCCCTGCAAGCCGCGCTGGCCGTGACGGAGCTGCACCAGCTCTTCTCCAACCTGCCCCAGGTGAAGGGCGTCAGCGACAGGTAACAGGGGCCTGGGGGCTGGGCACGGGGTGGCCGCCGCGGTCCTGGGCTTGCAGGGACAGGGGTAGGAGCATGGCTTGGCTACTCCTACCCCACCTGCTGCCCGTTGCAGACCCTGGGAGGAGCACGCGGTGGGAGTGGAGCCAGGCTCCTGGCGGCAGGATGCTTTCCCTTGCCTCCGCAGGTTTCTCCTGGAGCTGGAGGAGGAGCTGGACAAGGACATCTTCCTGGCGGGGCTGGGGGCCGTGGTTCTGAGGCACTGCCCGGCTTTCCGCAGGGTCTACATCCCCTACGTCACCAACCAGATGTACCAGGAGCAGCTCATGCAGAAGCTGACGTGAGATGGGGGGCGCCGCTCAGAGCTTTGCAGCTGTGGGCCTACGAGCACGGCCATCAGTAGGGTTCAGAGTCAACGCCCTGTTTTTAATGCACGGGGTAGCTCCGATCCTGCCTGCCAGCGCGTGTGTTTGGGAAGGGAGTGTTGTGGATATCGTCTGCTTCCTCGGAGGAGGTAGGGGATGGGGGTGTTGCTGCGGCCCGGGAGTCATGGGGGTCCCTCACACCCCTGCACTTCTCTCCACGGCAGGCGGGAGAACGGGCGGTTCCTGCAAGTCCTGCGGAGGCTGGAGGGG
>NW_005842063.1:2309355-2325800 GCF_000455745.1 Alligator sinensis | reverse complement strand
GCCATCCCCTCAAGTCCTTCCTGGTGCTGCCCTTCCAGAGGATCACCCGCCTCAAGATGCTGCTGGAGGTGCGCAGGGTGCATGGCGCAGGGGTGCATGAGGTGGCCCCTAGCATCCCTCTCTGGAGACGGGGTGCCCCCCACCCCAGCCCGTCCCCCTGACCGTCCCCCCCACCCTGCAGAGCATCCTGAAGCTGGCCCCGGCGGGCTCCGAGCTGGGGGAGTCCATCGGCGCTGCCCTGAAGGCCGTGGGGGAGGTAAGCGTGCCCCCCGCGGGCCTGATTCTGCTCTGAGGCATGAGGTGGTGGGCAGGGAGGAGCTGAGCTAATTACACCGCCAAAGGAGCAGGGGCCAGAGATGCTCCCTGAATGAGATCAGCCACCAGGACAGTCTCTTGGTCTGTGGGTGCAGGTGACAGTGCCACGCCCAATGCGGCGCGACGCCCAGCCGGTGCCTGAGATCGGCTCCGGGTCCTTGGCATCGCCCCTTCTTGAGCTAGGCTGGTGGCTGCTGCAGGCAGGGGCAGACAGGAGGTCTCTCCGCTGCAGGGAGCTCCGTGTCCTGGATGCCCGCTGGGGAGGGGAGGCTGGGGCGCGGGGCCTGGTGGGGCTGGGAGGGACCCGCGGCTCTCCCGGCCTCTCTCCAGATCGTGTCCGAGTGCAACGAGAGCGTGCGGCGCATGAAGCAGACGGAGGAGCTGGTGCTGCTGGAGAAGCAAGTGGAGTTCCTGAAGACCAAGGTGAGGGCCACGGGCAGGGGTGGCAGGGGGCACAGGCCAGGGGGAGAGGGAAGCCCAGTGGGTGCTGCAGGGTCATGCCATGCCATGCCATGCCTTGACATGTGCGCTGAGATGGAGTGATGTTTGCTGCAAGCAACAGGCCTGCTAGGGGCCATGGGTGTATGGCAGGGCCCGACCCTGTCCCCGGAGCGGTGCGGGGTGGTCGTCCCGCACCAGGTGCTGTACGTTGCGCCGTCTCTGTGTCCAGGCCATCCCACTCATCAGCCGGGGGCGCTGGCTGGTCCGGGCCGGGGAGCTGACCCACGTCCTCCCGCAGGACGGCGTTGCGGGGTCTCGCCCCCGCCTGAGCAGGAAGCCCATCCACCTGCACCTCTTCAGCGACCTGCTGCTGCTGTCCCGGCGGAGGGAGTGAGTCTGGCTGCGTGCCCGTCTCCCGTGGGGCCATTGGGACGCCCTCGCCCTGCATGCCAGGGGGCACGTGGGTGCTCCCAGGCCCTCATGTGACCCCCTCTTCCCTCGTAGGGATGGCCGGTTTTCCGTCCAGGACTACGCCAATGCCAACCACGTCAAAGCGGAGCTCCTCGAGGCCGACCTCGCCTTCCGCCTCCGCCTCTCCCAAAACCACCGCGGGGCCGGCGCCGAGTTCCTCCTCCGGGCCGCCAGCGCGTGAGTGTGGGGCCAGCCCAGACTAGGGTCGGTGAAGCCCGACACTCGCCCTCCATACGGCACGGCTGGGAGCGATACCTCCGTTTCCAAAGAAGTTGCGGGGCAGGGGATGATAACCCCCTTGGAGATGCCTGAGCTGGCGGTGTGGGCAGGGAAGGGCTCGGTTCTCATCAAGATGCCTCTTCTCTCTGCCCCGTCCTAGGAGCGAGCGGCAGGAGTGGATCTCGCTGATCGCCCGGCAAGCCAGCCCCGCGCCGTCATGACCAGAGTCGGGCTTGCTTGGATCTGCCCCCATCTCAGCCTCGCGGAGCTATGCCCCCGGGCAGCCATCCAGACTGGGGTGCCTGGCTGGGGTGGGGGGCTGTCTTCCTCATAGCCAGCCCCAGACTGGAGGGCAGAGGCACGGGGGTGTCGAGCCGGTCTCTGTAGGAGCCTTGCACACGTGGGTGGGAGCCGAGCCTGGCTGTGTGCCGGGGCCTTTGCGGGCTTCCAGGAAGGGGCTGTGCAGACGGCCCCTCGCGGCCCGGGGGCAGCCGGCACAGCACGCGGGATGGTGGCGGGTGCTTGACGTTCCCAATTAATTGCTACGAAATGAATTTTTCCAGCTTCTCCATGCAGTCTCTTGTCCTGGGGTTTGCTCTGCCTGTCCCCTCCCCGGTGGGTTGCAGCCCTGACCTCCCCATCGGAGGAGACGGTGCCCCCCTGACACCAGGTGGAGGAGTATGGGCTACCTGTGCCCGGATACGGCCTCCTTGGTGTGTGTGGGTGCGGGGGGAAGAGGGCCTTGATGACTCGTGTTGAGGGTATTAAGGCCCTGAATGTCTTATTTTACCTGCGGTTACTTGGTTTTCTAGCACGTGGGCTTGTCCACCCACCCCTTGCCTCAGCTTGGCCTCACTCCTGGTACCGCTCTGGGTCTTGGCTCTGTGGGAATGACCCTCCTGGGCAGGTCCCTGGCACCTCCTGCCCCAGCAGCGTGGTGCAGGATCTCTCGTGGCCTGTATGGCCCCTTGCGTGGTCTGCCTCTGCAGCTATGCAGTGGGGGCTGCTTTGAGCCCCACATCCCCGCAGTGCCCCTGCACAGCCCCAGGCTGGGGGCATCGGAGTAGCCCCCGTTGTATGCTCACAAGCACTTTTCAGGCCCTTGCTTCTGCAGCAGCTGTGGCCCCTAGCCCGCTCCTTCCACGGTGCAGGGTTTTCCACGGGCTCAGCGGCGACTGAGGCCTCATGCTTCCCAGGAGGAAGAGCTGAGCTCACAAGGCACCTGCTCCATGTCTCACCCTGGGAACTTCCTGCCTTCTCGGGATAGGGAAGGGGGTGGTGTCGGCTTCTCCCCCCAGCCGGGCTCTTTGGTGCATTGTCTGCGCGCCCAGCTGGGCAGGAAACGCGCCAGCTCACCCGTCTCCCAGGCCTGGGGATGGAGGGGGTGGCGGTGCACGAGGAAAGGGCCCAGGCTGCTGCAGCCAGAGGTGCAGAACAGCTGTGCTTGGGTTCGTGCTAGCGGCATGGATCTGCCCCGGGCTCCAGACCGTGCTCGGGGCAACTGGATGAAGGACCCACGTGTGTGGGGGAGCTTCAGGGGTGGGTTCAATTCCCAGCGCTCCCTTGGAGACCTCGGTGGGGGCATTTCATCTCTGTGCCTCAGTTTCCTCAGTCCAGGAAACAAAGCGGTTGAGACCTGTGATTCTCAACCGGGTAGGACGGGGCCTGTCTAGACTGCAACCCTGGCAGCAGGAAGCAGAGGTACCCGCTCCTGCCTCCAGCATCCTCGGGGTGGAGCAGACCCTGCCCAACCGGGCTGCGGAGCACCATGCACCACGCTGCTCCCAGGTCCCGCGGCGCGGGCAGACATCGCGGCGGCGTTATACGGAAGGGCCTGCCCTGTGCGTCCGGCTCGCTGGCCTCTGGGCCGGGGGGGGGGAGAGGGGATTAAACCTTCACCCCTGCATCCCCGGGTGCTGGAGTGAGACCTGAGGGGGTTTTTTTTCCCTCTCTCGCTGTTTCCAGAGCAGCAGGAGATGCCTCCAGACAAACGTCATGGTAGCAAAAGACCCGGATTTAGTTCCCTTTGAAAGGCACGTTCCTCCCCAGGGCCTGTGCAGGGCAAATCGGAGGTGGCAAAGCCTCCAGTGCCTGCTCCTGCTCCCCTGCTCTGCCCCCGATCCACCCTGCTCTGAGATAGCCAATGGGGCTGGCTTGTGAAAACTGCTGCTCTCGAGAGGGTGCATTTTCGCTTCCTTCGGTAGAGGAACAAATAGCAGCTAAATTGCGTGACTGGTGCACTGCATGGCTGTGGCGGGGACTGAGCACCTGTTTGTGAGCCTAAGGTGCTTGGCTAAGACTCAGCGAAGTGGGTTCAATTCCCAGGTCTACTACAAACTCCCTTAAAAACCTCAGTTGGGGCATTTTGTCTCCATGCCTTGGTTTCCCCTATACAGGAAACAAAGCTGATTACCTGTTCAGATGGATGATTCCCAACCGGGGGATCTTGAGATCCTTTTAAGGCTGCCGCGGGGTACCGTGCTGTCTCGGGTGTGTATGCACGACTTGCAAGAGGGTCTCGGAGACTTCAAATAGGGATCTGCGATATCAAAACCTGTGACCTTTCTGAGTCATTTTATTTCACTAGTCCAAGAACAAGCCAAGAGCTGGCATTGTCTGAGGGGGGGCCTCAAGTTTAAAAAGCCTCGGAGCTACTTTACATTATCAGCTCTGCATAGCTGCATTGGGCCCCTCTCCTCCACGGGCTAAGAGACCCTCTTGGAGCAGCCTGCTCCACCCTCGCGTGGCTGGATGCTCCGGCTCGCCAGGGCAGAAAGTCCCTGCTTTCCCTCTCCCCTTGGCAGGGCGCTGGGCATCCAGCGACGGGGCCGTGTGCTGCCGAGGTCCCGGCACAAGAGGGTAGCAGAGCTCTGCTTTTCGGGCACCTTCCTTTCCCCAACCCTGCCCTGAGCACTGCTGGTTTTTCATGGGTCCAGCTCAAAACCGGTGCAGTTGGGCTGGGCCCACTCTGCTCCGGAAGGAGCCGGGGGTGCCCGGCGCTCGGCGCGGTACAAACACGGAGCGCAGACAGCAACCGGAGCGCTTGCAGCCGAAGCATAAGAAAGGCAAGGATCGATGGAGATGGGAGGGCGTGAGGCCAGGCTAGATAGCCAGGCCGTCTCCGGGCGCAGGAGGCCTTGAAGGCAGGACAACGAACCAACTTAGATTGTGTTTGCAGATGGCAAAGGTCACCTTGCCCGCCTTCCCTCTGCACCGGGACCCAGCCAGAGCCGACTTTGGGCTCAGCTTTGGCCGTATCTTGAACCTGGAGCTGCCGTACGACGTGGGGATGGCTCCAGCTCACGGGTACCGTGGCTCCTGGCTCTGTCCCCCCACATCAGGGAAAGGCTGAGGGGCAGCTTGCTCCCATGTTGCAGCCCCCGCTGCTCCGTGGAGTTTCCCCTTTGGGCCAGGCCAGCTCACGGCCCGTTTCGGCGCAGGGCCGTGCCCGGGCAGCATTGTACCCCTGCAAGAGATCTCACATTAACAGGGGGCACTTGTCACTCAGCCAGCTCAGGCTGGATCCTATCCTGGCTTTTGGGATGCATCCAGGTAGTTGGCCTGGAGATCCATTAGTTCAAATTCTGGCTCGTTCCCCTTGCGTCTCTGCATGGGGACCAGAAGCAGCCTCTGCGGGTGGGCTCACCATCACCAATGATCCTTCCTAGCCTCCTTGCCAAGAGAAATGTCTCCTTTCTGCTCCACCCCAGAGGTGGCCGCATCTCTGCAGCGTTAGCACTGCTTCTTGCTATCGGCACTGGAGCCAGGAGGGGTTTACTTTTGGCACGGAGCAGTGAAAGAGCAGCAGGGTGGGCTCGTTACGGATGGGAATGCCTTCTGCCCGTGAAACTTTTTAAGGGGTGGCCTTGCTAAAGAAAAGCTAGTGCTGGGCCCTGTGTGTGACCTGTGTAGTGGGGGGGGTCACGCGTTCTCCCTGCTTTCCGCCGTGCCCAGATAGCCGGCCTGGCCCCTCTACCACCAGCAATATCTGTTCCCTCTGCACCCCCGGTGAGACCCACAGGCCACGTCCTGCTTCCTCTTCTCTCCCTGCTAAGGCAGAAGTGGTCCAGCCTCTCATGTCATCAGCTCGCAGGGACTTCTCCTTTCCCCAAACCTCGCTCCAGAGGGCCGGGGGGACCACATGGCCGCCCATCTCGCAGCTTCAAGGACTGAGGGTGCTTGGCCACGTCGGCTGTGCCTGCCTGGCTGCTGCCACAGCCCGGGTCTTAGCAAATTTCCCTGGGAAAAGCCAAGCTGGTGTCTGGACGGTGTGAGCAGGGCAGCCTTGGATGGCAGCTTTACGGGCACTGGGAAGGCGTTGTGTTGTGGGGAAAGCTGTTATTTGTTGCACGAGTTACCAGGGCAGCCAGCAGTGCTGGGCATGGACCAGCTCCTCGGCCTGCGAGGTGCCCCATATCAACCCGTGGAGCTCGCGGCACGAAGTCCGGGGTGTGGAGCCGGTTTGGGGGCGCCGTGCCTGTAAACGGAGAGGCTTGGCCTGGGACTTGAATGCGCTGCTGGGGGCCTGGCATGTACCCCCTCTCCCCACTTGGACCTCTGCTCCCTGCAGTCAGAAGCCAGCACTGCGATGAGCCCAGCTGCAAAACTCGTGGCTTATGTTTCCTTTAATGCCTAATTCATCCCCTTTTGCTTTGCTGTTAAAGAGGCTGGGCTTTCCCCTTCCCCGCTGCACGCAAGAGAGAAGCAGAGAGTTTCCCATGACTCCAGGAGCTCGGGCTTTGGGGGAACTTGGCATCACCGCTGTGCTTTCTTGCTGTAATGTAATGGGGAGGGCCCGGTGCTGGTCGTCTCCCATCAGAGAGGATGGAGAAGGTAGTGGTTAGGGCAGCAGTGCAGGGGACCCCACTGCGTGCGTGCCCCCGTCGCCCGGGGCCCAGCGGTGTGGGGAAGCAGTGTTGCAATGGGGCAGGGTGTGAATGCAGCGGGGCCGGGCCGCTTCCCTGTGCAAACAAGCCACGAGTGAGTAAGGCAGGTGGGAATCCTCCCAGGTACGCAGGTGCCCGGCTGCAGCGGGCCTGGCTCTGGGTAGGGAAGGGAGCGGCTGGGGTGGTGCCGCCTGCCGGGAGGGGTGCGTGGGAAGGCTTCCTCTGGGGTGGGAGGGCTGCGGGGCCCTGACTGGGACAGCTAGCTGCTCTCGCAGCCCAGGGCTCCTGGCTCATCTCAGACCCCCCCATCCCCTGCTTTGCAGGTTGGGGCCCCCCGGGCTCCTAGCAAGAGCCAGCTCTGACCCCAAAGAGCCGTATCCTGCAGAGGCATGGGGAAGTTGAACACAGGAGCCCCCAGGTCTACCCCCCCAAAGGAAAGTATTTTCCTGGGGGGGGTTCACATAACTGCTGGCAGCTCAGAGAGGCTGAGACGGGATCGGTGGCAGCGCTTGATCCCGCTAACGACGGCGAGCGGCTGCAAAGGCTCTCGGCTCTGCAGAGCTTTGCCGCTACCTTCAGCTGGGGGAGAGGAATGTCTTTGATGTTGGGAGCTCGAGTGCTGGGTGCGGGTGCCGCGGGCGCCCACGCTTCCCCCACCGTCTCTTCTGGGGACCCTCTATCCGCAGGGATGCGCAAAAGTACCATCCCCATCTGCTGAGAGCATCGTCCTCCCTGGGAGCTCCTTTCCTCCACATCCCCCCTGCATGGGGGTCCCTGGAGGACTGCGCCTGGGACAGACGAGCTGTTTCCCGTGGCCTAGGGACCGATGCACTGGGCTGGGACTCTGGAGAGCTTGGAGCAATTTTTGGTTTTGGCCTTCGCCTGCAGAGAGTCCCTGGGCATGCAGCTGCCTGCTCCGTGCCTCAGTTGCCCCATCTGTAAAATGGGGTGGATGCTACTGACCCTCTTTGTAAAGCGCTTTGAAAGCTAGAGGTGAAAAGTGCAGTGTGAGAGCCCAAAATGATGACGCCTGGCTGGAAGCTCATTCTTTCGCCTACGATATGCACAGCACCTAGCACAAGGGCAGCCCGGCTTGGCTGAGATGGGACTGAGGCATTATAAAAATGCAATTGGGCTTGTTTCCCTGCCAGGAACTGTCATTTGGACTCAGAGTTTGTACAGCTCTGAGCACCGCAGGCCTTTTTTCCTTCCCCTTTTAGCTTCTCAAAGTCTCAGGTCAAAAACGAGTTCATTTTTCTTTCATTTTTTCCGTAAAGAAAGCAAAGCACATGTTTGGGTTTCAGATGTGGCCGTGAGGTCATCTCTAGCTCTTTAGCTTTGGTGCAGGATGCAACACGCCGCTGCTTCTTCCCCGTGCCTGTCTGCGCTGCGTGGGGATGAGACCCGCGCCAGGTTGTTCGGTGCAGGGGTGGGATCCGTTTTCCCCACAGAAGACATTACGTTCTGGGCCGTCTCCATGCCGGCGGGTCCCGTGGGGAGACCCAGGAGACTTTGGTGCTGTTGCTGACCTTGCTGGGGTGTGCGTGGCTGGGTGGATCAGGCTGAACGGGGGAGATGGGAGGCTGGAGATGGGGCCCCAGGGGGTGGAAGAAGCATCCTGGTGCCCCCAAGAGCCCAGGCGCAGGGCAGCAGAGCCTGGGAGCCAGCAGCCATGCCCCTCTCTGGCTTCGACCACGTACGTGGGCGAATCGTGACGTGTACAAGCGCCCCAATAGTGCATTGACTCCAGAGCCCAGCGGGTGCTGCTTATCCAGGCACCGGCCACCCCCTGCTCTTCCTCACCCAGACTTTCCCTCCAGCAGGGCGGGGTAGGATCCCCCCCAGGGCGCACAGATGGGGAAACCGAGGCACGCAGCAGGAAGTGGTTTGCACTGAGTCACTGTTGGGGAGGGGAAGGCATCAAAGTTGGATTCATCCCTGCCCCCCACCCCGCTGCCTGGTTTCCATAGTAGTAAAACCCAGGGGCAGCTCTGGGTACAGAGGAGGAGGCCTCATTCCCGGGTTACCATGGCCGGTCCCAGGTGCGAGGCAGCGCTGCCTTCCGCGGGTTATGGGAATGCCAGCAGTGCGGTGAGCTCACCGTGCCCCTTGGGCAATACCCAGTCAGCCAGGGTGGCTCAGTCAGATTGGGGCGCAGCAAAGGCAGCTGGGGCCATGTTGCAATCCTGCCACCCCAGGGCGTTCCTGCCACGCCACCCTGCCTAGCTCCAGAGCCGCCCTGCTGCCTCTGGGAGCAGCTGTGTGCTCATATGTGTGTGAGCGTGCATGTGTGTGCATGCATGTTGGGGGGCGGTGTATGTAGGTGCACATGCATGTCTGTGTGCATGCATGTGTGTGCACATGCAGGAGCTGGGGAGGAACAAGGAGAAGCAGAAGGGAGGTGGGAAGACATGGCACTGAGCTGGCTGGAGGTGGAGGTGCCTGCCTTTGAGACCCCAGGCTGGGGACCCCACACTGCTCCCTGCTGCGGGCACCAATTGCTCGTCAGGTCCCAGCCCACAGCGACGCCAGCTCAGCCATGCCCGTCCCTGCCCTGCCTGGATCCTTTCCTGCTCCCCATCCCCTGCTCTGTGCCATGGGAATGACTCGCCCGACCGCAGGCCCATGGGCCAGCCCAGGGCATGCAGCTGCTCCCTCGTCTTTCCCAGGCGGGGCAGAGGGAGGAGGAGGGACAGTTGCAGCCTTTGGCCTCACAAAGGGCTCTTTGTCTGCCACGCAACCTGCCCCATGGTCTTCGGGCACTGCCACCATGCCCTCCGCATCTCCCTTGGTGGGCTGAGGGGAAGCTTTGAGGGGCAGAGGGACAGTTTGGGGAGCGGGGGCAGGACTGAGCCAAGAAGCCCAGTGGTTAACGCTTCCCCTGAGGAGGTGGGAGACTGCTGCGGAGAGGGGGGCTGCGCTGCAACAGGCTGAGCTGGAGGGGAGGTGTGAAGCCCAGCACCTCCATGGGGCAGTGCTGGAAACGCCCGCTGTGGCCTGAGCCCTGTCCTCACCTTAACTCTGCCCACTGTGGCAGTTGGTCGGGTCTAACCTCTTCCCCCGCCACCCCTCTCAGCTCACAGAGGATCAGCCTTTGAGCTCCTGGTGTAAATCTGAAATCAAGGTGAAGTCTGCAGAGTCAAAGCAGCGTCAAGCTGGCATTGGCGGGCTCAGCCCGCTAGGGTTCAAGCCTTCTTCAGGAGATGGTAAACTGTGTGTGTGTCTGCGTGCATGCAGGTGTGTGCATGTTTGTGCACGTGCAAGTGTGTGCATGTTTGTGCACGTGTGCGCATGCATGTGTATGTGTGCATGTGGGCGTCTCAGCACAAACACTCCCCACCCCGGGCTCCAAGGTGCAGTGGGAATGAGGAGCCGCTCTCCCCCAGCCGCGTGGGGATGGTGGCGGGGCAGAGAACAGGGGACCAGGCTACCTGGGCAGGTAGTCAGACCCTCAGCTCAACCCTTCCTGGACCCAGTTCCCGTGAGCTCCCGATCGAGCCTGTCTCAAGCGCGCTGGGCCTGCAGTGCCGTGCTGGGACTACGTCCACCCTGCCCCGATCCCCTTCCCTGGGCTCGGTGGCGAGGGCCCGCCAGGACCCCACGTCCCCTTGCAAGCGATGGAGGAGGGGTTCTTCCCTTCCCCCTTCCCCGCAGCCCCGACGCAGCACGTAACGATGCTGCTGTGCTAATTACAGGTGATGGCTCCAGCCCGGAAAGTCTAGCTTAGCTGCATTAGCAGCCCTAATCTCCTCTCTCCGGGGCTCGCACAGGCAGCTTAGCTCCTGGCACCGTCTCAAAGGCAGGAATTCCCCCATCCGCTCAGCCCGGCACTTCGGAGGGCAGCTCCGGCAGCCAGCTCGGCTAAGACGCCCCCCACCCCAGCCCGCGGGGCCGAGCACCCGCTCCCTTTCATCTCGGGCCCGGTCGCGTGCGCCTGGGAAGCACCTGGCCCCGCTGGCCCGGGATGCAACAAGGGGATGCAAGGGTTGGGAGCCGTGGCTTTCCCCGGCGGGTGCCAGCCTTGGCCAGAGCCAGGACGACACCAGTGAAAGATGCTGGATCCCAGAGCCAGCATGTCGGGGCTCTGCCCCGTTCCCCGAGAGGGCACTGCCCATGCAGGACCCTCCAGCACCCACCTAGGGCAAGGGGGTTTCCTGGGGGTCTCTCTCAGAGCCCCTCCACACTCTCTGAGCTGCCTGCCCAGCTGGTCTGTGCTGAGAACGGGGGAACTCGGGACACCAGTGGCGTGGGTCTCTGCTCCCAGCGGTGACTCCAGGCTGTGTATAAGTGAAGTGCTGGGCTTGGCAAGCTGCTCCCAGAGCTAGCTAAGCACTTAATGCAGGGCAGGGAGAGGCATGTCCCCGCAGCGAGGAGAGGGAAGCTGCTACTGGATCTTGCCCAGGGACATGGAGCTGGACACGCATTGCATGTACAGACCCTTGGTTTCAATTCAACTTAGCCCAAATTAAGACCTGCGGGGTCTTGGCCAGGACCGGTGTCACACCCAGCCCGCAGGGGCCTGGCCATGCACAGGCGCATGGCGTTGGGGTGAAGGGGGCTGTAGAGCCAGGCCACGAGCCCTGCAAGTTTTGGGCAGGAAGGTGGGGGGTGATGCCTCCCCCAGGGTGGCAGGACCGGGTCTGGGCAGGGCCCAGAGGGATCTTGGGGATGACTGCTGGACTCTGCAGGTGGATCTGCCTTTGGTTTTGTGAACGTGGGGGTGTCCTGGGAGCTGGCCCCTGCACAGCAAGACTGGAGAAGGGCCTAGAAGGACACAGCTGTGCTCCAGCCACCACATCTGGCCTTCCCCATGTCTTTGGGGATTTCATGTGGACACCAGGGACCTCACGAGGATGCCAGGGCTGGGTTGGAAGCAGCATTGATGCAGGGAGGGAAGGGAGAATAGGGGCTGTGCTCCTCCAGTTGGATGCCTTATTGGCAGACCCCCTGATCAGCTGCAATCCGGCCCTGATCCACGCCGTGTGGGACTGGACCGTGATGCTCATCTCTGAAACCCAGAGCCGGGTGCACTGGAGCCTACGACGGCGCTGGGGAGCGCTTTTCGGCTGCCAGCTCAGCCGTCCTCCCTGGGCGATGGCTGCAGCCTTTGAACCAGCGACCAAAACCTGCTGTCAGGCCTGCTTGAGACCTCCCAGACTTGCACCGCAGCCCCCTGCTCCAGTCCGGGAGCTCCAGCACGAGGGGGCCAGATCATGGCACTTCTCCGAGGCTCGTGGGGGGCTGAGTCCCGGGGAAGGCCTGTTTGCCCCCATCTCCTCCAACTCCGCAGCCCAGCTGGACTGTTTCCTCTAGCGACTGGCTCTGTCCGGGGCTTTCTTTCTTCCCCTTGGGAGTTTGGTTTGGGCTCTAGCACGTCTTGCCGCTACGGCAATTTTCCAGCCTGTTCTTTTCCATGTGGGTTGAGTCATCCCATCCCTCCACCGGTCTCCTAGGACCGCTCTGAGCCGGTCCAGCCTTCTCCAGCTCCTCGGAGACCCGGCGTGTTCCCGCTCCCGGGGATGCAGCGGTGGAGCAGAATTACTGAGCAACGAACCACCGCGGCTCGTGCCTGCTTTGCCCACCTTTGAGCGTAGAAAGGTCCCGTGTCTGCATGTGGCTTTCCAGGCCGGGGATGGAGCTGAGGGGTCTGCACCGGATACCCGCCACGGCTGGGCACATGGAGGGCAGGGCAGGGGTGGTTTCTAGGTGGAGGGCAGAGCACGGTCCCCCCTCACTGCAGCATGGGGAAAAGCAACAGAGACCAATGTCCACTGGCTTGGTGTTGCCAGCAGCCTGTTCCTCACCCAGGGAGCTGGGCACCCTGCTCTTGCGACCACTTTTTATGCAAAAGGCACCCGGACGCTGCAGCGATAGGTGGGAGGATGCAGCAGGAGAGAGACGGTCTTCCATCCCTTGCTAGCTGTAGCTCGACTCGTGCCTTGGCCTTCCTGCCTTTTCGCCCCACGCGCTACTCTTCTTACGCTCCTCCCTAGTGACATGGCCAAGTTTCCCCTCCTTTGTGAGATGCTTTTTTAAGTATTAGGCACATCTTGAGCCTAATACCATCTTTCTCTCCCTCTTTAAAGTATAACCAGTTCCCAGGCTGTTAAATTCTGCTTTTGTGAAGTCCAGCGCCATGACTCTGCTACTCTCCTAACTCCTTATCTTTGGGACTTTGACCGCCATCCCTGCATCCTCAACGTTGCCCAACTTGCCGTCGGCGGCTCAACAATTTCCCCCTGTTTTGTGAGCAGTGATTCCCCCTGACTATTGATTTCTCCACCTTTTGTACCAAAGAGTTGCCACCAACATGCTCCAAAACCTCTGCCTGTGCCCTAGCTGTGCCATCGTCCTGACGGACATCACAAGTCCCCTGGCAGAGGCTTGCCGCAGGCTGGACACGTCCGGCTACAGGAGTCTGCAGGTTTGCAGAGATTGCAGCCCAGCTGCGGGCAGTGAAGCCTGATTGCCGCTGGGCCAGCTGATGGGAATAAGTGACTGGCCACGGGAAACTACCGGCCCACAGGAGAGAGAGGGGGAAAAAGGAGAGGGATTCAGATAGCGGCTGGCTGCAGCACCGGGGCAGGGCAGTCTCATGGGATCTGGGAGAAGAGCCTGGAGGAAACTCGAGTCAGAGACGGACTGAGATGGAAACTGCAACGCGGAGAGAGCAGCAGGGAGCCGGTGGCCTGGAGAAGACTCAGGAATGTGAGTCCCCCCGTCTGGACTATGTGAAGTGGGTCGAGGTCTGCTGTGGGTCCGTGGCAGTTCCCATGAGACAGAGGTGCCTGGGAAAATAAAGAGCTGCATGACATTTTAAGGGCTGTTTGAGCTAACTAAGCAAGTCCCCCGGGTCCTGTGACTTGGATCCGTGGGTCATTTCTTTGCAAAGATGCCCCATCGGCCTCCTGCCCCGGGCTGGGTCCAGAGCAGACGTCTACCGTAACACGGCCCTTCTTATTCCTCCTTTCTGCTGCGACCCAGGAGCTGTCAATGCACCTAGCTCCGACTTTGTGCCACACATTAAGAGTAGGGATTTCTTCACTGATAAAGCAACGCCGCCTCCTTAATACGGCACCCCGCTGCTTTCCCTAACACCCGCCCCTGTTATACCCACCCACAACCCAAAGGTATACCCACCCACGATGCCAGCATGCAGTCATGTGAACCATCCCACCAGGCCTCGGTTATCTCGGTTATGTCACGCGGAGGCGATCGTCATACCAGGATTTCCAGTTCTTCCTGCTTATTCCCCATGCTCCTTGCCTTGGCGTATCAGCGTGTGAGATGACTAGCTGATTGTTACCCTGTTGATTTCCCTCTTGTAACCTTGGGATGACTTCCCATATTGCCTCTTCATGCTTGGCCTCCATCCAGGTTACTTGGTGTCTTACTTAGCTGTCTTCATCCCCCCCCTGCCCCTAATTGAACTATCAGCTGGGCAGGTCCGTGTCCATCTCTAGGATGTCTGATTCCCACCTTTATGCTTGACTGCAAGGATGGATGAGCATCCTTGTCCCCTTTGCAATTGCCCCCCGGACCCCGGCAGCTGCTGTGGATCTGGATGAAAGGCATCTGAGGCAATGGGTAGATGGATACCGTAGATAGAGAGGGGATGAAGCAGTTGGATGATGGTAGATGGCTGGGTGAAGGGAGGTTCAAAGCCATCCCACTACTTGCTGCCTGGATCCTTGCTTGTTTTTAACGCAGGAACATCCCTCCCGTTGGGGCAGAATAGCAGCAGAGTAGCTGGCCCGCTGAGTAATGAGTTCACGGGAGCCAGCCTTTATGCAACAGCCTGTGCGAAGAGTCGCGAGGAGGAGGTAGGAATTAAGGTCGCTGCCCTTCAGGCCTAGTGACCTTGGGGTGTGACCTCCCAGAGCACGTGGGAGCTGGCCCGGCTTGGCGAGGTCACCTTGAGGACATCCGAAACTGGTAGAAGTGAGTTCCCATCCCTCACTTTGGGTTTAAAGAGTCTTAAATGCCCCGTGTAAGATCAATTCCCCTTCACCGGACACCTCGCTGCCCTTAGACCGACACGGGGATGCCACGAGACAGTCGGGCACGGCAGGAGCTGGGCATCACCGGCGTAATAGAAGTGCAAGGCTGCCATGCTGATCTCCAAAATAGTTGCCCATTTCCCCTTTTTTTGGCATTAGACCAGAGGCTGCTGCACACAGCCGAAAGCCGGAGGTGCCCGGGCTGCTGCGATCGAGTCCCGCGAGCCCGATTGCTCTGTGCAGGGCCAGGAAGGGATTATACCCCGTAATCACGCTGGGACCGACTGCGGGGGGGTTTGCTCTTCTCTGTAGCCGGGCCACGGCCTCTGCCTGGGGTCTCGCGTGCGTCTATGACTTTGCAGCAGCCGGACGTCGGCCCCGCAGCCCCCCTGCGGCAGGGTCCAGGGCGATGCCTGGGGCTGTGGTTGAGGACGCCGCGGCCGCGGGACCTGCTGCGGGGTCGGGCTGGGATCTGAGAGGCTCGCGTGGGACCCGGTGGGAGAGAGGCTGCAGCCGCCATGCACCTTGGCCGTCCCTGGCTGGCTGCCCGCTAATCCCTGGCCTCGCCGGGCGGCCGAGCCACGGCCCGCGACCTCTGAACTTCCTGTTTGTGTTGCTAAGGCAGTCGCCGGGGCAGGCTGAAAAGGAAGTGCCGACCTCATCAGGTCCGCGTGCTAATGCGGCCTGGCTGCCCACTGCCGGCCTTGGCCCGTGACCACGCTGGGAACCAGCGCCCCTATTCAGCGCCTAAGCCCCGGGGCTCGGAGCGCTTTGTCTGTCCGACAAAGCACGGGACGCCGGCTTATCCCGGCATGCCCTGGGCTCCCGGCCCCTTTCTGCAGCGCGGGGGGTCCCTGCCCCCCCCCGGGCTGCGCCCCAGTCCCAGCCTGGCCTTCCCAGTCAGACCTGCCCCAGCCCCCCGTGCCCCCCGCTCTCTCCAGAGGGGTGGTGGGTGCCGGCACCCCAGGTCCGTCTTGCCCAGCCTCCTGCATCACACGGCAAGGAGGGCAATCTGGGTCTGACCGGGGTTTCCGCCCCCCAACACCGATCTTCCCTGCAGCATTCAGGGTCTAGGACATTACGATCCAAAGACCGTGCCCTTCGCTCCTGTGCTCAATAGCCACTGATGCCCTCCAAGCATTTTGAACCGGGTTCTTGCATGGAGAGAGACAGACAATAATAAATCCCTGTTGACTTTCTCCTAACAGGGCTGATCCTGCCTCGGGCAGGGGTTGGACTAGCTCTGACCTCTGGAGCTCCCTCCCATCCCTGCTTCTCTCCGATCCTGCCGTTCTTCACCCCTTGGTGCTTTGTAAGCCCATTTTATGACCCCGCTCTTTAGTCTTTCCTCATATGCAAGCCTCTCCATCCTTGTTAGACTCATAGAAAACACGAGTGGGAAGGGAGCTCAGGAGGTCACATCTAGTCCAACCCCCTGCTCCAAGCAGGTCCAGCCCAAAATTATCTTGATATCCATGAGTTGCACATCTCTGGTTCCTCTCCATCCTCTTTTGAGGTGTGGTCACAGCTTTCACGGCGTAGATGCCCCCTGGATTTACAAAGGGGCATCGTGGTACTTTCGGCTTCGCTTGCAAGTCCGTTTAATACGCCGTAGCAAGTTGTCAGCTTTTTCTTGCCCTACTTTTGCATGGGCACAGGGCCTCTGTGGCTGAAACAGCAACACCAGGGCTAGAAATCACGGGATCTCCCCATCCCGGGCACCTAGCCCTCAGCCCCGTGCTGGTCGAAGGTCTCTCGAGGGAGAGGCATGCAGGCAGCAAGGGGTTAAGAGCCGGCTTGTGGCATTGCTCAAGTGTGAGCGGAAGGTGTAATGAGTTGTGCGGGGCCTCTCGACGGAGGGCTCTGCTTCCCTTCGCCGCCCTGCGTCTTTCCTCTGTCCTCAGGGGCCAGGAATGTGGCCGCATTCCTCCGGGAGGTGTGGCGGAGGAGACGGAGGCAGGTTGTGTGTTGTGTTTGCCGGCGGCCCGTTGCTAAGCGGAGCCTCCGGCCTGCCCGCGGGGTGGTGTGGGCCTGAGTCAGCAGGAGGGGCCGTGCCTGGCACCTGCAGGAAATCCTGAGCTGATCGCAGCCGCTCGCACGGCTGCTCCGGCGG
>NW_005842063.1:2276987-2309298 GCF_000455745.1 Alligator sinensis | reverse complement strand
TTCCCTGGCCCCTGCCCTGTGCCTGGCGGCCTCACTTGCATGGCACCCTGCCCCCGTGCCTTGGTGACACGTATTTGCTTTCCATCCGGCCTTGTCCCTGTTTCTTTTATCTCTCCCCTGCTTTGATCTGCCCAGCGGCTTCCCTCCCCCTTCATATTTCCTTTATCTTTATTGTTCCCCCTCCCAGCCCCGGGGTTCTCAGGTCCTCCTCGTCCTCTAAGCCCGAGCTAGGCATGGCAAGGGGGGAGGAGGAGATTCGGAGACACCCCCTCCCTTGCAGGGCAAGGATGCAGGTGCTCCAGCAGCAGGGGACACCGAGCATTGGGGCAACAGGAGCCTGGACCCCCGCAGCCCACGCTAGATACAGCATCCCTGCTCCGAGAGCCAGCCCCTGCCACTGGCTCTCTATCCGGTGGGTTGGCAGCTGAGTGCCAGCCCCAGCGTGGGGCAGAGACGTGGCAGCCCCTGGACCCCTCCGGGGCACTCTGCGGAGCTCAGGTCACGGCACAGGGGTGCAGAGGGCTCATGATAGCAGGCAGGGCCCTGGCACCGGTGCAGAGGGAGCTCGGGGAGGCGTTGCCGCGATGCCCCGAGGCTGGGACCTGGCTGTGAGAACCGGCAGCGGTGGGCGAGGACGGTTGAGGGCTGGCAGGGATGCCAAGGGCTCTGTGCCATGCCAGCGGGAGGAAGCTCCCACTCTGCTCCCTGGGCCCCAGCATTGGGCTGCAGGCCTTGTCCCTATTGTGCATTGTGCAAAGCATCCCCCGGGACAGCGGATGCACGGGGAGGATGGCTCTGCCAGGCTGTGCCAGTGCCCCGCTCCTCCCCCTGCCTTGGCTCTGGACTGGCCGTGTCCCTGCCCTGGCTGCAAGCTTTCACCTGGGCCAGGCTTCCCTGGCTGCTGCTCTGATCCCACCCCCAAGCCCAGCGGGACCTCTGGAAGGGTCTTGATGTTACCCATAAAGGCCTTTGGGTCTCTCTTGGAGCTTTGGTCCTGTAACAAACCTGCTTCTTGTGACAGGAGAGAGCTGAGCTCTGCCCCAAATCCCCTGACTCCAGGAGCTGGGGATTTAGGGCAAAGCAAAGTCAGAGGCTGGGATCCAGGCTGCTTGTCGGACTGCGCTGGTGCTCTGGCTAGAGGGGGTGACTGACTCCGGACTGATGCCCACGTGGGTCGGGGATGCCGATTTCCCTCCCGCCCCATCCAGGCCTCTGGGGCCCAGCAGGGACCCGGGCAGATCCGGGTCCGGGTTTAGAGGCTTCTGTGTTGCTCCGGGTGAGAGGGCGCGGGGGCAAGCGGCCTGCCACAATGGCTCACAAAGCCTCCTGTCGGCAGCGATTAAGGGAACCTGCAGAGACGGGCCGAGCCCCTGCCCATCCGGGCGACCAGCTGTTCCCGGCCGCGCGCCTAGACAGAGCGGAGCCGACCTCTAAGCAGCCGCGGTGCAAGGGGAGGCCTTAACCGCTGCCTTACAGGAGCATCCCAGGCCTTGGGGACCCCTTGGTCTGGGTGGAGGAGGAAGCTCCTTCGGCTGGGATCCAGGCTTCCCTCATGGCTGCATCGGGAGTTTCCCGGGGAGCAGCGGCTCCAAGAGCTGAGCCCAGATTTCCAGGCTGCCAGACCCCCACCCCGGGCGCAGGGGTAGATGTCTCCCGGGCACAGGAGTAGATGCCTCTGCCAGGGGCGCGCCAGCCTGGATCAGTCCCTGCCCTGAGACATGGGGGGCCGACAGAGCTCGCAGCCCGCAGGGCTGGGCATGGGGCATACGAGGCAGCCTTGCCCAGCAGGGGTGAGAGGCACTGGGGTGGCGAGGGACCATCCTCTGCCTCCCGTCTCCACCACCTCGGTGTGCTCAGTGCCTGGGCCTGTGGCAAAGCAGGGGGAGCCTTGCTGCGCCCACTTTCCAGAGGGGAAAACCGAGGCATGGGGCAGAGTGGCAACTCATGGAGTGAGCTGAGGGTTGGGCTTGCATCCCTGGGGTGCCCTGTGCTGCATGCCCAGCCCGGAGTGGATGTGTTGCCCCCAGAGAGGCACTGGGCACCCACTGTAGCCCGTGGATCGTTCCCGGCAGACGGCGTGCCCAGCCTGGTTCTGCCCCTTGCCGCTCCCTTTCCACAGCTGCCCTGGGCTCCCCGGGTGTGGGAGGGAGCCTGCCAGCTGTTAGGCAATA
Organism: Alligator sinensis; assembly: GCF_000455745.1. Lineage (NCBI taxonomy): Eukaryota > Metazoa > Chordata > Crocodylia > Alligatoridae > Alligator > Alligator sinensis. Next base: position 2,307,127 of record NW_005842063.1, on the reverse strand, counting down.
CCCAAGCAGAGGGCTGGCACGTACATGGCTCCCAGGGCTCAGAGCTGTGGCTCCTGGCGACCTGCCCGTGGCTGTAGAGTGTAGACAGACTTCCCACCCCAGAAGTGGCTGCATTTCTACCCCAGAAGTGGACCGTGCACGGCTGGCCCAGAGCAGGCCTGCGCTGTCCCCGCATGCAACGGGAACCCGGCTAGTCGTGCTGAGCAAGACTGGGAAGCGCAGCAGCTGCGAGGGACACGGCGAATTAGAGCCAACCACAAACTTTTCCGCCTGGCAGGGAACAGGCCGTTGGCCGCGGCTTCGCGTCGGTTCCTGGTGGATCCAGACTGGCTTCCCGCTTCCCCTCGGTGGGCCGCGGCGAGGGGAGCGGGGCCGGGAGCCCGGGACAGAACATTTTTTTGGCGACCGCATGTTGCCAAGTCAGCATCTCGGGGGACAAGCAGAGGGGAATTCGGGTGGGACGAAGGAGGGGAGAGGAAGGGGGGAGCGCGGTGTGGCAGAGAGAGGCAGTTATTAGCGTGGTGGGAAGGAACGGCGGGTATTACGGGAGCGCTGAGGAATCCCATTCAAGCAGAGGGGCCTGGCGGCGCAGAGGCAAGAGACCAAACCCTTGCTGCAAACTGTCCCGGATCCCGCACTCGGTGCCTCAGTTTCCCCAGCCTTGCAGAGGGCTCCGCGCTCCTTCACCGGGGCGGCACAACCTGATGGGATGCCGAATTCTTGGGGGGGCCCAGTCCTGCCGTGGGGGACTCCAGCGGGCACCACGGGGACGAAAGGGGCCCCACAGCAACGCTCCCAGGGGAGCCGGGGCCAGCTGGCAGCAGGGCTGGTGCAGACAGAAATGCCTCCGCGGTCCCACGTGTGTACTTCATTGCTCGCTGATTGATTTGTCAGGAGGGGTGGGAAATTCCTCGCCTCCCCGCTAAGCTCAGCTCCGTCCTCCTCCCCTGCCCCCGGGGAGCTTTGCCTTGCATCCCAGCAGGATCAGGCCTGGCAGGTCTTTGCGCTTGGCTGGGTCCTTGCCTATACGCCGTGTGGCCCTGGAGACATCCCTCTTTGCCAAGCTGGGAATGTCAATGATCAACTCCTGGCCGCGCATCGAACAAGGTCCTGATCCCAGCTGCTTCGCCCTGGGGCCCGAGCACCCATCCGCTGCCGGGGCGTGTGGACCGACTCTGCCTCGACGGGCAGTGATGGGGGGTCACGCCGTGCCCAGACCCTGGCACCGGCCCCTCCAGCTTTGAGGGGGGGTTGCAACCGGGAACCCAAATCAGATCCAAGGGCTGGATTAACCCTTTGGTGGGCCCTAGGCAAACCAACTCGTGGGCCCCTACTTAATACCGGATCTTTATATTCCTTTTTTTCACTCAATAATGATAATATGTCAAATTAGCACAACTGGGCCCCTTCTTCACTTAGAGCCTAGTTTGCATGTGCATCAATCCGGCCCTGGGTCTTGCTAGCAGCATCCAGCCCTCCTGGATCCTGATGTATCTGAGATCTGGATGCCAATTGACCCTCATTTGGTGTAATGAAGCGGGGCCAAACCCCCGGTTCGGACCCTCTGCTTTCGGGGTGGAGGGGCTGATGCAGGGATGGGAGTGGGCTTACGGAGCAGGGGTCTCAGGGGAGGCGAAACGTGGGTGGCTGCGCCGGCGGGGGGGAAGCCGAGGGGCGGAGGTGTGGGGGAGAGTCGTGGGGTCTCGCATCCTCCCCTCCAGCTGAGCCCGAGCTTTATGGGGGTTTAACGAGGGAGGAAGCCGCCCTGTGTGACACCAGGGCCCTATTCAAGCCTGTTTGCAGCCCCCTCCCCCTGCAATACACACACACTTCCTGGCCTCCCCTCATCAAATAGCCCCCGTTAAAGGCTTTACGAGGGGGCTGGCGTTTTCTGCCTTTGAAGGCAGCGAGGCCCATAAAACGCAGGCCGGCCGGCACTGGGCTGTTAGGGGAGGCACCTGGTTTATGAGGTGGATGCAGGAAGCGGGGGGCGCTGGGCAGGCGGCCTTTGGGGCTGCGGGGCAGGAGGGTTGGGGGTCGCTGCCGTGCACGCCGCACGCTGAGGGCACGTCCCGGTGGAGCATCCAACCCCCAGGTAGAGGTGCAGCCAGCCCCGCGTGGCCTGGGACGGAGCGTCTCGGGGGGCCACGTTGCACCCCAAACGCAGCCAGATGCCTCTTTCCCCGCTGCCTCGAGGGTCCTGGCCCCCGCGGGTCACTTCCTCAACAAATGCTCCTTGTAAAAGTTTTTGCAAGGGGGAATTCCTCCAGCTGGCGCCCCGCAGGGTGCAGGGGCTGGCGGGACATGGGGTGAGGGCCAGTTCAGACCGGGTGATGCCGTGGGGGGCAAATCATCCCTGCTCCCTCTCTCAGCCCTGCCCTGCTCTGGGGACCCCTGGCAAGGACCCTCCTTCAGTCCCCATCTCCCTGGTGTCTAGGGGTGGCTGTGCAACCCTCCCATTTTTCACAGGACTCTTTGCAAGGAAGAGCCACGTCCCATCTCAGTCCACGGGGACTCAAAGAGCGGGGGGTAATGGTGGAAAGAGTTATGGTGGCCGGTGGGGCACCACCGCCACCACTGCCCCGGGGAGTCGCCGCACGGGAGTGTCTGCAGCGGGTGCCGTGGAGCTCAGGGGTAACGCCGCGGTGAGCTGGAGTGGTCCAAAGTGGCCCCAGCTGAGCCACGCAAGGATGCTCCAGCCCTGTCCCAAGCCACGGTGCAAACCCCACTGGGCCAGGGGAGGAAGGAAAGGCTCCCTTTCACCCCATGGAGGGTGCCCACCTGCCCTGGGAGAGGGGCTCCTTGGTTTGGTTACCTCTTACTGCGGGGTTGTGAGAGAGGCTTAAAGGTTAACAAGGCGCTTAATTGCTAATTGCTGTGAAATCGCTCCTGGCAGGCCTGAAAGGGCTCCTTATGTCCTGGCGGGGCTGGCTATCTCCAGCTGTGCTGGGGCTGAGGCCCCGTGGTGTTGAGTCCCTGGTAGCCCGGCACTGTTGGCGTTCCTGGTTATAAAACCCGAATGCCACATCCCGAGTGGTAACTTTCCACTTGTCCCCCCAGCCAGGCCCAGACCGGCGGTCTCGCCTGCCATCACCACTCCCGTGTGTTTATTCCTGCCTAGTTTCCTGCAAGAATGCCGCACGTCTCCCACGGGCCCGCGAGGCCGGAGTTTGCCGTCTTGCTACAGACCCAGCGGACCCAACATTGGGCCCAAAGCAAGGCTCAATGTTTTCTAAAGGGGAGAGTGATGTTGAGCAGCCCAATCGCGGGACCATCGCCTGCTGATGGTCAGGCTCATTTTAGGTGTCTCAGCGTGAGCTCCCAAAGACCGAGGTGCAACGATGAACCGCGTTGGCATAGTCAACCCGGGGAAGCCCCTGTTCCTGTCTCCGTCCTCATGCGTTCTTCGGGCTCCCCACTTTGCAAGCTTGGTGTCTGGCAGCACCAGATGCTGGTGGGCTTCGCTGGGGTCTTGCATCAATGCCTCTCCCCCCAAGAGATTAAGTTGATGAAGTGGGAACAAGACTCTCCGAACCTGAGTATCCAACCGGGCAGACTGGAGGGAAGAGTCCTCGCATCTGGGGTAGTTCAGTCAGAGGCTTTAAATATCTCTGCTGTCGCGTTGCTACGTTTAAACCTCATTTCCTCTTCTCTAAGCCCCATTCATGTGGAGCCTTTGGAAGGAAAACCCAAGATGATAATTAAAGGAGCTAATTGGCAGCTTTGTGACTGGTGTATCTTAAGCTTGTTTCCCCTGGCTGGCTGGGACCCTCTCCCCCCACCACCTCCGGGGAGTAGTTTGGCAGGCCCAGGTACGTGCTTTCTGGCCACGCTCCAGGCGCAATGCCGATGAGGAGCGAGATCAAGGCAAGGGCTTGTACCGGAGGGAAACGGGATCGATTCCCAGCCACTGGCGGGCAAACAACGGAGAAGCGGCTGCAGGTGCAGGGAAGCCGGGGAGGTGAGCCAGGACCTGTGGTCTCAGCAGGGAAGCGGGGGAATTGGGTGGTTTGTGGGATAAATCCTTTACCCGAGGGAGGAGGATGCTCCAGCTGAGCCCCCGTGCCTTGCACTCACAGGAGCGGGCGCAGCCTCGTCTTGCTGCTGATGAGCTGGACCGCGGCTGATGGTCCTTGCTCGGCCAGGGAAGGGTGCCACGGAGTAGCCGAAGGGTGCATTGCTCTTGAGACTCAACCCTCGATTTCCTGTTGGAGCCACTGGGTCCCCACCATCAGGGCTTCCAGGCCATTCATCCCCCCCCAGTGAAGGATGCAGACGTGTCGGGGTGCCGTGTCCATCCAGCTCCTGACCTGGGAGCTGAGAAATGCTGCCCGCTCCCAGCTGAGGGGCCACAGGCCGAGCAAAGAGCCTTGGAGGGGTGCGCTGGGCAGAGCTGGCGGCAGGAGCATGGGTTTGCTCAACCCTCTTCTAGGCTTGAGAGCCTGCTCGTCCTGTCAGCGAGCGGCTGCCTGGGATGGACGGGCAATGGAAATGCCACGAGACCTCCTACCCTGCAAAGGGGTCAGGAGACGTGAAGAGCCGGGCAGGAGGAACGAGCAGGCCAGGAGAGCTGTGGTTTTGCACTGGGCTGTGTCCAAGAGCTGCACTGGGGGTGAGGGGACAAGGGAGAAGTCGCAGGCCCTAGGACCAAAGGTGATGCCTGGTCTCCTGTCCCCGAGCTCTCCTGTCTAGCGCCGTTCCTGCCGGTGCTCCCCTCCCTACCCCGGCAGGGTCTGCCCCGCGGGAGACTGCTTGAAGGATGAAAGGGGACAAGAGCCTGGATGGCTTCTCCCTCCAGGTCAGGGGGCCAGAGCCTGCGGGGACCCACAGTGAAGAGTCGGGGGTGGGGGGGAGGTTCCCCATGGCTGGCTCCCTTGGGTGAGGATCCCTGTCCCAGCCCACAGCTGCAGGGCCAGGGCTGCGAAAAGCCCCTGCCCCACTCCAGCCCTGGCATTGCATGGCAGGATGCCAATGGATGCTGTCAGGATTGCCAGGGGCTCAGCCAACCTCTCTCTGAATGAGCATTTCCTGCACTCGCCACTCAGCCTCTTCTTTCCTAGGACAGACGGGCGCGTCTGCTCAGTCACTTGCCTCCCCTTTTCCTCCCTTCTCTTCCGCTCCGTCTTCCTGTCCCTCCATCACAACCCCAGCTCTTCTCTGGCTCTGTTACCCCTCAATCTCAAAGTGGCTTGCAAAGGAGCTCAGTAGCTGTGTTTTTTGCAATGACAGTGACTGTCTAGATCCAAAAGAGAAGTGACAAGTGGGATCATGCCCAATGGTTTCCCTAGCATAGGTCCAGACCCCAGGGTGGGAATAGTACTGGAGGGGAGCTGGTTTCTGGGGACCTAGGAAGGGATAACAAGCCTGGAAAATCACCGGGTGTTGCAGGGCAGGCACGTGGTGTCTCTGAGAGCTGTTGAGCTTGGGACCAGCCAAGCAGAGGGTGCCGCTAATGAAGTGCTAGCTGTGCTAGGAGAGGGCACCCTTGCTAGTGCAATGGCAGAGGTGGACAGGGGAAGCTCACCCAGCACCTCCACAAGCCATGTCTAGCCTTGTCTCCATCTCATTCGGGTGAGAAAAATCTCCCCCCCCTTGAAACTGCAAAGCTAAAATGACAAGAGACGTGATTGTTGGCACGGAGTGAAGAAGCCCCTGGCACCAAACCCATCGATCAAGGTGTGGCTGGCAAATCCCAGGCAGGCCGGGGCTATGGTTATGCTCGCTGTCTAATGGGGAGGATTTTCCAGGAATCTACTTCAAAGGCTCCTGTGAAACGCGATCGATCCGAGCAGGAAGTCAAGGCTGCAACGCTCACCTTTCAAGCAACCGCAGCCCGGCAGTCACTTACGGGGGAGAGCGCGGGGCCATAATTACCGCACTGGGACTTTCTGCACAGGAAGCGCCGCGCTCGGGACTTCAAACGCCGTGCAGGGAGCAGCGTGCCAGGGCCCTCGTGCAGGTGTGGGCAGAGATGGTGGCCCCAGGCCTGCCCTTTGCAGAGTTACCAAGGGCATTTGTGGGCATAGTGCTGCCATTGCAGGGTCATCGAGACTCAAGTCTAAGAGTCTTGCCATTGATTTCTGGGGGGGACTAAGCCCCAAAATGATGTGGGAAGAGTCGTATGTGGGGCCTAGAGAATGGGGTGGAGATGGATGAGAGTGCGAGCGGGGAGAGCTAGGGCCTGGGATACTGCAGCAGCTTCTGGAGCTGTTTGATCCCTTGCCCTGCAGGGTGAATTTGAGATCCTGGAGCAAAGACACTCCCTGCCTGTAGATCTCTGCACGGCAGGATGTCCTGCAACGGGGCATCACATCTCCATCCTGATCCGCAGCTCCCCGCTTGCCTGGGTGCCGGTGCCCCTCCATCCCAGCCCTCGGACCCTGCTATGCCAGCCCCATGTTCCCTCCTCCCTGCCGCTTTGTCAGGGCCCCTCGATCCCTTGTCACCCACCCTGTGTTGTTCTAGCACTGCACCCCCTTAATCTCCGCAAAGCACGCCAACGTGCTCAGACAGCTTGTGTCTCTCGGCGGAGCGGCACATCAGGTGTCAAAGCAAAAGGCAGAACAAAGATTATCAAGCATCCAGCAGGATAATCGCTCCGCGCTGTTCCTTTCTAGGTTTTGAAATGAGATCAGAGGAAGCCCAACTTTTTTACTCGAAAGAATGCAGCTACGATGAGCCATTGCATTCCCCCCATCCACCAGGTAGTGACTCAGAGACATGATCTCTCATGAAACGGCCGAGTTCACACACAAACCGTGGCGCCTAAATCCCACCGCCTGATGGAATAACCTTTGTCTGAATCCGTTTGCAGCCCTTGGAGGGCAGTGCTCAAAAGCCAGGGTCAGCTACATCTCCCCCTTTTTTTTGAAAATCAAGTCATTTGGTGAAAATCCCTAAAAGAAACCCTTGATTTTTCCTGCAGGCTTGTCTCCTCCAAATAACTCTGATCTCATGTGGCTGCAAATGGGATGTGAAGGCAGAGCAGTGTCTGTGCTGTACCAACAACCAGCCCAGCAGCATCGCCTGGAGGGAGAGCTCACCGGTTAGGATGGATGAACGGTGACAGGTGACGTTCCCAGAGCAGCTGGAGGAGGCGAGGGCCGGGGGGAGGAAAAAAAAGGAGGCTGTGTAGATTAGCAGTCACAGGCTTAGCTTAATGACCGACTTCTGTCAGTGATTCATTTAGGGTCCCAGCCCTGAATGCACAGGGGGCTCTTGGGAAGCTGCCTGGACCCCGGTCCTGCCCAGTGCTGCATTGCAGGCAGGTCCCAGCCTCCCCGCAACTCGCCCCTTCCCCAGGCCCACGCCTGCCGGTAACAAGTGGCAGGATCCGGGCATCAGAAAGGTCCCAGGACTGGGCATTTTCCACGTGTACAATATCCCCCACCTGGCACGACTCAGTCCTGGGAGCAGACGGGAGCTTACGGCAGTCCCCCCGCAGGCATGCCGAGCTGGGGAAGGGATTACACTCGAGCTTTATCCTTGTTCGCACCTTGCCAGGGTTTGTTGCCACCACACTTCACTTCCCACCAGTGTAAACACCAGCCCAGGGTTGGGGTTTTACCAGCGCTTTGTGGGCCGGGAATGGCATGTGGCACCTTGGGGCCTTCCCTTGCGCCGGGGAAGAGCGAGATCCTTTGCCCCATGGGGCTGGCTGCAATTGTTGCTTCTGAGGCTTGCCGCCAGCGGAGCTGCTGGGTGTGGAAAAGCAAACCCACGAGGCTGTTTTACGCAGGGTGGGGGGTGATGTCTGTTCTGCAAAGGGGCACTGGAGGCCTGCACATAGCTGCACTGATAACAGGATTATTGCTGGGCTCTGGGTCTAAATCGGTATAAATTCCCCTTTAGCCCATATAACAGCACGGTGTAACCCCGCCAACGCAGGATCAGCTCCAGCCTCTGTATGTGGCACCGAGATCTCTTCAATCCCCTCTCGCTGGCATGAGGGGGGTCTGCCCAGTGCCTGGCCGGGACCACAGAGCCCTGCCCAAATCCTTCTCTCGCCTGCACCGTTGCCCTGATCGCCTCCTGGTTTGCACACATTTCTGGGTGACGGGGCAGGGATATATTTCTGGGTGAGGGTCGAGGGGTATCTTTCTGGGTGATGGGACGGGGGTATATTTTGCAGCTGTTGGCATGGAGCAGGTTGTTCAGAGCAGGGTGTGCAGGGCTAATGTCTCAAAAGCCCCCCCGCCAGCCAGCGAGTCATGTGCTCAGCCCCCACCACCAGACTTAGACCTTTGCACCGGATGGGCGGAAAATTTCACCCCAGGGAATGAGTTTGCAAAAAGCACATGCTTGCTAGGGGCAATGTCCACGGGTGGCATTTAAAGAATAAATTATCTAACCTTCCCCGCTTGCTCGAAGCAGGCAGAGGCATTTAAAGACATAGTCGCTGCGGCCAAGGGGGGGAAAGAGGGTGTAGGCGGCTCAGCGCCGGTGACAGGGAGGGAGGCTGGACGGCTGCTCATGGGCCAGGCTGTTGGAACGAGGTTTTCTTTCCCCAAGCCGCCTGCTTTGCACCGAACCGGGTCGGGGTGGGATGGAGGGCACATGTCTGGGCGAGGGGGAGATTTCTGGGTGAAGGGACATTTCTGGGTGACAGGGCAGGGGTGTATATCTGGGCAAGGAGGCAGGACACACTTCTGGGTGAAGGTATATTTCTGGGTGCAAGTCGAGGGGTATCTTTCCAGGTGACGGGACGGGGGTACGTTTCGGGGCGAGGGGTCTATTGCTAGCTGTGGGGTGAGGGGATGTGTTTGGGTGACTGTCCCAACCCCCCTCTCCCCCTCCCTCCCAAATATGTCCTGCTGGTTTCCAGCTGGACTGCCAGCTTTGCCCCCCTGCTGCCAGCAGGACAGCCCCGAGACGGGGCATCCATCAAAGATCAAAGCTGCAGCAGGGATCCCACCTGCCCCTCACCCCCGCATGCGTATGCGGGAGTGCTGTCTCTTTAAGGGCCAGGCCCAGGCATTCCTCAGGGAGTGGCCTGGGTGACATCAGCGGGGGCATGAATGAACAGGAGCGAAGTTTCCCACAAACTCCCATTAAGAAGTTCAGGGCAGCAGGGACACGGCATGGGCGAGATGCAGCGCAGGCAGGGGCCAGGACCCCTGCTCTTCTCCCTCCTGCTCCTCTCCAGCACCCTGCTCAGCGCCCAGGCCAAGGAAGGTAAGGAAAGGGGCACCCCGCCTTGCCTTTCCATGCCCTTGGCTGGGAGGTGGCACCCCAGACCCCCTCCCCGCAGCCCCAGACCCTGCTGCCCCCTTCTTTGCTGGGAAAACACCCCCGCCACCTGTCCCTGGGGTGCCCGCACCCGGACTCGGGGCATGAGGGGCCACAGAGCCAGGTCCTTTGCCAGCCAAGGGGGTATTTGCCCCCCCGGATGTGGGCCCAGTCCGCTGCCCCATTGGAGGCAGGGTTTTGCTGTCCCACTGGAAGCCGGATGGGTTTCCCCCACCCCAATCCAGAGTTTCCATTAGGAAAAATGCAAAGTTGGAAAGTCTTTGAGGTGGGATGGGGTGGGGGGGTACCCACAGAGTGCCCCCAACCAGGCTCTCGCCCGCGTGTCTTTCTTGTGTGCTATTGATTTGGATCAAAAATGCTCGGGGCCAGAAGAGCAAGGGAGGCCAGGCTGGGTGCGTGGTTTGGGAGGAGAAAGTTGCCAGGAGGCAGGATCCGAGCAGCCAGGGTGCGTGCAAAGCAGATGGCGGTGTAAGGGAGCCAGTGCTGAGCTGGAGCCCTGCTGCAGGTGAATGGGTTTCCTCATCCTAAACGTGAATGTGTCAGGAAAGGCGGAAAACTTCCCTGTTACTGGAATCGGCTCGGTCTCCTGGCTCATTGCTGAGGAAGTGGCCCTTGCACAAATCCACCCCAGCTGGCTGAGTCAGGGGCAGGTAACTTGTGGGGAAGTTCAAGGAGTGTCACGGGGATTGCTCAACTGCCCAGATCACCCCAGCTGGGGCTGGGGTGCAGGATGAGTCCACTGGCAGGGCTGCGCCCGAGGGGCAGGGAGGTTGAGCAAGCAGCTGGGAGGTGGGTGAGGTGTTTTTTCACGCCCAGGAGTGTGATCAGCAGGGGGTTCCCACCAGATTCCCCTTCGTATCCTGTGCAAACCCCGGCGTAGAAGTGTGAAGCGGCGGGGAAAGGATCTGTTGTTTGTCTCCTCCAAAGAGGCACATAATGGGCGTGTGGGGTTGCTGCTGCTCTTCTCTCCCCCAGAGTCAACCTGGCGTTGGCCCCGGGGATTGTCCCCGGACAGGGTTGACCACCACTGGTGCTGAGTTTTTGGTCGGCGGGGAAGTTGCTCCCCTGTTGCAGAACGGAGCGGGACCGGGTTCCCCGTGTAGGGCCATGCTCGGAGGTCTGGCTCCAGATCTGGACTCCAGAGTTTAGGTCTAGGCATTTTGGGAGTGTGCATCCGCACAGGGGACAGGAGTTAAAAGCAGGAGTGGATTGTGCCCTGAAAATATCGAGGAACATTTTGGAATAGTTTAAGGGTCCGACCTTGTGGCTTTGTGCCTTGGTGCTCCCTGCTCCCGGTTTAAGGGTGCTGTTATGCCCATTTCTGTAAAAAGAGTGCATTGCACCCCCAGAAGCACCGTCCTGTTGCAGTCGTCCTGTGTGCGTGCGTGCGTGTGTACAGATTTAACTAGCTCTATTGCTAAATCTCGACGCTCAAATCGGTTTTAAAAAACTGTTTGCAGACAAGCTTGCAGGGATCAGTAATTGATCCAGGCAGTGGGAAAACTCCCATTAATTCCCGAGTTTTGGATGACGCCCAGAGAGAGATTAAAGCAGGGTGCTTCGAAATGCCTGCGGGCAGAGCTGCGCCATGCAGATCCAGATTGGGGTCCGTACTTTCCCCCTTCAACCTAGGATGGGCTCAGCCCCGGAGCCTGCCCTGCAGTGATGAGAGAGACCGCGTGGATAAAACGCCCATCTAGACTGAAATGCTCCCAGAGTCGACTTGGATGGAAGAGCCTAGTGTGGACTCATGTCATCCAAAGTAACCATTAGAAAAGGAGCTGCCGGTTCTAATTGGATTCCTTCTGTATGTCTCCAACAACAAAAAAAGAGACATCCAAACCTGAGGTATTGTCCCAGGCCGAGCCCAGGGCTATTCTGGATGCTGGAAGAGTTTAAAAAATAAAACCCATACCAAGTGTGGCTTGGACGCAGAAGACACTGGAATAATGGGCATGCCTGGCTGGCTGGGCTGTAATTGCTCAGTAAGAGGCAGAAGAGTCAATAAAGCAAATAGTTATTTAAGGCAAAAAATGAATTAACTGCAGCTGTTAATTTTGGGCGCTCGCATTTTGGAGCAATGCTCTTTTGGGTGCCTAGGACTTGCCTCCTTCTGTCGGGCACCTAAAAAGGTGTGGTGGGGGAAAGCCGGTGCTTCACAACTAGCAGCAGTTTTCTGACTATTGCACCGTTCTTAAAAAAAGAAACAGACCCCAGGCATTACTACAGCAGCTTCTCCGGGCTGCTCCCGCGCTCGGATTAAAGCCGCGGTAGTTTGTTAAGACGAGTGCTGTGTTTGTTATTTTCCAAGTGCCAGCGTAATTGGTGTCTCATCTCTTGCCAAATTGCAGTTTCAAATTAAAGTTGCTGCAGACTTTGGGGAGGGATTTTAATTCGGTAAACTCCCCGGGTCTATTTTTATACTTTTTTTTTTTAATGCCGCAACGGAGCTAAATCGGCTGCTTTAGAAAGCCACGCTTTGAACGCGTCCTTGGGCTATAATCTCAGACGCTTGTTCGAGCGTAAAGTTCTCGTCTCTGATCTGCCTGATGGATCCTGACACTTTACGGTCTGCTCCCACGAGAGGCACGTACCGATGTCCTAGGTGAGGGGAGCAATCGGGCGATTCCCCACCTGTCGGTAAAGCAGAACATCGCCGGCTGTGCAAAGCCGGGAGCAGAGGCGTGCCAGCTGATGCTGGGAGAAGGCAGGGCAGGGTGGCACCTTATAGAAATGCATAGGGTGGCTGGGTGAAGTGGCCTCTTGGTTGGGCTGAGAACCCGATTTCGAATCCCAGCTCTGCTCCGTGTCCCATGTGGGGCCTGGCATGAAGTGGTGGCCATTCAGCCGTGGCAGGAGCTGTTGTGTAGACAGGTGTTTAGCCCCGCAGCCCTGGCTGTGGTAGGCAGCTGCCTGCCTTGGAGCCGTGCTCACGGGTTTCTTTTTTGCCAGCCTTTGTGGTCTTGGGCAAATAAATCACTTGCCGTCTCAAAGGATCCTTTTCCTGTGTTTGCTTAGGCTCCGTGCGTGTCCGATGACAAGAGATTAAATCATGCCCTGCAAAGCAAGGGGGAGAAAAAAGAAAGATGAAAATGGCGGGGGGGGCGGGAAGGCATTTCTCCCGGCCCATGAAAGCTTTGTCTGCATGACACGGCTAATGCCGGGACGGGCCGTGGCCGGGGCTGGTTTCTTTCCCAGCTTATAAGAGGCAGCTTGCAAATAAAACTCTGCAGGGGCGGCTCGGTGATAAGGCGGCTGCGGGCGAGGTGACGTCACGCGAGGATATCATACCACCCTCGGGCGTGGGGCCGGGGTAGGAGCAGTATCCGGGGGAGCAAGCACGGGGCATCGTGAGAGTTTGCCTGCCCCGGCCCGGATTCAGCAGGGCTTTTGCTTGGAGCATGTGCTATGTGCGAGTCACTCCTCCGCTCTGTGCCTCAGTTTCCCCAGCAGTAAAATGGGTCTGTGATCTTCCCATCACCTGCAATGAAATTGGGGCATGTAGCTCTGGGAGGCTTGGACTAGGGGTAGCACAGTGCCAGGGGAAGGGTGGGGAATAGTCAAAGGGAAAGAAATGGGTTAAGGTTGCGGAGGAAATGGTGCCGGTTTCCGCCTAGCGCCCTGCATTGCCGGGGATGGAAACCAGATGAGCCCACCTTGGAGTGTAAATAAACCAGCCGGGATCGCCTGAGCCGGGAGGTGGCAGAGACATTTCGGCACTGGCAGAGTCGGCCGGAGGCAGGAAATGAAAGGCCTGAATGAAATCCCCGCTGCACAAAACCAACAGCTTCCCTCCTCAGCACGGGGCACGACTGGCTCGGACGGGGCTCGCCGTGTAGCCAGGGCTGTCTGCCGCCAGGCGGGAGGGGGATCCCGTGCGGCGAGTCCCAGGGGCACGGGCTGGAGCCGCGGCGAGGTCTCCCTGTCGAGCTCCCCTGCGTCTGGGGAAGACCGAGACTAATCCCGCGGCTCTTACCCACAGCACAGCCTCCCCTCCGGGACCGACTGCCCCCAGCCTCACCCGTCAGCAGCAGGATGGGTCCAATGCCCTCGCAGCGCGCCCTCGCACTCGGCTCCGTGCTGCACGGCCCGGGCTGTGCCACGCGGGGGAGAGCGGTCTCTTCTTGCCACTCCCGTGGGCTGGGGATCAGTGAGCCACACTGCGGCAGGGGGTGCATTCAGACCGGCCCTTAGTGCAACGCCAGGACCCGTGTCCCTGGCTGCATCTGCTGCCTCGTCACGAGTTTGCTCGTTCTCGGCCTGCAGCCGGAGCCAGCTCTGGGGCCTAGAGCTGCCTCCTGTTCCCCGATCCCCCACGCACCAGCCTGGCCCCAGGGACCCTGGGCGGACACTCCAGACCTGGGGGCTCTTCGGGGGGGTGGGCTGGGGCCGCGGGATCACAGGCCTGAGCGCAGGGGTCTGGAGCTGCTATGCCGCCCGCCTGCCCACCACCCCTCCCAGAGCACGTTCCTGCAGGGCTGATTCGGGGGCGCTTGGCAGGCTGGGTCCAGGAGCCGGTAAGCACTTCCACTCCGACCTCGGCAGCCGGCCCTTTGATTTCGGGCTCCATCCGGCTGTGTTTCCCCCTGTGCTTTCCTTCCTCTTTCCGAGCCCGGCGGATCCCTCGGTAGCATCCGGCCTCCGCTTGCTCGCTGCTGGGACCGGCCGGTCTTAGCCGGGCATGCGTGGACATGCCTGAGCTCCAGGGACAGGACCGGGGACTTTGCCCCCCAGCTCCCATCCCAGGCCCCTCTAGGCCAGCGGTGCTCCCGGGGGGGCTGGGGACTCTGCCCGCCGGCTCTCCCCCTCCGCGTGGTCTCTGGTCTCCCTCCTCGTGACCTTTGCTTGGGCACAGCTGCACTTTTGACGTGCGGCAGCCAACTGGCCCGGTCCTGTCACCGCAGCTCCGGACACCTGGGTTCAACTCCCAGCTCTGCCACAGCCTTCCTGCGCGGCCTCTGGCGAGTCACTTAATCCCCCTGTGCCTCAGTTTCCCCGCTCCTTGTGGGTTTCATGACCCTGCTTGACTTCCCATAGAGGCCACGGGGCTAAATCCACTGCAGATCAGCTGGGGGGTAGAAACCTGGGGGTGTAGAGGGCAGCGGTCGCAGCAGAGGGACCCAGTGGGCTTCAGGCCTCCATTGCTCATGCTCCCCACAGGTCTCGCCAAGCCAAGCACAGACCCAGGGGCTTGCAAAGAGGCGCTCGGAGTCGGTGACAGCAGAATCGGGGCCGTTTAAACCGTGGGGGACAGCATGTCCCGGGGCTCCTCGCCCAGCCCGAGTGGGAGCTCCCGGGCAGCAGAGACACGGCTCCTCTGAAGGCAGGAGGGTTGTTTTTTCCAAGCTGCAGCGCGACTTTAATGAGCGGTTCTCAGCCTTGGCAGCTGCAAGCAGCCCGGGCCTCCAAACCGGCGTCTGGAAGAGATTTTGTCCCCGCGACACCGCAGCTCGTTCTCACACAGTGTGGGGGGGAAAAACCCTGGAGAACGGGAGCCGTGAAGGCCGAAATCCTGCTGGCAGGGCGTGCTCGGGGCGGGCAGGGGCGTTTGCAACGGGGAGGTTTGCACGGGCGGCTGCTAACACGGGAGCTGCTGCCCTGGCGCAGAGCATCCTGCCTGGTATCCCAAGGCCGCGGGGAACGGCATCGGTCCCTCTCGTGCTCAGCTGGGGAAGCCGTTCCTTCCTGCCCCTGCACAAGCTGATGCCCTGAAGCACGAAGGCTGATAACCCTTGTGATGGAGGCCAGATTCATCCTTGGTGTAACTCAGCAGGTCGCACCGTGGACTGTTTGGTCCCGGCGTCTAACATGATGTGGAAGCGATGGGCTATCGCTGGAAACTCCCTCCCGGACCTTTGATTCCTCTATCCTTTCCTCCTGGAGCTGCCGCCCTGTTCCTAAATAAAGAGCGCATGTCCCCGCCGGTTACTCAGCTTCTCAAACGCTGGGGCTTGGTGCCAATAAAGATAAGCGCTGCCGGTGTCCAACGCTGCATCCGCCCAGTGCCCGTGGCTTTGGGGAGCTGGCACGTGGGTTCGGGAGGGCAGAGATGCCAGGCATCGTTCCCCAGAGCGGCAGGCTGGTCTGGGCTTCATCCGATCTCTTAGCCCGCGGGGTCGGTTGTGCGCCCAGGGCCTGATTCTGTGCTCCCCCAGTTCAAGGGTTCAACCCACCGGGGTGTCGCATCCCTCGGGATCATGGTGGGGACGAGGTGTCTGCAGGGTGGGTCTAACGGCACATTGCCTTCTCTCTCTTCCAGTTGTCCTCCTGGATTTTGCCAAAGCCCAAGGGGAGCTGGGCTGGCTGACCCATCCCTACGGGAGAGGGGTAAGTGTGCACGCCTGGCGCTGTGCCCCGACCTCCTAGCAAGAGGAGACCCCGTCTCTGTCTGGGGGGAGGCAGTGTTGGTCCTCGATGGGGATCGGGCCCTGCCAGGGCAGCGTGGGGGCGAGACATCGGCATCACAGGCCTGGGCAATGCTGTGCCCTCTGGCTCCAGGGTCCCGGGCAGTGCTGTGCTCCCAGGCCCTCTGCCCGGGGTCCTGGAGCTGAGGCTTCAGGGGGGGTGGCTTAAGGAGCAGCAGGCCTCAAATCAACACAAAGCCCCCCCCAGGGTGGGAAGAGGTGCAGCTGGGTTGCTTTAATGTCCCTTAACATGTGTGGGGGTGGGATGTGGGGGCAGGCAGGACAGTAGGTTGGAGAGGGCATTGTATGGCCCCGGGGTACCTCGAGAAGGGTAACTGCAGCGTCTGCCTGGGAAGGGGAAGTGGCCGGAGCTAAGATAAGCACCAAGCTCCGGATAGCAGCAGAGCTGGGGGTTTGTCCCCAGATGGGGAAACTGAGGCACGCAAGGAGGGAGGGTTTTGCATCTGAGCCTGGGAGGGGGACAGCGGGGTCCAGAGCTGAGCCCCTGACGTGCATCCCAGCCCCCGCAGCTGAAGCTCTTAACCCCTCGCATGCTGCAGTCTGCAGTGACGCAGCCCACTCCCACGGGGCCCGATTCTGAGCTCGCAGCCCAGGGCAGTGCACAGCTGGCCCCAGGTGAGAGACCCCAGCCCCGCAAGGTGCATGGGGGGGTGGATCTCGGGGGACAGAGGTCAGGGCAGCCGTGCGGCCGAGGGGCTTCTGGGTGGGATCAAGTAGCCCTCGTCCTCAGCAGCGCAGACCCCCAGGCTGGCGACCCCTTCCCCTCTCTCCCCGGCTTGCAGCGAGGGCTGCTGCTCTCCTCTGCCCCCGGCGGGTTTCCTGCCTTCCCTCCCCTGCCCCTGCCATGTCAAGAGGTTAATTGGAGCGTGTGCGCTGCCAGCCGGGCCGCGCTGACACATTCATCCCGCCGGCTCCTTCCTCCTCTACATGCTCCACGGTGGAGTCTGGATGCCCCCAGGCCCAGCTCCGCCTGCAGCCCCAGGCTATGCAGGGACCCGCACCGCACCCCTGATGCAGCATCTCGCGGAGAGACCCCGGCTGAGCCCCTCCAGGCTGGCCCAGGTCCTTGGACTGAGATAACGCCAGGAGCAGGCAGGGGCTGGCTGGCAGCTCCAGGAGTCCCCTTTGGCTTCTTGAGTCGGACACCTCAGCTCCAAGACCCTTATGAACATCGGGCTCTAAGTGCCCTGTGCCTCAGTTTCCCCTTCTGTAAAAGCCCAGGGCAGCATCAGGGTCTGCCAGGGATTTTGTGGGCTGGGGGTGGGGGGATCCATGGGAAATCTTGGCACGGCAAGAGGAGGCAGCACAGCGGGGAGGCGTGCTGGGAAAGTGCCTGCAGAGCAGATGCGGGTTTTATTGGGCTGGAGCAGCCTGATGGAAATCAGGAGGAAACTTCCCCAAGTGGTCCCATAGTTGCCCACGTCGGGGCTTTCCGGGGAGCGCTGGAGACCGGAGCTGGGTGGGCTTCACCCCAGGTCCAAGCCTAGCAGCGAGCTGTGCCGTGGGGCCTGTGGTCATCTAACCCCCTGGTTTGCCCCGGGCAGTGGGACCTGCTGCAGCACGTCATGAACGACTCGCCCATCTACATCTACTCGGTCTGCAACGTGATGGAGGGCGACCAGGACAACTGGCTGCGCACCAACTGGATCTACCGCAGCGAGGCGCAGCGCATCTTCATCGAGCTCAACTTCACGGTGCGTGACTGCAACAGCTTCCCCGGCGGCGCCAGCTCCTGCAAGGAGACCTTCAACCTCTACTACGCCGAGTCGGACGTGGACTACGGCACCAACTTCCAGAAGCGCCAGTTCAAGAAGATCGACACCATCGCGCCGGACGAGATCACCATGCGCGACGACTTCACCACCCGCAACGTCAAGCTGAACGTCGAGGTGCGCTCCGTGGGGCCCCTGACCCGCAAGGGCTTCTACCTGGCCTTCCAGGACATCGGGGCCTGCGTGGCTCTGGTCTCCGTCCGCATCTACTACAAGAAGTGCCCCGACGTGCACCAGAACATGGCCTTCTTCCCCGAGACCATGGCCGGCGCCGACTCGCAGACGCTGGCCAAGGTGCAGGGCACCTGCGTGGAGGACGCGGTGGCCAGCGAGGAGCCCCTCATGCATTGCAACTCGGACGGGGAGTGGCTGGTGCCCATCGGGCAGTGCCAGTGCCGGGCCGGCTACGAGAAGGTGGAGAACAGCTGCAAAGGTAAAGGCTCCCGGAGGGGTTTGCTGGGGGGCTCTTGGGGCTGTGTGCATGGGATGGGTCTGTCTGTCTGGGTGTTGAGCCCCCATCTCGATCTCCAGCTGCCCGGCCCCATGGTGACTAGCAGCACCCTCTGCCCCAGCCCCTGCAGCCTGCCCCACATCCGCCCCTTGGCTTGCAGAGAGCCCAGGAGTGCCCCGGGTCTCTGGAGCTGAGATTTGAGCCTTCACGATAAATCTCTCTCAAACAATAGTCATCAGTGTTGGGCGGGCGGTGGGGGGGCGGCCACGGAGCAGATGCCTGTGCCGGGCTGGCAACTCCCTCATTACATGCGTGGTGAGGAATGTGTGGGGAGAGGGGGGGAATGGGGGCTGGGAGATAAGAGCCGGCAGCCGGGAAGGTGCAGGGGGAAGAGGCCACGTCTGGCCTGCCCGTGCCCCCCGTGGCATCAGGGGCACCATCCCTGCCCTTGGGACAGAGGGGCCAGGATGCCTTTTGCAGGGCCATGACGAGCTGCGCTCCAGCAGCCCCAGGCAGGCGCGGCGTGGTGGGAATCCCCTGCCCAGGGCCGTGCGCGGCGCAGGGGGAGCGCGGCAGCTATGTGAGGAATGAGCGTGCTGCCGAGCCGCATTCTTTCCCCGTGGAGAAAGGAGCGCCTGAGGGGCACCGGGGCTGCCCCCGACCGCTCCACGGGGCTTTGCTTTTCAACCGTGGCTGGATCGGTGCCTCCGTGACCCCCGAGCCCTGCCACCTGCTGTGGGTCATGGGTGTGGGGGTCTCAGCCCAGTTCTGGGACAGGCCTAGGAGGGGAGGAGCAGGGAAGGGCATTGGCAGGGGCAGCGTTGTGCTGGTACGGGGCCTCGGTCTTGCGTCAGGAGAATGGGGCGCAGGGCGTGTGGCACTGGGGATCGTGCTGTCGGGCGCTTAGGGAAACCGCGGCCTGGGCATGAATAGCATTGCCCCCCCCACCCCCAAGCTCCTTGCTGGGTTTCCAGTGCCCGTCATCCCCAGTGCACCGTCTCCTGGCCAGGTTGCTTGGTGCCCAGAACAGGACGAAGGGGGTTGGGGGCTGGCGTCCCGCTGCCATCTTGCAGCTCTCTGGAGAGCGTCTGTGTCCTGGACACGGGGCTGGGTCCCGGTTTGGGGACCAGAGGAGCCCAGGGCAGGGCTCAGGACCCCTCCTGTCCAAGGACCCAGCCCAACCCCCTCCCCTGCCATTCGTGGGGGCTGCGCCCCTGCAGAGGCGGTGGGGGCTTGGCACGTCCGTGCCCAGGTCCCTTTAGCTGAGGGCCTCTTTGCTCCCTCGTTACAGCCAACAAGGGCACTTCCTCTGGGCTGGGAGCCTTCCCGGGGGCAGAGAGGAAAGCAAGGATGCCAAGGGCAGATAGGATGCAGAGGCAGGCAGGCCTGCGTGGGCTCTGTTTGATCAGGAGGAATGTCGGGGGAAATCAAATTATCCTTCAGGCCCACCCCCAGGAGCTCCCTAGAGAGGAGATAAAGAGCCTTCAGGGTGGTGCCAAATGTGGGGCTGATCCATGGGCCGGATTGGGCCCAAAGGCCCCCTCCCCAGCATCCCAGCTCCAGCCCCGTGTGCTCGGAGCTGTGCAAACACAAGCCAGGAGGAGCAGCCCTCCCTGCCCCTCGGCAGATGGGCCTGCGGGCAGATGAGGCCCGGCAGAGCAGCCCTGGGGGGTGAATCATCAGCCCCTTCCTCCTCCCACCTCCCAAGGCTGCCCACTTCCTCTGGCCGGGGGTGCGGGGAAGCCCAGCTGCATGGGAGTCCCTGGCAGAGCGGGTCCCCGAGGACCCTGCTAAAACAGAAGGGAAACGCTGGCTCTTAGCATCATAACTACAAGAGAAAGCACAGCCGATCCCGCAGGCAAGGCTGCGGGTGCCAGGGGCCAGTGCTGCTGGGTTACTGCAATCCAGGAGCTGCTGCTGGGTCCGTCTGTCCTGCTGGGCAGAGATGCCCTGGGCCAAAAGCCCGGGACGGAGGTAGGTCTGTCTGGCTGTGCCCATCCACCCAGCATCTCGGCACCGGCATCCATGCAAGTGCCTCCAGCTCCGGGGCAGGTGATGAGAAAGCGGAGGAGTCGCGGTGCGAGAGCCGTGCCAGAGAGGGGCCGGCTCGGAGATCGGGCTCGGATTCCAGAGCCGCGGGGGAAACGCGATCCCTCCATCGCCTCCTCTTCCCCCCCCCCGGGTCCTGGAGCCTCTGGGCCGGCTGCCCAGAGCTCCCGTGGGGGCGAGGGAAGTTACTGGGGTCAGAGGGTTTGGGGGGGCTGCAATTCCTGCACAAGCCTCTGAGTTGGGTGCGGAGGGGTTTGGGCAGCCCTGGGGCAGGACCAGGACACTGCTCCTCGCCATGCGGATGCCTAAGCAGAGAGTCTGAGATTGGACCCTCGGGGTCTGATGGTCGGGAACAGGGAGGAGAGATGGTCCCCGGAGCCGCAGCGAGGTCTTTTCCCCTCCCCGCTGTAATGCTTCCTGCCTCGGCACAAACTGGCTGCACTGGGAAGTGAGGGGCTGGCGGAGCTGGGAAGGGTTGGCCAGCCCGGGCTGCCAGGTGCCCGGGGGGCTGGCATCTATGGAGCACGTCCCTCCTGCTATGGCCCATGCTTCAGACATGCTCCTGGCATCTATGGAGCATGTCTCAAGCACGGGCCATAGCAGGAGGGACCCCCTTGTGCTCCCAGGGAGGTGTGGGTCAGTCGGGAGCTGCCCGTATCTGAAGGGCTGGTCAGCCTCCTTCTCCATCGCGCCCGTCCCCAGAGCCCCCAGGCCTGCAGCACCCCGAGACCACTGCTTTTGCTGGCCCGCGCGGCGCCATGTGCTCCCCGGTTGTAGCCATCGACGGCCAGCTCTTTGGGGCAGGTGTGTGCACAGCGCCTAGCACAGTAGGGTACCGCTGCAGGGGATCATGCAGGTGACCGGTGACGGGATGGGGAGGGATAGCAACGGGGGAAGCTCCCCCAAGGGCCAAGATGTGGCCCCCTCCCCACCCAGACCCTGCAGTTTTGCGGCTATTGGCATTTTCCCGGGTGTCCCCGGTGCCAGCTGCGGGCCGAACCTCCCGGCATGGACAGACGTCGCTCCCCAGCAGTGCCCCTGCCCGGCGCTGGTCAGCCACGCTCCATCTGTCTTCCTCCAGCACCTTCCTCTCATTCTCACTGCCTGGCCAGGAAGGGTCAAAAGCACCAGCCAACTCCAACCCTGCTGTCGTCCTGGGAGAGCCAGCGCCCACCGTCCGCTTGCCAGGACCCTTGACAGGGTGTCGGGACAGACACAGGCGCTCTGTGCCCGCTGAATGGAGGCTTTGTGTGTGCAGGCCTGTGCATGTGTGCACGGGGGGAGGGGATAGGGACCCTGCTGGCTAATGGTCTCATTAAGCTAAGTGACCCTGGCGGGTTGTAAACCAGGCAGGCAGATGCATCCCTTTGTCCAACCGCCGCCCGGCTTTTCCCTCCATCCTTGGCTAGCGCGGGATGGGGGGATTTCTCGTCTTTTGGGGCATGTTTCCACTCTTCCCTGCGCCAGACAGGGTGGAGGCAGTCCTCACCAGACCTGCCAACCCTGTGCCCTATCGCCCTCAGATTTTAATAGGGCAATTGGGCCTGGCAGTGGCTGCAAACACACTGGCACCTCCCGGGCACGTGGCTGCAAAGTCTCTCTTTGCTCGTCTGCGGGCAGGCTCTTGCTTGCTGGGGCCTGCATTTCGACGGGCCGCACCTCTGCATACGGGCGCTGGTCCCTGGGGTATAGGCCTGTGCGGTAAAGTCTACCCTCGACGCACATACACACACATGCACCCCCTGCCACACGCCATAGGGCTGCCCCTCCGCTCCCCCCAGGGCAGATGGAGGTGCTTCCCGCTGCGGAAGGGGAACGGGGGCGGAGATGGGAATTTGCCCTTTGTGCGGAGAGTTTCCTTGACCTCCTGTCCCGGACAGCTACCACTAGCCCTCGGGGCCCAACAGCCTCTGGGAAAGGAGCCCGAAGGGAAGGAAACAAAGGAGTTTATCTCCAGGAATAAACACAGATATTCCTACTTCCCGCCTCGGGTCCTACAGCCGGAGTCTGCCATCCTCCCCTCTCTGCCCACTGTTCCCTGGGCCGCTCGCCTGTCCCCACGGGCTTATAGCCCTCAGCAAGACCCTTGTGTCTGCACATGTGCGCCCGGGCTCCGAATTGGGGCAGTGGGCGCTGCTGCAAGGCATATGCCACCCCCCTGGAAAAGCCCTGTGGGCACTGACGACCTCTGTACCCCGGCCGTGTGCTCTTCCGTGCTTAGCCGTAGAGGGCAAAGGTGTCTCCTTCAATGCAGCGGTGCTGGCAATGGAAACTCCAGTTCCCAGGGTGCGGTGGTGGGCCAGGACGGAGTCTGCCTGGTTTGCATTTTGCATATTTTAAAGTCTAAAGTCATCCTTTGCTCCGTGTCCGGGCTTTGCAGAGGTATCCCCGGGAGCCTCTCCTGGCAGGAGCTGAGCGCCTCTGGCTATGTGGTGTCTTCGTCCTCATGCCAGGGCTGCTCTGCCCAGCGTGCAGATGAGGAGCCCACATGGAGAGGCCAGGACAGCTGTGGGAGAGCAAGGACTTGCATGTAGGCTCTCCAAGCCCTAGGGCTGTGTCTAACCCGTCCTTTATAGTACAATCCCCTGTCTGTGCAGCGGGCACTGCCAAAATTGTTTGTCTACCTCCTCAGCCCCCCTGCCCCTTCCAGGAGCTTGGGCTTGAAAAGAAAAATGACCCTTGGGATTTTCCCGCTTGCCTTCTTGCTTGGGGAGCTTGCAGGGTGGTGTCAGGTGCAGTGCCATCCTGTTTTCCAACTCCAACGGCTAGAAGCGTACTGTAGTTCGAAAGGAAAGCTGAAGTTGCCAGGAAATCGCAGGACTCCGGGAGCTGGAGCTTTGAGGGAAAAGGTCAAGCATTGCAAACCTCTGGGTACAACGTTAAGAGCTGGTGACACTGCAGCATCTGTCTGTATGCCTGCAGAGCTATCTATTTGTCTGTCGATCGATCTGCACATCTGTCTGCACATCTGTCTTGTCTGTCTATCTCAGTTTAACTAGAGCTCATTCTCCTCCAAAAGCCTGGGAGGCTCCTGTCTCTCTCCCCTTCCTCGGAGAAAGGAAGCCATGTCCTGGGCACCAGGGCTCGTCCTTGGGGCCCTGACAGGTTTACTGCCCTATTGTTCCCCAGTACAGCCAAATCGGGAGAGGAGATTTACTCCTGTCTTGGGCCATTAAGCTTCCTGATGTAAGGGCTGGGGGCTGAAGAGGCTGTTGGGGAAGGGGCCAAGCACACAGCTGGGCTCTGTCAGTCCCCCCGCTATTGCCCCAGGCTTTCCTGGGGGTGAGAGCAGCTTTTCCCTGCCTGGCCGGGATCTTTGTACTTGCCTAAAGACCCAGTAACACAGAGGAGGGATGTGAGTGCCCTGGGCTGAGCCCAAGCACCGAGGCTTCCTGAAAAGCCAGGCCGCTTGGCTTCCGAAGCCGCTTCCTCTGCAAAGCGCTGGAGCAAGGGACCCCCCAGGCTGGCGGAGACGGAAAGCAGGTTCCTGTGGAAAAAACGCGTGTCAAGGAACACGACCGAGACTCCCCCCTCTTCCCCCCGCTCCGACTCTCTTTGTTCAGAACAAGGAAAGAAAAGAAACTAGCAGAGTTTGCAAAAATAAAGTCCCAGCCAGGCGTGGCCTGCTGCCGGCATCCGGCTTAGGATGCCTTGGGGGCAGCTCTGCAGTGGATTGCTCTGGTACCAGCCTGACAGCAGGTGGTTAACGCAATATGACCCTGGCGCCTCGTCGATGGGAAGGAGCTCGTCCCTGTTGAGATGCAGCAGATGTGTCCCTTTAGCAATCCCTGACAACCTTCTGCACTCTGCGGGGTGGTGCAGATAGGCGGGACGGAGGGCACTTGGCACCGGTGGGGTGGTTCATTGCAAAGCCTTGGGCTAGTCCTTTCTGGACAGCCATGAGCACGGCTGTGCAATGCATGGCTGCCGATCAAGGGCTGGTGCACGGGCCAGCGCACATTCAATGTTGGACGAGCTAATCCCGGCCTCGCTCTCTCCCCCTGCAGCCTGCTCTCCCGGGTTCTTCAAACCGGACATCTCCGATGGCACCTGTGCCAAGTGCCCCCCGCACACACTGCCCTCCCCCAAAGGCTCCACTTTGTGCCCGTGTGAGGAAGGCTATTTCCGGTCCACCGAGGATCCCCCTTCTTTTCCCTGCTCACGTAAGTACGGGGCCATGTGGGACAACGAGCTGCCCTCCAGTACCCACCAGTATGAACCACCCGTTGCTCACCTGGACTAGCCAGCACTGCCCTTGGCAGTTTTCAGTCTTGTGCAAGGGTTGCTGCAATGACCTTGGGGATTGGGAAGGGCTTCCTGCCTCTTATTGTCACCGGGGAAACTGAGGCACCGAGAGGCGGGGGTGGTGACACCCCAGAGGATCAAGTTATTGAGAGTCCTGCCCCTTCTCCACTGTTCCTCTGATGCAGGGAGCACCCCCGTTACTGCATTTCCCTGCGCGTGTTGGTCGTGTTGATGGGCACGACTGCGACCACGGATTTGGCCGATGCTCCCCATGGGGTGTGTGGGTTGGCCGTGGCTTTGCCAGGAATCCACAAGCTCAGGACTTGGTTTCTCCCTGTCCTTGGAGCCGTGTGATGGCTCTGCCCTGCCTCGGAGCGGTGGAAAGACCCGGGCACCGTGACTCAGTACCCTTCACCCCCAGGTCCCCCGTCTGCCCCGCACGGCGTCACCGCCATCGGCCTGGGCGCCAAGGTGCAGCTGCGCTGGTCCCCACCCCGCGACACGGGGGGCCGCAAAGATGTCACCTACACCATCACGTGTGAGCAGTGCCGGCCCGAGACTGGGGAGTGCCGGCCCTGCGACTCCAGCATCCGCTACTCAGACCCGCCCCACGGCCTGACCGGGACGTCCGTGACCGTCAGCGACCTGGAGCCCTACATGAACTACACCTTCACCGTGGAGGCCAGGAATGGGGTCTCGTCCTTCAGCAACAGCCGCAACTACGGCACTGCGAGCATCAGCGTCAACCAGACGGGTAAGGGCGCGGGGAGGTCCATAGGGGCACTGGGGTGGGTTTCTGGTTGCAGCTCTGTGATGCCTATGTCTCTGGCATTTGCCCCTTTCGGCCCCCGCTTCATCCCAGCCTTCTTCTCCCTTGCCCAGAACCTCCCAAGGTGATGTCGGTGAACCTGGACGGCCACACGGCCACCAGCCTGACGCTGTCCTGGATGGTCCCAGCCCGGCAGGCGAGCCGGGTCTCGAGATACGAGGTCACCTACAGAAAAAAGGTAGCGAGACCATTAGCTTCCTCGGGGGCTTCTGCTCACTGGAGGGCTGGGAGCCGCGGAGGGATGAGTCCATGCACGTCACGAGTCCTTGCTGTTCTTGGCCAGGCTCTGGGTGCGTAAGGCTCTGGGCTGAGAGGGCAGCGGGGAACGGAGACATCCCCAGCTCTGAAGTGAGGCCAGAGGGCCTGAGGCTGCCAGCTCCAGGTGACGGGGGGCTCCTGCTTCCTTCCTGCAGATGGATAGCAGAGGCTACTCTGTCGTACGCTGCGAAGGAAACAGCGTGACCCTATCCAACCTCGCGCCAGGCACCATGTACAGGGTGCACATCCTGACCCATACGCAGGAGGGCCAGAGCACCGAGAGCGACACCTTCGAGTTCGAGACGCTGCCAGGGGGTGAGTGCGGGGGATGCGCGTCGAGCCTCCCATTAGTGGTGCCCATTTCACAGATGGGAAAACCAAGGCATAAAACAGGGCTGTGACTTGTCCCCGGCTGTGCAATGGGGCGGGGGTGGGAATAAAATCGCAGTCGCCTCAAGTACACCGAGTAGATGGAGCACAGACACGGCTAAGTTTAAATCAGACAGTGCTTACGTAGGGAATAAGAATAGGCATGTGAATATTAATTAGAGCGGCACCAATTACTTGCCTAATTTAGCAAGCTTTTTATGTTTTGGCCAAGCCATAGAGGGTAAAAGCTGGGGCCCCTGCGGAGTTTGTGCTCTTTGGCCTCAAACTATGACTTGCCCCCTTGCACGTGCACTTCATTAGTGCCATTTAGAGACTTATTTTTGAAACCAAGGTAAAACGGGCCTTTCCCTAATGGGCTGGCCACCAGCTAGAGACTTCAGGACTTAGAAATTTTAAGATTGCTTTGCTTTCAGATATTGATGGGCTGGTTACACCTGGAGATGAATGTGCATCTTATCCTTTTGAATCATTTCCCTTCTCTGTACCTCTTGGTCCTTGATATATTTGAATCATTTCCTTTCTCCATACTGCTGGGTCCTTGATATCTTTTCTGGTGCCTTCTGTCATTGATCTTGCTGTTTAAAACATAGATATCCTTATGTTGTGAGCATTTGCTTTGGTGGTGCTGGCTCTTCAAACCTGTCTGGGTTCCCAGAGTCCCTCTGCGGGTCAGCAGTGGGACCCCGGGTCCTGCTTCCTTCCCAGGCCAATGGTTCCCATCACGCCTGCACCCGTGTGTCAGTCGTTTGGGGCAGGCACAGCCCCTGGTGCTGTTGTTCGAGTGGGTGGGAGGCACGAGAGATGTAGGCAGAGAAACAGAAGGGTCCGGACAAGCCAAGGCGGCCGCGGAGCCACGCCACGGTGATGGTCCTAGCTTGCGTCTAGTCTCATAGCGTTGGCTCGATCCCCAACAGCTTCCCAATCCTTCTCCTCCCTCCTGCAGGTACTGAGGGCATGAACACGGCGGCCGTGGTCGGCGGTGCTGTCTCCGGGGTCTTCCTGCTGGCCCTCGTGGTGGCTGCCGTGCTGTACTTTCACCGAAGGTATTTTTCCTCTCTCCCTCTTTCCTTTCACAAGGCAGCGGCTGCACGTTCCCTTCCCCGCAGGATGGCTGGTCTCTGCTGGCTCTCGGCGGGGAGGGATAACGTCTCCACGGCGGGCGGACGGGGCTTTGCAACCCGGACCTCGCAGCAGGGTGGAAGTGAGTAAGAGGGAGGTGGAAATGCCTCATCCGTGCCCACCGGCTGCTGCTGAGCTCCCCGCCTGGCAGAGGAGCAGAGCCGCACTCTCCTCGGGTGCTGGGGCCCAGATGGGCACACAGGACCCCTCGTGGCTCCAGTTCGGGGTCTTGGATGGAGAGGGAGGACCTGGCAGGACCTCCCTGGGGAGTCCCTGATGCTTTGGAGGCTCCAGATCCAACTCTCTCATTGTTATTTTAGGAAAAGGAACCTGCGCGCCCGCCAGTCGGAAAACGACGTCTACTACTCCAAGTCTGGTGAGTGAGGACTCGAGGCGGGATGGGGCTCCCTTCCCCGAATGCCCCGTAGCGAGGGGTGCAGCAGCGAGGAGGGCACGACTCCCCCATCTCATTGCAACCCTGCTCCGTGCCTGTGCACGGATGGATGCCTGCCGCCTCTCCTCCCTCGCCCCTCTCCCTGCCGCACGGGGTCCGGCCAGCATCGGAGAGCCCGGCTGCTCCCCGAGCCGCCCTGGCCGCGGAGAGACTCTCTCCTTAGCTTGCCACAGCCTGACCCTTCCCTGAAGCAGGAGACAGGGTGCTGGGCTGAGCAGACCTGGAGACAGGGTGCTGGGCTGAGCAGACCTGGGGACAGGCTGCAGCTGTCCTAGGATGCGCATAGGATGCGCTTTCCTGGTTTTCCGAGCCTCCAGCCTCACTCCCCGTGTCCCCACAGACCAGCTGAAGCCCCTGAAGACGTACGTGGACCCCCACACCTACGAGGACCCCAACCAGGCCGTGCTGAAATTCACCACCGAGATTCACCCCTCGTGCGTCACGCGCCAGAAGGTGATCGGGGCAGGTAGGTCACCCCCTCCTCCCGCGGTCGGGGGCTGGGGTGGACGGGGCTGCCTCTCCATGTGTGCCCAAAGTCAGGGTTGTTGGCTTACGTAGAGGGGGCGGATGGGAAGCAAAGCCACGCGTGGGTCACCCCTTCCTTCCCTCCCGCTGCCAGGTGAGTTCGGGGAAGTCTACAAGGGGACCCTGAAGAACGGGAAGAAGGACGTGCCGGTGGCCATCAAGACACTAAAGGTGGGCTACACGGAGAAGCAGCGCATCGACTTCCTGAGCGAAGCCAGCATCATGGGCCAGTTCTGCCACCACAACATCATCCGCCTGGAAGGCGTCGTCTCCAAATGTAAGCACCGCCCGGGGCACGAGGCCAGCGACTCCGCTGGAAAAGCGGCAGGGTTAGCTCTACGGGGCGAGAGCGCTGCCCGCCCGTGCTGAGATCCACCCGTCTCTCCTCAGATAAACCCTTCATGATCGTCACCGAGTACATGGAGAACGGAGCCCTGGACAGGTTCCTGCGGGTAGGTGTCCTGCTTCCTCGCTGAACACGCAGAAAGGAAGGGATTATCACGGCCCAGCCGGCAGGGCCGGGTTTGCTCCCTGCTGGGAGCGTGTGGGCGGCCGTGATCCTGTCCACCCCGGGGTTTGGGGAAGGGCGACTCCGACGTGCCTCTTGGATAGCCTGAGCAGAGCAGAGTGCAAAGCAAACGAGCAGCGGCAATGATGGAAAGTCCCTGGGCAGCTGCCAGGCCCCTCCTGGTTTGAGGGGCCGGCAAGGAAAGGCGTCTGTCGTCCAATGCACAGTTTTTTTCCCAGAATGAGAGCCGGACCGCCTAGCACAGGGTCTCTCAGCCATTACTTCTCCCCTATATGATAACTGAGCCCCTGGAGGTTTCCTGTGTGCGGGTCTTGCACCAGAGCCCAATCTAGGACTTCAGCTCTCCCGGCCCTCTCTGAGCCTGGATTGGCACCTGTGTCCTTGGCTAGGAGTCCCACCGCAGTAGCCCACCCCAGAGCTGGCTGCACTGTATAGGTAGCATTGGTGGCCCATTGGGTGAAGTACCGAGGGTTGGCGACAGGGAAGCGCTGACCACGGCCTCTCCTCAGGAGAAGGACGGCGAGTTCTGCATGATCCAGCTGGTGGGCATGCTGCGAGGCATCGCCGCGGGCATGAAGTACCTGGCCAGCATGAACTACGTGCACCGGGACCTGGCCGCGCGCAACATCCTCGTCAACAGCCAGCTGGTCTGCAAGGTGTCTGACTTTGGCCTGTCCCGCGTCCTGGAGGACGACCCCGATGCCACCTACACCACCAGCGTGAGTGCTGCTGGGCGCCGGGATTCCCGGAGGCTGCCCCCTCCACCCAAACCTGGCCAACTCGTGTTGGTGCTGGACACGTACCTGTCTGCCCTGGCCCTGCCATCCTCACCTCCAGCCCTGGAGCACTGTGCATCCAGGATCCTCCATCCCAGCACGCTGCCTGCCCTCCCCTGCCCTGCTCAGGGCTTTGCTCAGCTCCTGCCAGGGACAAACCTGCCCCATGGTGACTCCCCCACTGGGCCTGGGCCTCTGCCGGGGGTGTGCAAAGCTAAGCTGCTCCTGGGCTTTGCTGGAGGGCCCTGCCTGCCTCCCGGGGGATGTGCCCCACAGCCTGGGTGGGAGATCCCCGTGACACTCAGCCCCCAGCCAGCGGTGAGCAGCCCTGCCTGTGCTCCCACGGCTCATGGCAGCTGTTCATCCCTCCCAGAGGAAACCCCTTCCTCCGACCCAGCATAGCTGGAAGCGGAGATCAAGGAGGTGCCGTCTCGTGATCAGACCTGGCGGGGACCAAACCCGGGGTCAAGGACCTCCATCCCCCACCCCAGCCGGGCAGTGCAGGGGTGAGACGGGGACCATGCTTGACCAGTGCAATCTTCTCCCGCAGGGCGGCAAGATCCCCATCCGCTGGACAGCCCCCGAGGCCATCTCCTTCCGCAAGTTCACCTCGGCCAGCGACGTCTGGAGCTACGGCATCGTCATGTGGGAGGTGATGTCCTACGGCGAGCGCCCGTACTGGGAGCTCTCGAACCACGAGGTGAGCGGTGCCCACCCGCCAGGCCAGGCACGGGGGGAGCTGGCAGGAGAGCCGTGCCCAAATCTCTTGCTCGCCTGGGCCCTGAGCAGCATGCTCTGTGGAGCCCAGCGCCTTCACAGCCTGCGGGGGTCAAATGGGCCACGCTTCGGAGGATGCTCTGACCCACAGCTACTTGCTCAGCATCGGGGGGCTTTATGTCCCCAGGGGGAGCCTGATGTTCCCAGGACCCAGCCAGCTTGCCTGGGGATAGGGGATGGTCCCCACTCCCCAGCTCGCTCGCCCCCTTCACACACCACCCCTTCCCCGTGGCAGGTCATGAAGGCCATCAGCGATGGCTTTCGGCTGCCCGCCCCCTGGGGCCCGCCCCCC
>NW_005842063.1:2256635-2276446 GCF_000455745.1 Alligator sinensis | reverse complement strand
GGGGGGTGCGCGCGCCCCCCCCGCCAGGCCAGGCACGGGGGGAGCTGGCAGGAGAGCCGTGCCCAAATCTCTTGCTCGCCTGGGCCCTGAGCAGCATGCTCTGTGGAGCCCAGCGCCTTCACAGCCTGCGGGGGTCAAATGGGCCACGCTTCGGAGGATGCTCTGACCCACAGCTCTGACCCACAGACTTGCTCAGCATCGGGGGGCTTGATGTACCCAGGGGGAGCCTGATGTTCCCAGGACCCAGCCAGCTTGCCTGGGGATAGGGGATGGTCCCCACTCCCCAGCTCGCTCGCCCCCTTCACACACCACCCCTTCCCCGTGGCAGGTCATGAAGGCCATCAGCGATGGCTTCCGGCTGCCTGCGCCTGTGGACTGCCCCTCCGCCATCTACCAGCTGATGATGCAGTGCTGGCAGCAGGAGAGGAGCCGCCGGCCCAAGTTCAACGACATCGTCAGCATCCTCGACAAGCTCATCCGGGCCCCCGAATCCCTCAAGACCATGGCTGACTTCGACCCTCGGTAGGCACCCCTTCCAGCCCCCTCCACAGCCCGGCTGCTGTGCCCCATCTCCAGCTCAGCCAGGAGGGTCTCAGTGTGAGGGTCTGAGACACTCTTGGTATTGGAGGCATGGAGTGGGGGACACTAAATCGTGTGCAGCTGGCATTGCCAGACAGCCGCCAAGCTGGAGGGGGCTGGTGGCAGAGGGCTGGGGGGAACCAGGCTGGGGGCAGTGGGGTGATGGATAGCAGAGCTACCGCACCTGAAGCTGGAGTGCGTTGAACCCCAGCCCCCGGCCCTGCCCCGTGGGAGGCTCTCCCCAGGGTGGTGGAGGGGATCTCCCCCCGCCGCACTGCACAGCAAAGCTAATTCCTGGAGCTGTCTCGCCCTCGCAGGGTGTCCATCCGCCTGCCCAGCACCAGCGGCTCGGAGGGCATCCCCTTCCGCACCGTCGCGGAGTGGCTGGAGTCCATCAAGATGCACCAGTACACGGAGCACTTCACGTCGGCCGGCTACACCACCATCGAGAAGGTGGCGCAGATGAGCAACGAGTGAGTGTCTCCCCGGCGCCCTCGCACCCAGAGCCTCATCCCTGAAGCCCTCACGGCCACGGGGCTGGAGAGGGGCCTATGCCCACGGGTGGCTGAGAACGAACGAGCAGCTTCGTGTCCTGGACCCGGCCCTCCCCAAGCTGGCACGTGTTGCCTTGGGCTTGCGGGAGGCAGGCTGAGCCCAGGGGCACTTCAGCACCCTACGACTTGGAGCAGCCTCAGACCTGCTGCCTGGGGGAGAAGGATGTTTGCTCCCTCTTTCCTTGGCAGTTGTGTGTCTGGCTCGGTTTCAGGCGGGGATAAAATTAGCTCCCTTGCTGCCCTCTCACCCCCCAGCTGGATTTCCTGGCTCTGGACTAGCCTGGTGACATGCAGTCAGGGACCGCACTGAGCCCCTGCTCCTGGCCTTAGGGCAGTGGGGAGGAGGGGGAAACAGAGGCGGCCCCTTTCCTTCCCCCCACCGCACCAAACCCCCCGGGAGGCTCGTCCCCCAGGAAGTGACCCCGCTCCAGCACCTCCGGTTAAATATAGCCTCGTGTAAACAGGAGCTGGGCTGGGAACGGTCCATGGGATGACTCGGCTGCACCCTGGGGATGGACTGGAGCGGGGGGGCAGTATCCGGGGATCTCGGGAGAACATCGTGTGCCGGGAACAAAGTTGGCTCTGCCTGGCCCGGGGAAACTTCCTCCTGGAGCCGGCATGTCCTGCTAAGCGAAGAGCAGGCAGGGTGGTTAGCACATTGGGAGACCTGGATTCTTCCGGGCTCTGCCACCGGGCTACTTGATGGCCTTGGGACAGTCGCTTCCCCTTCTCGTGCCTCAGTTTCCCCTCACTCCCTCCGGGCCTGGCTCTGTGAGGTCCCTGGCTCCAAACACCGAGGGAGGAGGGCGTCTCTTTCTTTGTGGGTGCTGAGGCCAGGCGAGGCGGCTGCTTCCCCGCTGCCTGCTGCAGCCTCCACGGGGGACGTTCCCCAGGAGGCAGCTTTGCCTAGGGGCTGGCAGCTCTCCTTCTCCGCTTGAGCCCGACTGCTCCCGCGCTTCCCCCTGGGTAATGCAAGGATAATAGCCCTTTTGTGCCAGGTTTAGTGATGAATAGGGCTAATTGCCGTGGTTAATTACCCGTGGAGGTGTGTGGAGCTCTCTCTTCCCTCTGCTCTCCCTGCCCCGTCCCCCCGCGATGTCTCAAGAGCTGAGCACGCACCCTTTAATTAACTCGCTCCATGGGGCCGAGCAGCTGGGGAGGGACTGAATCATCAGGCGATGGGGCAGCCTCTGCTTGCTGTTCAGGTGCGGCAGCCGCGAGGAGGAAGCAGCACCAGGGCAGGGCATGAGAAAGCGTCTAGCCGTGGGTGAGAACGCAGGGCCGGAGCCAAAGCCCGTGGAGGCTTCTCCGTGTGCCTGGGCCCCGGGCTGGGATCCAAAGGGGAAGAGGAGGGGGACAAAGGAGGGACCCCTGGAGCCGGCCCGTAGATAGCAGGCTCCTTGCCCCCAACACCAGTGTTGCACCAGTTTGGAGCAACTGCTGGTGGTGGTGACTTTGGGGACCAGTGCACCTTGCATCTCAGACCGGGGCGGTCCTGGCTGTGCTGCTCAGAGCGGGTCTCGGGGATGGAGGAGCTGGTGGGGAGCTTCGGCTGGAGACCCCCACCAGGCTTCTGGCCTGGAGGTGGAGAGCAGCTCCCCCCCACAACAGCCCAGCCTTTTCTGTACGGTAATGCCCCCCCTTCTCGTTCCCCAGGGACATTAAGAAGATCGGGGTACGCTTGCCAGGCCACCAGAAGCGAATTGCCTACAGCCTCATGGGGCTGAAGGACCAGATCAACACCGTGGGGATCCCCATCTGAGAAGGAGACCTCCCCAGTGGACGCAGCCCCCTCCCGCGAGCGCCTCACCAGGGGCTACGGAGGCACTCGGCGGACGTGCAAAGCAGGAAATACTTGAAGTGGAGAATTGAAGTGTGCTTGGCATCATCCTCCAGCCAAAAGCGTCCACGGGGACCAGCCGACGGGGCTGACGGCAGTGCCCTCGGAGGAGCTGGCCAGTCCTTCCCGCCTGGCCTGCACCTACAGTTCAGCCTCCGCAGCAGTCACCTTTATTTATTGTTAATATTATTATTATTGTTGGGTCATTTCTCCCATTGCTGCTGTGCCAGGTTGGCTGGCTCCGGAGGGGAGCACGAGGCCACGATGTGCCCTGAAGAAGTGCCGTGGTTGTACCCAGCCGCGATGGTGCCACGTAGCGTCCCTGGAAAGGCCTCACGGGTGGCCTTGAGACCCGGGTCTGTGGCTGCTGAGCAGCTAATGCCACCTCCATGGTGCTGTCCTTTCTCTCCGCCGGCCGAAGCAGAGCGCTTGCCTTTCCCTTCCCCGTCGCTCTAATCTGCTCCCGAGCTGCGGGGATGCGGGATGTTCCCAAAGTGACCTCTGCTCGTTTTCCAGCTGCCTTCAAAGCCGCTCGGGTTGGAGTTGCCGAGACTTTGCAGTGACAAAGCGACGTTTGTTTGCCTTTGCTCTTTATAAGAGGATGACGAGGAACCGATATTAAAACCGATGTTACAAGCAATGCATTACATTTCCAGCGGCAAGGAAGCCCGCATGCTGTCATGTCAGGAGTAGGCTGAACCGAAGCCTGGCTCGATTTATTTGCTTGGCCTGTTCCCGTAGCCAGGCACCGAGGCCGTTCCGTAGTTTTGGGGGTTTTTTATGAGCAACTTTAAGGATCTCCCTTCCCCCCCTCCCCCACTAGGTTTTGTAGTTTTTATTCTGTTGGTTTGTATCTCAAGAGATGGGCAGATCCCAGTGCCTAAAATACGACATTCCTCTGGTAGCGAGCGCAATGGCTTTGCTAGCGACAACTGATCGCTGTGGCTCAAGGTCATATAATCATTTGCCTTCTCTCTATTTATTCTTCCATTCCACCCCCTGCCACAGGCTCCGCTTTGTTTCGCTACGAGCCATTCGCTGGTCTGTCAGTGTTACCTATTCTATTTTTTAATATAATTTATTCTATTTTTTTATATTTATTGATAGAAATCAAAGCCCTGTTCTGCTTGCTCAGATTTGCTGTTCGGATGGAAACCACAGGCATTGAAATGAAGTTTAGTCATGGTTTTCAGAAAAGGCTGCCTTTGATTTGAATAAATGTTGTGTTTTTTTTGTTAAACCTTTTCTGCAGTTAGCCTGCGCTCTGTTTTATTTGCGGGTGTATTCGGGGACCCGGCAGAGTGGTAGAGATGGAGGAGCCTGCTCGGCCAGGCGGTCGGGAGAGACCGGACCCCCAGCCCCAAACCTGGCAGACTCCCCTGCATGAGAGCTCATTCAGCCAAGCGCTTCAGCACCCATAGACTCAAGCGCTTGCTGAAGTTAAATGCGTGCTTAAGGAGTTTGAGCCAGGGGCTTTGGGATACTTGCATTGACTTTGCAGTGGAGATCAGCTCTGTGGGACCTCAGTGCCCAGCTGCCCGCGATGCACTTCGTTGCACTGAAACCCAAGGGGTCTGGCTGGGAGCAGCACAAGATCTCAGCACCCTGCAAAGAGAGTCGTGCAGCTGGCTTTGCCGGCCTCCCGTCCCCGGGTTCAGCCGTTAGCCAGGCTCTGAAGCTTGCAAAAGATGCTGATTTGCAAGGCCAAGCCTGGCCCAGGCCATTGCACCCTCCGGAGACTGCAAAACCCAGTCGGGAGGGTTTCCTGGTGCTGCTTCGAGTGTGTTGGAGCGGCTGTGTGTGTGGGGATCTGTTGGGACTTGGGGGGGGTGGATTTGGGAGGGCCCCGCAAAGCCCTGATCCCATCCCACATGCTCCAAGCTGACCGGGTCGGGGTCAAGCAGGAACAGCACATGGGAAAAAGCCCTCTGTCCCCAGGGAACAGGCAGTGTCCCAGACCCTGGGCCCCGCGCGCTCCTCCGGATGCTTCCTGCCATCGTGTGACAGCAGAGATCTGGGAGCCATTTGTGGCTAAGCCCGATGGAGCTGGCGGGAACTTTACTGGTTCCCTTTGATGACAAAAAGGGGCCTGCGAAGAGGAGCAGATCAATTAACCCCTCATCTCCTCGCACCAAGGAAAGGCTTCTGTTTTGTGTAGGAGCCGTGGCTGGAGCAGCTGAAACCTGGGGTTTCCATCCCTGGCTCAGCCACAGACCTTGGGGCAAGGCAGTCTCTTCCCCTCCCTTCGCAGGGCGCTCTTCTCCTCGGCTCTCTCCAAACCATCGTCTGCCTGCAAACAAGGAGGAATGTGCTTCCAGCATTGCTCAAGCGCACGGCCCTTGGCCCGAGGAGCCGGCCCATTTCCTGGCATCTTGACCAGAAGCTGCTCCAGGCCCCCCCAATCCCACGTTCACGGTTAGGCCTGGCCACCGCCTTGCTTCCGAATGGCATCTTTCCTGCGGAGACGTCGGACGCTCTGGCCTGAGCCTCAGCAGCATCCCTCCACTCCATCCCAGTCTTTAAGAAACCAAAATGCCTCTTAATCCCTGTCCCCGAAATGCAGCCGGCACAGCCTTTGGCTCGAGCACGGGTTTCCAAGTGCTCACGCTGAGCTGTGGCTTCCCGCGCGCTCGTTCCTTTGTGCAGGCACGAAGGCCCGTTGACAAGCAGCTTTCCAGTCCTTCCAAACCGGCGAGCCAGCGCTCCCCGAACGGGGCTGCTCTCCCCACGCTTCCAGCGGGGAAAAAAGCCCTTCGGAAAGGAGACTTCTGCTGGAAGAACAGCCAAAGCCACAGGCGCTTCCATCGCTGCGAAGGCCAAGTGAGGGAACTGGTCTAACCTCTCGCTGGCACGGGCCAGGAATGTCACCGAGGCATCTCCAGCTCGAGCCCCAGGGGCTGGGGCAGCCGGGCTCGAGACAGGCACCCCACTGCCTCCTCGCATCACCATTGATTGCCTGCTTTTGGGCACCGTCTTCCTAGCCTGGGTTTAGCCGGCGTCGGTGCCCACAGCTCCCCGTGCCTTCGCCTGCCAGGCGTCTCTGCTGCCAGCACAGAGTGGGGAAGAAAGATGCACAAAACTACCCAGTTAGAAAACTAGACGGAAGAGCTAAATTGCAAATTAGTGCCCGACACACGGTGGCATATCTAGAGGCCGTCCGCCCCCGAGCGTGGAGCCGCGTGCGCTGCCCGAGCCTCCGTGCGCGGGGAGAAGACCTGCGGCTCTTGATGTTCAGGCTAGCGGGCTCCCACGGGGCAGGAGTCTTCTGCAGCAGGTCAACTGGGACACAAGGGTTTTTCTGTTCCTAACCGGGACCCTAGGTCTCCAACCTACCTCGTGCCTCAGTTTCCCCACCTGCAACATGAAGCTAAGAACCCCCTTCCTGTAGACTTGCATTGCAACAAAGGGGGTTAAGTGGGAGAATAGGAAGCTCTTTCTAACCAGGAGGGTTAAGTACGAGGGTAGATGACCTAGAGAGGCTGTGGAGCCTCCTGGAAGTGTTTAGGAGCAGGTTAGACAAATGCTTGTCTGGGCTGGCCTCGGCAGGGGTGCTCCCACATGGAGAACCCGGTCAGCCGGCTTTTCCTCCGCTCTAGCCCAGAGGTTCAAGTGCGTTCTGCTGCTTTGGGATGCCTTTAACCGACGTGCTAGAAAAGCCAAGTTTCACTCTTGTCCCGCTTGAG
The DNA here is from genome assembly GCF_000455745.1 of Alligator sinensis. NCBI lineage: Eukaryota > Metazoa > Chordata > Crocodylia > Alligatoridae > Alligator > Alligator sinensis. Next base: position 2,269,790 of record NW_005842063.1, on the reverse strand, counting down.
TCTTAAATCAGCCAGCTCCAGTGCTGGCCCTGGGTCCTACAGCTTGCCCCTCTCCCTCCCCGGGGCAAACACAAGGCCACGGGGAGAGCTTTCCCCTTGCCCCCACCCTCAAGTCATGGTGACTTCCCTTCCCATCAACTGTGGATGGCGAAGAGGAGGAAGAAGGTGACCTGGCCCAGTGGGGTCCCTTGGCAGAAGAGTGGAAGGGCAATGCCCTTTCCCAGCTGCAGCTGGAGAAGAAAAGAGCTGAGTGTGCATGTGATCTGCCACGCCACAGCCCCCGGGGGGGATGCACCCCTTGCTCGGCATGCCGCGCCACGGACCGTGCCCCATCCCCACCTGCACCGCCCCCCAGAGAGGGCAGGGAAGGGATGGGGATTTTCTTCAATCCTTCCCTTCCCAGCACTTCATCACAACGGGGGCTTTGTTGCAGCCTGTAACGGAGCTGCGGAGAGGAGGGCTCTGCCTCGACGGAGCTTGGCGCACTGCCGGCCGCTGCAAAACGATCGCCCAGCGCCCCCCTGCCAGGAGGAACCATTGCACGAGGGGCCTTTGTACAGCAATAAAGGACAGGAGAGAGCACAAGTGGCTGCTCCCTTCGCCCAGCCGGGGCAAGCAGGGGCTGGTGCCCATGACAAATCGCGCCCATCTCCTCTGCCCCGCTGACCGCTTGCTACGACAGGCCTGGCGAGGGGTGTCCGAGGCTCCAAGTCCAGCGCCCAGACCCAGGGGGCTGCTGTGGGAGCCAACAGGACCTCATGCTCACCAGGTTAGACCGTGGGATGCACCCCATGGGAGACAGCCATCGTGGGCATCTACAGGTACCGCAACCCACAGCCCATGGCCACGGCTCTGCTTGCTGGGCAGAGGCTAGATGTGAGGGCCCAGTTCCTCCTGGAGGAGAGGCTGGAGGCCTTGGAGAGGTCCAGCTGTGGGATGGGTCAATGGCGAGGTGGCCGAGCCGCTGGTGGGGTCTCCCTTGTCTCCAGAGGGGCTGCAGGGCCTTGTGCCGGCACCGAAGGTATTGTGACAGGTCACCATTTTGCCTCCAGTGACCAGAGGGGTGGCAGGGGAGCCACGGGCCAAGGGAGAGGGCAGACAAGTTCTCCCCAGGGTGAACCAGGGGACCGCTGGCGTTGGCGGGCAGCCCCCGAGCCCTGGGGGTGCAGCGAAGGGGCAAGGACCATGGAGGACTGGGAAGGGACACGGGCAGATCACACCGAGGCCACGCTCCTCCCTGATGTGACTCCAGTGGTTTTAAAAATAGGCTCCATACAAGTTGGAGCACCAAAGTGCGACCCAAGCCCGAGTTCTGTCCCCAGCTCCACCACTGAGGTGCCGGGCCACCTTTGTCATGTCCCCACCCCTCTCTGTGCCTCAGTTTCCCCATCTGAAGAACAGGGATAGGCTTGCCTCTGAGATCTATAGATGACAAGAGGCTAGGGGGCCATCCGTGCCACAAGACATGACCCGGGAACTGCCACCCCTCCTCTTATGACCTGGCTGGAGAGCGTGTGACACTTCTGGCACATCACTGCTGACAAGGGTCTCAGTCCTCCAAGCTTCCCATGCATCGCTGCCACCAACACGGGGAGAAGTTCTGCCCATGCACGCGGGGAGGTCACCACCAAACCCACCCGGAGCATTTGTCTCTGGCCATCCAGACACCCTGCCTTCCCTCCAGCCATCTGCCGACCCAGGCAGGGCTGCGACGTTCACAATCCTTTCGTGCTCGCTTCTCCGTGTTTTAATAGCCCCACAGTAGCTGTCAGGCATCTGCCGCTGCTTCGCTCGAGCACATTCCAGCGGGTCCTGCCCATAATTACAGCTTTGTTCTTCATCCACCTCAATTTTCCAGCGTGCTTGGACAGTCGGTCGGCCATCGGCACAGGAGACGGGGCTGGCAGGTGGCCTGTAGGATGTGATGAGTTTGCATGTTTGCAGGGAGCCTTGGTCTCATGATTTTTGGCTTGAGAGACACTGAGCAAGGGGTATTTAAAAGGCCCAAGATCCATTCCCTCTTGGAGGACTAGTGAAAACCCCCCTGCCACCGCCGCCGAAACGCACCCCTTGTTCCCTGGTGTAGAGCCCCCCAGGCACGTCACCGATACTGCTTTAGCCTCAGCGCCCTCGCCGTGAAACCGTTCTCCATTATCACTGTTCAGCAGTCTAGTCCGCACATGTCCTGCCTGCGGGCCGCTCGTTAGAGCCAGGCTTGCTCGTTATTCAGCAAGTCTCCGGTTGTGGTAACTGATGGGGAGCATTTTCTGTGCTCGAGACACCAGTGGCGCCAATGGGACACGGTCAGTCTCCCCAGAGGATGCTTGCTGGGGTCCTTGGCTTGTCTGGTCTCCTGGGCTTCTTCCCACGAAAACCCCAGCCTTTTGGTCCCCTGCCCCCCTGGTTTGTCCTGGCTCGGACTCAAGGGACAAGCATCCAGGGATTTCACCTCCCCGTGGGCCGACCCCGTGCACCCTGCTTGCATGGGGGCTGCACAGACGAAGCCTACGAGACGGCCGCTCTCCCGATGTGCTTGCGGTCCAGTGCCTTCGCCGCCAGCCGGCGCGTTAGCTAGAGCGCTCAAGGCAGGGAGAAACTCGAGATAAAGCAAAGGGGTTCAAAACACGGCACGGCGCCAGGTCTCGGCCCTGTTTGCCCAGCTCTGGACCTGATCCCCAGAGGGGGAAACTGAGGCACGGCACCGTGCCTGAAGACTCGCACAGCCCGTCAGGCTCCGAGCCAGGATTAAAAGAGCAAACTTCCTGCCTTCCTGCGCCGGCCTCAACCGCAAGACCGCATCACCTCCCTTTCATTTGTCACTGACTACCTGCTCCCCCCACCATCGTATGCTCTCTCCGTCGGCATATTTATCACCAGAAAGCAAATAGCCTGCTGAGCTTGGCCGTCGCTATTGAATTAGCTCCTGCCTGGGGTTCCCAGTCGCTTTTGTCTAATTCCCATCCAGGGCTGCGGTTAGCGCCGTGTTTACTGCATATCGCTGACAGATGTTTTCTCATGCTGGGACCGCGCTTTCAAGCTCCAGTTGGATCCGAGCGCTCCTGTCTCCTTGTTTATTCCTGTCTGTGGCTATTTTTGATCCTCTAAGAGATAGCTCTGCTTCCAGCGCATCTCAAAGGGCGGACAGGCATTGCGCAACCCCGCCGGTCCTGCCAAGGATGGAGCGCATCGCTCTCGGGATGATGGACTTGAGGCCCACGGAAGTGCCGTGCACGACTCCGGGGATCCGGCTACGGTCCATGCAGCAGGATGGCGTCCCCTTTGATTTGTGGAGGTGGGAGAACACGTCGAGGACCGTGGCCAGGACACCACGCTAGCATCCGGCACCGTGCCTTCCTTTTGGAGGGAGACAGGCCATTTAACGGAGGAGGTCGTCTCCTAAGGGGCTGGCGGCAGCTGTTGTCACGGTGGAGAAGTTCCCCTCCCGCCCCATGCGGAGAGTCACCCCGAGGCCTGTGCTCTGGTAACTGGAGCTGGGCTGAAAGATTTTCCAACAGGCGGTTTTTCCGCTCTGCCGTAATCAAGACGACGTGCAGGAAAGTGTTCGATCGCTGATGACGCGACCTGTCAAAGAAGGGGAGGAAGGGGGGTGATGACGTGACCTGGAAGAGAAGGAGAGGAAGGGGGTAGGAGCGTTTCATTCCCATTGAAATGTTGCATTTTATTTTTCTTCTTGGATCCAAGAAAAAAAAAAAAGGAGAAGTTTCCGCTGTTTGGTTTCAAACCAGCTGCTTGCTTGGAGCGTGACCTTATCTCATCCGATAGCACACCGAGGACGGGAAATCACTACAGCCCCCAAATGCAGAGGCGGAGGAGCTCATGCCATTGCAACCTATCGGTCAAGTTAGCGTCCGTCTCGCCAAGCTTCATGGGCGCAGAGATCCTGAGCGAGATGCTCCAGCGGGAGCTCTCCGGGGACCGGCCTTGCGCTGAACCTCAGCGTCAGATGGCACTTTGCCTGCCAAGAGCTCCTGATCCGTGCCCGGGGGGACTGGGCTGCTGGCCTCCTCTGGGTTTCGGTGGCAAGTGAGGCAATTCCCACCCTGAGGCCCACAGCAGAAGGAAGTTGGCACAGCTGCATTCAAATCAACTGCACTGTGCCAACATCTGCCTGCTGGAGATGTCACCTGGGGTTGACCAAGGCACTGGAGAACCAGCACCGGAGTCGGAGGCTTACCCGAATGCAAAGAGCCAAGGTCAAAGGCAGGTTTCAGTCTGCTTCCCGGGGTGTCAAGCCAAGATCATGGCCAGGGCAAGCAGTTCATCAAGGCCAGGAGGTCCAAGACAGACACAAGAGCAACCAGCCTCAAGCGAGCGAGACCACGGCACCAGCACCCACCAGTGCTGCTGCAGGAGCCGGGAGGGGTTTACAGCCCTCCCATCAGGGGCGCATCTCCCATTGGCCTGGGGGATCCAGGGCTTGGGCACGGGCAGGATGCGGCCCTCCTCACCTGTGAACGTTCTCCGAAATTGCACAACAGGATGAAATGGAGACCTTCAAAAGCCAAAAAGAGAGCTCCCCGCCAGTCACATCATTTAGAGAGCCAAGTCTGAGACTGGTAGAGCAGGGATTTGAACTCTGGTCTCTGATAGCTCGAGCCCACCGCTGCAGTGGTGTGTGCTTATGGCTATACCCCCTTTAGATCAGCATCTCCCTCCTAGAACAGAGGATGCTTTCTTGCCAAAACCCCCGAAGAAATATTTCCAGTCCAACGAGACATTTTCCGCTTAGAAATATCCACAATCATTTCCAAGCAGAGCTCATCAGGCCTCCTGGCTCCCATCCCCAGCTCCGCCACGGGACCCGGGTTCAAAAATGGGCCTCGTCATATTTTCCCATGACACCAAGCGCGAAGAGCCTCAATCAGTCCTTTCCAAAATTGCTTTGTGCTTCTGGAGCAAAGAGGGTTGTGTAAGCCCCGATGATCCTTATTAATGCTAATTATTTATTATGGTGATGTAATGGAGCACTGAGGCCAACGGAGGAGCCTCGTTAGAAAGGGAAGGGATGGTGTTGGCATACAAGCAACTCGCGCATCAGCTGGGCTGAAGAACGAGGCGCCCAATAAACCCGTATCAGTGCAGAGAGTGATGGAGCGCCCACACGGATGTGTTTAACGCGGTGCCTAGAGGCATGAAACAGAGGAAAAGTTTCCACGCCGGCACAGAGATCAAACCACATGGGGAAGGAGAACTTCCCCCGCCAACCCAACCATCCCGTCCCATCCTGAACGGCGTATGGTAGGGATTAACCGAGCAGTTAAAATCCCCCAGGGATGTGAGGTCAAGCGGAGCAGCGGCAGGACTGGCTGACAGAGGTGATGCAGCAATTGCCGATACGGTTTTTCTTATTTTTCTAAGTCAACGTAAAGGGATCACAGATGCTTTTCACTCTGAATAAGGGGTCGCCGGCTCAAAAAGGCAGAAAAACACTGGCTGAGATCATTCATAATAAACAATTAGCATTAATAATGATAATTTCATAGATGTTAGGGGCAGGAAGGGACCTTACAGATCATCGGGTCCAGTATGCTCATCGGCATTTGGGCAAGAAAGACTGCTGGGGCCAGATGACCCCAGCAAGGTGGGTGGGGAGATGCTTTTTGCAACTCAGAGCCCCGGGTTGATAATCGAACCGCTGCCTTAGGGAGCATGTCTGAGCTCAGCTCCGTCCCCGCTGGGCCAGGGTCTTGCCCGCGGAGGCTGGATTTGGGCCTCTCCACATCACCCCTGGCCCCTTTCCGAGATCAGAGCCCACCCAAGCCCGTCGGGCTGGCTCATCCGCGAATCCGGTGGGGACCGGAGCGTGAAGGGCAACTTCCTTTTCAAAGCAATCCCCCCGGGGCCGGAGGTGAGGCCAGGGCTGCGCTGGCTCTGGAGGGGGATTGTTTGACTTGGGCCACTGCCCAGGGTTAAATAAAAATCAAAGTCCAGTTCAGTCATGAAGGGAACTGGCTGCCCCCAGATGCCAGGAGTGAAGTGAGCTGAGGCCTGGCCTGGTGGGGGGCAGCGGAGCCGAGCTGCGCACCTGTTATCCTTCCCTCCGCCGGGCGCCAGCCCTCCTCTGCTCCCTCCTCTCCCCTGCCCACACTTCCCTGTGGCCACTGAGTCATCCCCATGGATCGGACGGCGCCGGGATGGAGCAACTTGGACGTTTTCTTAGTGCATTTTATGCTGGGGATGACCAGGCAGACCCACCCCCATGCAGGAGGGCGTAGGGCCAGAGACCACAACAGAAGGGGGCATTTCTGGAGAGCCTCGCCATGTAGAGGATCCCCAGAGCATTGCATACAGCATTGTGGATCAAATGCAGCTGCTTCTGGGGTGGAGTGGCATGCATGCAAAATACTGTGCGTTACGTGGCCTTCCCATGCCAGCCGGGTCCGTGGCGATGCTCTACTCCTGCATACAAGAGAGAGTGCCCCCTCCCAGGGGACGCCTGCCCCCCGCCCAGCATGGAGCTGATCTGTTAGATGGAGTCTGGATGTCACAGCCTCACATGCAGCCCCACTGCCTGCGCTGCGGATAGAGGACCCCAGGCGTGCGCAGCTGCTCCCCGCTGACCTCGGCCATTGCTCTCTAGAGGCAGTGGAGGGGGATTCATATGTAGGGCCCTGTTCAGCCATCACTTCCAGGGGTGAAAATCCCGACACTCGTGGCCCTTGGAGCACTGATCCAGCCCGGCCGTCCACAGCACCTGCGGGCCCCGGGTACGAGAAGCTTTCCAAATGAGCCCAGCTTCAAGCCTGCAAATGCTCCAGGGGGTCAATCTGCCCCACACTCCTCACCCTTAGCACCCCAAAGCAGTGCATTCTGGGAAATTTCCCGAGGGGAGGGGGCAGCTGTGGCTGGGGTGGACCGCTGTGGTTCCCCTGGGGCTGGAGGGTACTTTGTACCTCCCGAGCCTCACACTTGCAGGATTCATTACAGCCACCCGCTTCCTACCGTTAAACCAGGCAGCTCAATTAGGAGGCAGGCGAAAGCCGGGCCCAAGGGCCAGGGGGATGTCCCACTGCAAGCGGCCCGAGCCACGAGGCCAAGGGCACAGCCTCTCCCCAGCAAGGAGAAGCGACTCCAGCCCCCCTGGGCTCCACGCCACTGATGACCCCTCATTTAGCCGGCCTGGATCACAGGGTGCGACACCCGCGTACGGCATGCGGAGCTGGGCCCTGGCCCCCAACCACCTCCACCAGGCTGAGCCGCAGCTCGGGAGGGCTGCGTGCCTCCCCCAGACCCATCCGCGTGCCGGCTCTGGAGCGCTTGCTCCCCATCCTCTGCGAGATCCGCCGCTGACACAGTGTAGATAACCCTGGGATGCAGCACGGGAAGGGACCTCGCAGGGTCCAGCTGGTACTCGAGCCCCCCGTTAAATCACGCCTCGTTTGCACCGTGTCTCGCATTCAGACCCCGGGAGGGTTCTGGCCTTTTCCACGTCCGGGTCCGGCTCCAGCCCGAGCCCTGCTGGGACCGAATTAGCTCGGCCAGGCGCAGGCTTCCAGCTCCCTGCATTCCTCATGCACGCCAGGGCTTGTGGCTGGGCGGTGGCCAGACGCCTGCCTTGGCACGGGGCCGCGGGTGGGGGCGAAGGAGCGGGAATACCGCCCAACGCCAAAATCCCTGGATCCAGCCCGTCTTCTGGGGCGGGCGGGAAATGCCCGGCAGGGTCCCTGGAGCTGCAGCCCTGAAGCAGGGGCTGCACGTGGGCTGGGCTGTTGCAGACAGAAACGCACGGAGCCGGGACCTCGGGAGCTGCCTGTCCGCCCTGGTGCACTGCAGGCTGCCCGGTCCTCCCTGCGCTCGGTGCCCATCCAGCCCTCTGCTCCTTGCAGCGTGTCTGAATGGTGATGGGCAAAGGAAGTGAACCTGCCCCCCAGTTCCCAACCTGCCAGTGCCTCCCAGCAAAACCCTGCTCCAGGGAGCAGCCCTCACCTTGCAAAAACTCCAGGCAGGCACTGATCTGACACAACAGGTAGCATCATGGTGGGGGCAGCATAAACCCCCCCAGAGGGGCATTGGGAAGAGGAGCAGAAGCACCGGAAGGGAATTCCTGTGTCGTCAAGTCCCAGCCGATCTCATCTGTCACATGCTACTGCATCGCACAAGCCCTCCTACAACCCGATCTCGCTCTGCCAGGGCTGTGACCAGGACGTAGGCAGCTGAGGCTTGGCCTAAAGGGTCACAACCCAAGGGATCAAGAAGAGAAAAGGCCACAAAACAAGGGGGTCGGGAGGCCGAGGTCGGTCTGCAAGGGACCAGGACATAGGTCGGTGATTCTCAACAGGGTCTTACAGCACCTTGGGGCACCCTGAGATCCTTTCAAGGGTGCCATGCAGTCTTAACCCTATTCATCCAAAGCATGCTGACCTGTCTCTGGCTTCCTGAGCTCTCCGCACCAAAAGAATTGCTCCAGGATTTTTCTGTAGGCGAAAAAGGAATGAAAGCCAAGTGCCAGCACTTTCTGAGGGCCCCGAGTCTAACAAAGGTGAGAAGCACTGATGTATGCAGGCACCCTGGGTGGGGTCAGGAGCCCGGAGGTGAGGAATGGGAGGCAGGGCATTGGCAGAGCTGCTGGTTGGAAGCCAGCAGGCAATCCCCTGCAGACAGCCAGGGCCAGCTGGATGCAGTGAGGTGGTAGCAATCAGGCCCATTCAGGTAACCAGGGCCAGCTGAGGGCAATGGCTCCTACCAGGCTCCAGCCTAAAACCAGTTGGCAACTGGGAGGCTGCTCCATAAGCTTGCACTTTTCACTGCTAAATCCCCATTGCTTTCAGTGCAGCCCTCGAGGTCACCAGGCCTGCCTGGAGCTCCTGCTCCCCTGGACTGCCAGCATCTCCCAGCTTCATGCCACACCCCTGCCATCGTCCCTTTGTCCTGAGGCCACGAGATCAGTCCTGACACCAGACCACGCTGCCGGCCTGCTACCCGCGAGGTGAACCCCAGCGGCGTGGGGCCTTCCGGAGAAGGTAAGCAAAGCAAATGCAGCTCCAGCTGCTACGATTCAATGTTGAAGCCCCAGGTCCAGCAACTTCAGAGCAAGCCAGGCTGAGTCCGACCCTTTTTGCCTTATCTCGGCACTGTTTGCACATACTTGGCGGTGTGGATTTAGCGCCGCACTTCCCCAGGGGCATTCTTCGTGGGGCACAAAGTGCAGCGGGGGCAAGTGTCGGGCAGCCCGGCTCCTCAAACACTCACCTCTTCTGCCAGGTGAGGCCAGCTCCCCGCAGGGCGTTGCCTTCCGCTGGGCAGGAAGCGGCTCCCAGGCCCGTGTTGTTCCAGCGCTGATAAGGGACATCGGAAGGAAACTCCCCGGAGATTAGTCGAGGGTGGGGGAGGCAGAGACCGGGGTGCCCATGGGAGAGATCAAAGGGGTGAACTTGAGTCGCACAAACTGCTTGTCAAGAGACTTCAATGAGTGGCATTGCTGCGCTGGAGAAAGCAGCTGGGACCCGAGCAGACCCGGCTTCAGATGACTTTGCCCGTGATTCAGTAGTTCATCACTGATAAACCAGCCCAGCCCAGCCCCGACAGCATGCCTGGAGCCCGTGTTATCAGGGGCAACGCCACGAGGTCTCGCCGGGCATTGGCCTGGGACTGGGAGGTGGCAGCGAGCATTCGCCCACCACCCAGCACCGCTCATAGCCCCCCGAGGGGTCCACGTCGTGATCCCCACCACCCAGGGGGGAAATGAGGCATGGAGATGGGGCATGATGTGCCTGCTGGCTGGGGCACGTCTCCTTCTGCTGCCAACACCCCAGATTTAGCCATCTGTCCTGGCAAAGCTGGGATACGACCTCCCATTGCCCACGTCCTCGACCGCCAGGCTCCCCTTCCTCACGGTGCTTGCAGCCTACATGCTTTGCTGCTTGTCCCTGAGCGTGCGGGTGTCTGGAGGGGGGCAATGCAGGCGGCTGTAGGTGCTGCGTGTTGTCACCCGGAAGCTGGCGGCCATGCGGTCTGGACAGCAGCAGGCCCAGGGAGGGGAGCGAGCCGGCGGCTCCCCTGTCTCCAGCTGGGAACCGGAGGAATCCATCCCTTGGCATGGCCGAGACGGCCGTGGAAAGCCACCAAGACGAAAAGGGATGAATCAGCACCGAGGACGTTAGCCTGTAATTGATATTTTGAGCCTTTAAATGCCTCCGGGCAGCAGGGGACTTGCCAGAGCAAGCAAGGCCGTGCCCTCTCCCGCCTCCTGCCTGCACACGCGTGTGCATGGCATGGTCCGGCTTTGTGCACATAATTAGGCTCCCTGGTACATCAGCACATGTGTGCATGCTAAAATGTACCCGGGCAGAGCTGCCTAGGCGTGCGGAAACGTAGTGGTTCTCTCGGAGAGAGCGAAGCCTAAAGAGGGAAGGGCTCGCCATGCACCACTGCTGCGTGGTAAGTGATTTGTGCGCCTGCTCTATCCCACTATCAGCAGCAGCTAATCCATGGCAATTGAGAAGTCGCTTCATTCAGGGCTAAGCTTCCCCCCATTTAGTTTCCCCTTCTCACAGGAGAGAGCAAACACCAACCACTTACCATGGGTCAGCTGCCGCGTGGCACGTCCTCCACGCCTTCCACCAGGTATACGTGGGTCATCTGCCCACAGCCTGATTGGGTTTGAATTATCCATCCGATTATCTATGGGTCAGCTTTGGTAGGAGGCTCAGAGGAAACCTTCCTGAAGGGAAAACTGTCCCCTCATAGTGTGGTAGGACGTGCTTGTGTCTTCCTCTGAGGTCTCTGGAGCTGGCCAGGGTACCTGAACATGGACCATGGGGCAGAGCACCGGCTATTTCCTAGTTTTTATGGGGCTGAAAGGGACCTCACAGATAATCGGGTCCTGCTTTCTTCTCCAAATACACATCTTGGGGTAGTTACAGGCTGATCACCATTCACGGGACAAGGGGCACCAACCAGGAGAAAAGATGCAGCACTCACGACTTCTCAACGGAGGAAGACACAACAAGAAGCGGGGGTGAGAAACCAGACCAAGCGCACCGAGGTTAAAAATGAGGCCCAGGGTTTTACCGGGGCAGGTGACGAGTCCCAGAACAAATTACCAAGGGAAGCGGTGGCGTCTCCAGCTTGGGGAGCCTTCGGATGGAGATGGGGTGGCCTATGTAGGCCAAACAAGTTATTGGGCTCAATGCAGAGGTAAAGGGGGCATCGCTCTTTGTCCTCTGCCAAACGGGGACTCAAAGCAGATCACATCTGGCCTTAAAATCTATGGGCCTGGGCGAACGCATGCAATCGCGCCTTGAGATGTTTCACGTACGACCAAGGCACGCGGCCATTTTGCGCTGCGGCGTAGGCAAGCAGAGGAGCAGCTGTACTCAATAAGCCTCCAGATTGTTTGGGCACTGCGATGCATTTAAAACCAGCCGCATGAACTGGGGTTCTCGGTTTTTTTTAATTTATTTAATTTTATTTTTTTTTTGCCTTTCAAAAATGTGTTTTGGAACTGCCCCAGGCCTGGGGGAAATTACGTCGGCCACATTTTATCCAGCAAATTTGCTGAAAAATAGATTCTGAAAGCCTCCGGTCTGGGTGGCTGCTGGCTGCTGGCAGAGGCGCGGGCGTGTACAGGGAGGAGGGGGTATCGGGACGCCTGCGTTTTGCTTCTGTCCACACGAAGAACTGGTTTCATCCACGGTGCGAATCGAAGCTGGTTTAGTCAAACCAGTGTAAACCCTGCGCGAGCGCTCTTCTTTTGGTCGGAGAGGCGTACGTTGGCTCGGCTCGCGTGCGCGGGGGAATGTTTTAAGTTGAACCAAAATAGCAATGCTGCCTCGCTCTTCTAGGGCCCTTTCACCGGCAGAGCTTCAAGTGTTTCCGCAAGGAGGTCACTGTCATTATCCCGGGGGGGGTGACGTGCCTGTGGTCACCCAGATGACCGGTGGCGGAGCTGAGAGAGGACCTCGCTCCCTGAGGTCCAATGTGATCCGCTGTCCACCCTGCCTAGCCGCCAACACGCTCTCCGGACCCCGAAAATCAGAAGCCACTTTGCCGTACGCTGGCTTGTCCTGAGTGTACCTGTCTGTCAACCGGACCGGCCCAGGCCCTGGGCACCAGGAGCTCTGCCTGTTCCAGCATCCCGCTCTGCAGCTGTGTATTTTCCTTGGCGCTACCCAGCTAACCCAAGCGCCCGAGGCCCGTGGGTGTCTCTTGGCTCCGCTCCGCTCCTCTCCAGTGGATCCACCACCCCCACCCCATGCTCTCAGCTCCCTTTTTGCAAAACCTCTTCCAAATGCAGCACGACCCTGGCGGGGCTTTCCCCTCACCAGGCTGGACCTTGCTCCTCCGTCTCGCTGGGCATTTGCACGGCTCTTCTCAGTCTCGACGAAACGCGCCTCCCAAAACAACACATGATCTTAATCTGTACCAGGAACTTTTACCCCAACCTGCGCAGCACCAGATAGGAAACCCTGTTGTAAATCTGTCGCAATTCGCCGCTGCTATCTACACAGTTTGTTTAGGAGCCTTGGAATTAATCCCCGGCATAGCATCAGGTTCCAGGAGGTGATGACACAGGATTTATATAACCGGGTTTTCAGTCTGGCCTTTAATCAGCTGTAAAAACGTTACTCCCGTCTCGGTTGGCTTTTCTGTTTTCTGTCTCTCTCTGCCTGTAATTTTCAATCCCTCCAGATTTATTTCCCTGCCTTAATGGTTCTTTGTCTACCCCTCCTTCCTGCTCTCGCTCTTTAGATCTCGTTTTAATTAGAACCAAGAGGGAAGGGAGGAAAATGGATGTTTGCTTTCTATGCTGAATTGTTTGCCCTTCCCAAGTATCTTCAGCGAGAGGATCCCTGCGGAGATGAATTGATTAAGGCTTCCCCGCCTTGCGAGGGATTAGGTATATGTAAGAAATGTGCTGCTGCCATGCAGCCACCTCTGGGGTGTGGGGGGGTACAACCTCACCGCAAAACAGTTGCATACAGGGAATGGAGGAGAGTGCAAAATTGGGCCGATGCAGGAGGAGGTCATTTGGATTTGGGGTGCAGGTGAAGTCCCCGGGTGGTAGCTGCAGCGAGCACAAGTCGCCCTAGGTCTCATCTGAGAGATGGCACTGTTCCCTGGGCACCGTGACTCACCGGGAGCAATTACCAACAGCCTTTCTTGCTGCACCTGGGTCTTCCTTGCAGCTGTCCC
>NW_005842063.1:2226789-2256604 GCF_000455745.1 Alligator sinensis | reverse complement strand
TGAACTTGGGCCTGCCCCGGGGGGATTGCGGGGTGTCAAGGAGGCTGGGTGCAGGCGCCTGCGCTGCTCATCCTTGAACGGCAGCGGGAAGAGCTTTGGCAGCAAGAGGGAAAGACTCGCCCTTACCCCGTGCTGGCTGTACCAGTGCATCCTGCACTAGCCCAGTAGAAAGACTGAGCAAACCAGATCATCTCGACCCTCTTCCCGAGCAACATCATCCACGCTGGAAAACGAATTCCTCTTCCAGGACATGTGCTGCCACGGACGGGGAGCCCCTCAGCCTGAGTCCAAACCTTAACTTATGGCAGAATAATTTCCCTTGCTCTACGGGCCATCCCTTAGTCTCACTGAAGCAGCTGCTGTTACCGGCTCTGGAGGCTGAAACATAGGTTAAATTTTTAAGGGAAAAGACTCCACTTTGGACAAAATCTGGCCTTTGTCCTGGCAAAATAAAACCATGCATTAAAGTGAAACTTTTTCCTATAAAATGTTGGGCATTTTTAACCATCTTTATCCAAAAAAATGTGTGGAAAGTGGTGATTTGATATTTTTCACGTACAGAAAACCCGTGGTGGTTGGAGGGGTGTCTTTGTGAGACAGCTGGTATCCGTGTTGGTAAAGTTTCTGATCAAAAAGAGAAGTCAGTGACCACTTTTCTCCCCAAAAACTGGGGGGAGTGAAATGGAAGAGGAGGGGAAGGGGGGTTGTTTCAAACCCTTGGAAACATAACCAGCTCTGAAGTCCCTGCATTGTCCTGCTGCTCGGTGCGACAGAGCTGGGGGGCAGGGACTTTGCTGTGCCTGCCCCATGCCTGAGGCATGTGTCAGAAATAATTACAGCATGTAGCAGGCACCGCCTCTACTGACAGAAGCGGGGTGCTGGGGGTGGCTTGCCATAAAGGGAGGCCTTTGAAATGGGGTGCAAAAGGTTAGGGCTGCCTAGGAGACTCTGTGGCACGCTGGAGAGCTCGCAGGGCTATGGATGCAGGAGCTCTCCAGTTCTGGAGGCCCTTGTGGGCATAAAGGATGCATCTACACATGCATTAATGTGCTGTAGTTAATGCACATTAAATCTAGCACCTTCATTGTGAGGTACTAGGAAAATGTGCATTAGCCTGTCTTAATGCGCATTAACTAAAGAGCATGGTTTTAAGTGACAATGCACGTGTATCTATTTTAATGTGCATTAACTAGATAGCATGGTTTTTAGTGACACCTTAATGTGCATTAAAATAGGCTAATGCGTTTTAAAGAGCACGTGTAGATGCACCATTCCCCCTTCTCTGTCTGAGACCAGCTGGAGCCCTCTCCCCTCCGTCACCCAGCTGCATTCCCACCTGGGCCAAGCCCCCTGCATTTCAATTGCCCCCTATCCACACTAGGGCCGGATGCACCGGCCTTGTTCCCCCATCGGGTATATGGGGCACAGCTTGGGGTGCTATCCTGGGCCACTGCCAGCAGCTCGCTCTCCCCTCTCAAGCTTTCCACACATCGCACAAAGAAGCAGATCAGGCCAAGAAGGAAAGCGTGGTGCCACCGCCCCTGCTAAGCCAAGGCGCGGCTCCTTCCCCACCCAGATGCCAGGAGAAGAATGGGTCGCGCTGCCGCAGTGTGCACAGGCGTGCAAAAGCCGGTGCCAGACGCATACCCGTGTCAGAGAGCTGGAACAGCCAGGCATGTGCCCACACGGGGCTTAAGGTAACACAGCCCACGTCCCACCAAAACATTACCTGACCTTTGCTTTCCATCCGGCAGCATCCCCCATCAATGCTCAGAGGCCCGTCATTGCAGCAGCAAGCACCGCTTAGCCATGGACCTCGAAGCACGCTGCATGCGGCGACCGGGCGAGCCTCACGGCCACGCCTGGGAAGCATCCTGATTCAGCTGGGGACACCGAGGCATGAGGCCCTGGGGAGATGTGGCATAAGTTACTCCAGAGAAGGGATCTTGGTGTCCTGGCTCTTGCGACACATGATGTTAGGCTGCTTCCAGCCATCAGGGACATCCTACCTGCTTGATGCCAGGGTGGACGCCAGCCCGTTAGCACTGGGCACCCCGTAGAGTACCCAGCGCCCACCGCAGGCCTCTGGCATGCTCAACCTCTGCCAAGGGGAAGAGCTTTACCAAATCTCCCGGGCCTAGGAGCGGCTGCTGGATGAGTCAAGCCATGAGCTCACCTGGAAATCTCAGCACGCCTTGGGGAAATGGGCTTGTCCCGGGGCCTGGCCTCTTGGTGACAAAGCCGCCTCCGGGCAGTTATGGGAGCATGAGGCAACCCAAGCTGTCCCCATGCAGCCCCGTGACCCAGAGATGAGCTTTTCTGTAACTCTGGGGAGCCTCCGCACCAATGGTCCCAGGACTGTTGCTCTAGATTGGTCTTGAATTCACGCCCTCCGGATGCCCTCGTGCTAGGCGCTGCACGGGCAGGCAATGACCGTCGTGTCGGTCATGAGCTCTGCAAAGGGGCCCGTCTGTGTCCGGGGTGTTGTATGGAGCCGGGCGTGCTGTCAACACCTTGCAGATTAAAACGAGGGTGTCTATAGTCCTGGACTCCTGGTCCTCCACCAGCATCATCCAGCTGGCAGGACCCAGCCCTTTGAGAGCACCTTCCAACGCATCTCATAAGCACGGGTCCTCACACCTGCAAGTCCCTGTTGTAGAAACGGAGAGACCGAGGCAAGGAGCAGGGCTGGGGAAGACGTGCAGCCCATCCGAGTCACAGGCAGCTCTCCCAACCCCACATCCCGAGCTTGCATCGCAGCTCCCTACGGCCTCCCAGAAACCGTCCCACCGGAGGGACAGAAGTGTGGAAAGCCTCCGAGGCCAGCTCAGTGCTGGGCTATTGCCAACTGTGTTTGACCATTCGGTCTTGTTGGTCTTACCCATCAAGAGCTGAGCTGAGACCCACCAAACTCCACACAGGACCTCCTGATGGACTGACGGGGACCCTAGACCAAGAAGGGGGGTGTCCTTCAGCCAGCAGGCCAGCCTCGGGACTCATTTACTGCTGCTGTCCCACAATTAAAGCAGTCGTTCCAACCAACATGGGCCGTGCAGCACGGCAGGGCTGGGATCGCTTCCCCGCCCTCCTGCTGGGGTAGGACTTTCCAGCGGCCCTGGGGTTGGGAGGGACCCCGGCATACGCAGCATGCATGCACAGGCGGAGAGGGCTCTTACTTTAGCTGAGGATGCACCAGGAAGAGCAAAGCTCACGTCTTTCAGGAGAGAGCGCGGCGGGGCGGCCTCGCAGCTCGGGGAACAAAACGGAGGCTGAACTCGGGGCCTACGGAGAAATACAAAGGCACAGGACTGAGGAAGCATGTGGGCTTTACAACTGCACGGCTCAGGTGCTGAGGGCAGGTGTGGCCTGGCTGAACGCCTGGGCGGAGGCCATTATTTACCAATATGGGAACAGAGGGAGGAAGTTGGATGAGCCCCAAGCCCCAGGATGAATAACACGATCTGCATTGCAATAGCACCGAGGAGCTCCAGTGCTGCACCAGGAACCCGTGTGCCAGGAGCTGTGCAAACGCAGGACAGGAAGAAGGGCCCTGGCACGGGGCAGCTGAAATCACTTCGCTTGGATGCATGCCAGCGATGCAACGCCGCCGTCCAGCCCCTAGTTCAGGGGTTCATATCCAGGCTATGCTTCGCAGCTACGTCTGTCCCCCATCCGACAGCTGCATGGGGAAATACCTCACACGGTGCAAGCAGAAAGATGAGTGCGGGTCTTCATTTCGCACCGGAAAGAGATGGATGTTGCCAGGTCCATGCAAGGCAGTGGCAAAAGTGTCATGCGCTTGCACGGCTCTTGGTGAAACACCTTGCACTTAGTCCGTGTCTTCCCTCGGGGCTTGCTGCAGCCTGTGTGGAGGTCGGGCCAGGGCCCCACGTTCCCAGGGCAGGGAGGGTGGGATCCCAGGCCCAGCAGCTGCCAACAGCCCTGGTTCACTGGAGTGTGTCAGCGCTGGCCCCCGGCCAGGAGGCGCACATCAGCTGAGGGCCCGGCTTGCCGTGGGAAGGGGACCACCGCCAGGCGACAGAAGCCGGGTTTTGCCGGCTTGCATCACATCTGCATGTAATCCTATAGCAGCGAGAGAGCGACTCGTGTCCACGATGCAGCTTTGATGGGTGCAATGAGGCGTCCTGCAGCAGAACTGCCCACAGCTCCCCCACGCCAGCCTCCGGTCCGGTGCTGCCGTGGCTCTGGGCGTTCGGCTTGGCCCCTGTGCATATGAGCCAGCGTGCAAAGCCAGCCAGATGTCCCTGCGCTTTGTTTTATGAACGTGGCAGATGTTGTATCCCCTGATTTACACCGGCGGCGGGAGGTGTCCTCGGGGCACGGCTCAGGATTTATGATGGGAGCTTCTGGGCCTCCCAGCGGGAAGGCTGTGGGATTGCCATCTCGACCCGGCGGGGCGAGGTGCAGACGGGGCCTGACTCCTTCGAGGTGGGAAAAGCTCGGCCGTGACCCTGTGTTTGAAGGAGCCTGCAAGCACTGCTGCCACTCAGATCCCACACGATCCCTCTGCCAACACCGCTTGGTAGCAAGATGCAATCTGTTGGCTGGATTCCACTATATTCCACCCACCCGAAATGCCGCGGGGTTGGAACTGGATCCTAACCCTTTCCCATCGCGGCCTGTTGTCTAGCAGCGCTGGGTGCTGCTTTGTAGGCTGCTGCCCTCCACCCCAGAGGCAGCCGCCTTCCCGCGGCGGGGCAAAGGAGTGACACCTTGTTATAACTAACACCGGTGCTCTCGGGCCTGATCTCACCTGGCCGGGGTCAATCAGGAGCAAGGTGGGGGAAGTCACTGGACTGACTCCAGTGGGAGACTGGGGTGAGTGATAGCGTCTTTCAAGCAGCGTGTTGCAAAACAATTTTACAGCTTTAATTGCAGTAATTGGGGTACTGGATAATGATGGAAATAAAAACACAGTGTTTAGGTAATTGTAGGAGAGGCTGCCCGGGGTTGGGGGTGTTTGGGTGGAAGAGACGATGGAAATGTCAGGGCGTGATATTTAAATGCTGCTGCTAATCAGGTCGTGCTGAGTGGTGTGAGGGTTACCTGTGCCAAGGCAGGGTGGTCTCGAGCAGTTGGCGCTCGCCCAGGACTTGGGAGACCTCGGTTCTAGCTTTGATGGTGCCTCTGCTTTCTTATGGGCTGGCTACTCGCGTCTCTGTGCCTCAGTTTCCCTTCCCAGTGGAAGCTCCTTGGGGCAGGGGCAGGGACAGCCTCCCACTACACATTTGTGCAATGCTGAGCTCTGTGGGGCTGGGATCATGGATGGGGCCTTTGGCATAGGCATGGTAACACCTGGGGAAGGTACTAGTCCCACCCAGGCTGGCTGCAGGCCATAGCCCCCCATGTGGGGCTCAGTCTTCGAGACGGGGAGAAAGGGAGGCATGAAGATATAGGGAAGAGTGAATGGATCCCACAGCCCAAGAGCATTTCCTCCCTTCCTTTGCTGGGCACTGCCTGGCAGGCCAACTTTTTCCTCCTGAGGTCAATGGGGTTGCTCTGAATACAAGCAGCTGGTGCCAGCCCGCTGTCTGGTCAGCCCGGTAGTCTGAATGGGAAGGCATGACCCCAGAGCAGACGGTGGTGGAGCCCCCAGCTCGAGGGATCGGTGCCCTCTGAGCTCCCAGGGGTGGATGCTCTGCCCTGATGCAGCGTGGGGACCCCCGGGCTCTGGGAGACGGGATGGAGGCGATCCCCCAGCACAGCGCAGGGAGGCTGGAAGCAGCGAGAAGCTGGCCCGGGTCACGTGGCCTCTCAGCTCACGTAGCCCAAACTTGTTTTTCCTCCCGGTTCGCATTGTTCCAGGCCAAAGTGCTGAGCGCGGCGGTTTCCTGCAGGGGAGGCTTTGCACAATCAGCACAATGGCAGGAGGGACCGCCTGGCCACGGGCACCGGGCCGGGGACCCGCAGCAGGCGGGAGGGCGTGGAACAGGGCAGCCCAACGCCAGGTCCCCGTGCATGGCTTCGGGGCTGCACGGCACGACACGGCAGAGCCCAGAGCAGATGCCAACTGACATGTCGTTGCAAACAGATGAGGAAACCGAGGCACGGAGCGGGGATGCGCGTACTCGGGGTCATAGGAAGGGCCAGAACATGTGCAAATTTGGCTTCCGGGAGCCCCTGGCTGCCCAGGCTCTCCCTGTAGCACCTGCTGGGCCTTTGGTATTGCCAGTCGGGCACTGGTCCGCTCTCTGCCACGCGACTCCAAAGGGGCTACCTGGCCTGGCTATCATCCACGATGCTGGGGGGGAAGGAGCTTTGCTCTCTGCCTCCGCGTCACCCACTTTCCCACATTGCCAGCCAGCCCCGGGGGCTTCTGCCCACCTGCTATCTCCACCTCCTCTCCCCGGGGCTCTGCTCCCCGGTGGGTGGCCCTTCTGCGGGAGGTGCGAAGGGGTCCGGTGGAGGGGATGAGATTATAAGAGGAGTGAAAGGATGAAGGTGGTGGACAGGGAGATAAACAGCGGGCCGAGGGGCACGGAGGGATAAGGGCTTGTTTATGGAGAGGGGGGGTAAATGGAAAGATAAAACAACCCAGCGATAGAGAGGAGTGAAGGGGTGAATGGATGGGCAGATATACAGAGAAAGGGAACCAGCGGGAGAGATAGTGGAAGGGCTGGGAGCAGCCGAGGGATGGGTTTGTCTCCAGGCAAAGCCCCTGGGCTGCTTCCCCGAGGCCTGTTTCCACAGGCCAGAAGGGTCACGTCCCTGGGGAAGCCTCTGAATGGGGCGAGAGACCCTCAGCAATGCCAGAGCTGCTCCTACAGCGGCCCCGATCCTGCGAGGTGTGTGGCTCCGCTCCAGTTGGGACGTCTCCACCCCTCTGCGGCGAGCCGGGGACACGCTCCGGAGCGGCGGCTGCCAAGGGGTGGGCTCCACATGCCCCGGGGCTGCCGAGGCTCCGTGTTGCTGCAGCAGGGCTGGGTCCTGGCACGGCACCAGCAGGTCCCTGCCAGCGCCCCTCCTGCGGGAGCCTCCAGGGAGGGCGTGCGAGGGCAGCAGCAATCGGCGCCAGCGCAGAGAAACCCCCCAGGCCTGCCCTGCTGCAGCCTAAACCGGCCTCACGGTGAGAAGGAGGATGCCGCAAGGGTGGCTCTAGTGTAGACAAGGCTCCGTGTAGCCCCCCACTTCTGAACGATCACTGCTGACCCCCGCTCAGGCAACTGGGCTACGGCGACAAACACCTGCTGGTTAAAACGGACGCCGAGCCCTTCCTTGGCTCCCCCACCGGCCCAGCCACCAAAGGAGCTTGCACAACCGCGTCACTCCCCTGGCCCTAAGGGGCGTAAAACCCAGGAGCGCCGTATACTTCTGACTCCATCTTATTTACAGTCCAATAGATTTGGCGCGCAACGAGCCACGGATTTTACAGGGCCTGTAGCATGGGGAAGGCCAGTAAGGAATGAAAACCGGGTTGTGTTTCCTGGCGGGGTCATAAATAGTGCTGCCGAGCCATTTTGACATTGTGCCGTGCCATAAATCCAGGCCTCTCAAGGAGCGGTAGGAGTGGGAATTCGTTAAGCCCCCACGCCCCTCTGCCAGGGAGGTCAAGATGCTCCGAAGACAGGGCTAGCTTGTTATGCCAACAGGATTACTCCCGCACCCCCCACCTCCCCATTACTCTACAGGTGGGGAAACCGAGGCACAAAGAAATCTTTTTAGTGGGGGGTCGACTTAGCGATGGTCACATCGCATAGTCAGGCGAGACCCCGCTACCTCCAAATCCTCATCTGTCAGCTGCTAACAGATGTGTGAGGCTGTGAGCAGGTGTCTCCAGGCCAGGGTTTAGGGAGACTCCGCGGGAGGGGACTTAGGAGCAGAGTCAGCCAGCAGCAACGACAGGGTCAGTCAGTGGCCACAAGCCTCAAACAAATCCCCCAAGTCCTGCAGGCCCTACCGAAGCACGTTGCATGGGATCCCTGGGACGGCCAGTGAATTACAATGGGTGTGTTCATAAAGTCTCAGCTCCTGGAGTCCTGTTATTGCCTCAAAAGCAAAACCGGAGGGACTGATG
The DNA here is from genome assembly GCF_000455745.1 of Alligator sinensis. Classification (NCBI taxonomy): domain Eukaryota; kingdom Metazoa; phylum Chordata; order Crocodylia; family Alligatoridae; genus Alligator; species Alligator sinensis. Next base: position 2,248,569 of record NW_005842063.1, on the reverse strand, counting down.
CGAGCCAGCAGAAGCCCATGAAAGCATGGCCCAGGTGCATGGCAAAGGCTCCAAAGCCAGGAGACAAGGAAAAAGAAGCCACCTTGCTATTGTTTTAAAAGTTGGCGATTAAGCCAAACTCGTGATTCACGTGCGACTCGTGAGGTTTTATTGGCATGGAGGAGTCGAGGCACCTGGGTCTTCCTTGGAGCTGCGGCGGCCTCCAGCCTCCTATGCTCTGTCTAAAGGGGGCTGGATCCACACTTTGCATCTCTCTCTTCCCCTCAAGAGGACAGACAGCCCATGGTCACCGCGCTTGCCTGGGAATAAGATATAGGTTCGGTTCCCTGCTCCGCCCTGGGCCGGTTGCTGAGCCTTTCTGGCTTCCTTTCTCCAAACGGCAGCACACGCTATGTCAGGGGGGCCTGACATGAATACCTCAGGATGGAGGGCCACCCAGCCCAGGCCCCTGAATCCACTTCAGCCCCTCATACACAAATGCAGGGAGCAAGACTAGAAGCACCAAGAGCATCCTACGATGTGGAACGAATTTGGCATCCATGTGGACCCCTTGGGTGCTATCACCCCTGCGTACAAGAACTAGCTGTACTGTACCAGCAAGACCACCATCAGCTGGAGCATTTTGCATTGTTGGGGGAGGCAAAGGTAGCTTGGTTTAGTGAATAAGAAGCAGCCTGGGAGCGAGGAGAACTTGGTTCTGCTCCTGGTTCGGCCACCAATCTTCCCTGAAACCTCCTCCCTGCCTTCCTTCGCCCGCTTTGGCTGTGCGATCTGTCTGGGAAGGGACTATCTCCGTGCAGCACCAAACACCAAGGAGCCCTGATCACGGCCGGGTCGTCTGGGTGGCAGTGAGGGACGGATCCAGCAGCTCAACTGGGGCATGGCGAAACAAGCAGGGTCAGACTGTGTTCAAATAAAGCGGGGCTGGGGCTGCTCGTGCATGGGGAGCAGCTGCCTTCTGCTCCCTCTGGTTTCCATTGCAATTTGGATTTTCCTGCCCTCACCGTGGGCTCGGCACAGGGATGGGAGAGGAGGGGAGAAGGTTTAAGCCTCATCTTTGCCTCTGCAAACAGGAGCCCCGCAGAGCTGAGAAACCGTTCCCTGGCTCCCCGGGGTGGAGGAATCCGCCAGGCAGCTTTCCCGGCAGGGAATGGAGCCAGGGGGCCATGAAGGAGACCCACCCAAGAGGGACCCCAGCCAGACAGTGATTAAACCCGGCTTCTCTCCCGCAAGAAGGCCTGCACGAGGCAGCCTGGCGCAGAGGGCGGCTGCTGGGAGAGGTTTCCCGAGCTGTAAATCCCCAGCCCTGACAGCTGCTGGGCATGATGGCAGAGCCCGCGCCCCCTCCCCGCTCCGCAGAGGCCTTTCATCAGCCAGCAGAGCCTCGTGAAAGGCGAGAGGAACATCTGGGACAAAGCCGGGGGGACGAGGCGGGGTCCTCCAGAGAGAATAATGGCTTTTCCACGCGGGCCGTGGCTACCTTGTCCCATTGGTATGTGCTGCGCTGGCAACTCGCGCTCAGGCCCCCTGGGTCCCATCCGTGCCAATGCCATGTCCCCACCGTGCCCACGCCGATGCTGACAGGGAGAACGACCCGGGTCTGAGCAGGGGTTTCTTCTGCTGTTCCTCTCCCCTTTGCAGATTTGTTCATCCCATGCCGCCTGCGCTGGCCGTACGGAGTTTCCCAGTCCCAGTAAAGAGATATCCAGGCCCTCCTCTGCCCCAAACACCCGCCCCCGCAGAGACCACCACCAGGAGAATCCTCCTTTGCTATGCACAGTACAGAAGCTATGACACGCAGCTGAGCATCAGGTAATGGTTACAGAAAAGAGCTGGGCATCAAGACTCATTAGATCTCCGCCTAATAAATCAGCAAGATACTTTGGGCCATTTGCTTCCCACCCCATGCCTCAGTTTCCCCAAGTGGCAGCTGACAGTCAGTCCCACCGCTCGCGCCTGTTTACAACGTGCGTCGGGCTCCAGGGTTGTTCACACCCATTTGCACCGTGCAAGCAGGAGAAAGGGTTAATTCTTGAGCACAGCTGGAACGAATTTTTTTTTTTCCTTCCTTTCCACTGCCCTCACCCCCAAAAGGGTGAAAAATCAGGCTCTGCAAATGGCAATTAAGAGAAGGAAAATTCAGGGCAACAAACAGGTGCTCCCGGTGCTTTGCTGAATCTCAGCCCAGATGGTAACTGGAGCTGGTCACGGGGAATTATTTCGGCCTGTCACGTGGAGTCGGAAAGGCTCAGGTCAGCCGTAAGGGCGGGCCGCCGTCAGCTGGCGGGGGCGAGGGGAAGATCTGGGATTGCGGCCCGCACCGACACGGCTTGTTTGTAAGGGCCTCTTGATGGAGGCTGCTGGGCGCAGATCTCCACGTGAGCACCGCGCCAGCCGAGTCGGCTGCAAACCACGATGCTATTTTCCTCGCCGCCGGCCCAGGGCAGACAGGGCAGTGCTGCTCCATGGGGTCACCGGTTCAATCCCGCTGACCCAGGGTGTGACGTGGCCGCAGGGAACAGAGGGGTCCATGTGTCCCCCACCGCCTCGCACGCCACATTCTTGTGGGAAGAGAGGCCACCCCCGCAGCGGCCAGATCAAAAGGGGCCCATGATTCATGCCGGCCATAGCCTCCCTGAGCAACGTGCAATTAGCCCGGCAATGGCCTGGCCCCTGGGACCCCCCCGCCGCTGCCCGGTCACCGAGTCACCCACGGCTTTCCCAGGGGTTACCACTCCTGCCGGCCGACAGCCAAATCCCGTCAGGCAAAGGAGATGCCTGCAGAGTCCCTGCAAAAAGCCAGGCTCTGGTCACCCTCCCTCCCACGCTGGTCTGCAGTCGGCTTGCTTGGAATAACTGAGTCCACGCACCCCGGGAGCAGCCAGTGCCACCCTCTGTGCCCTGCTCTGATGGAGCCCACGAAGCCATGGGCAGGACGGGGAGGGATAATGCGGCGGCTTCCCGGTGGCTTGCTGGCAGGAGACTCCTAACAAAGCCCAGCTGGTGTCTCCATGCAGCTCCAGGTGGAGCTGGGCCTGATCTCCGAAGCTACCCCAGCAGGCATGCACACTCCCGATCACGGTCAGCATGTTAATGAACCAGCATGAGAAACCTGCAGCTCTTCACTAATGAACCAGGAAGCACACGGGGAAGGCTGGGGCTTGCAGGCTGAGGATGGCATTTTAGCAAATTCCTTCTGCTAGCCCTGGCTCCCGCTCCCGCCGGGGCTGGACTCCCCAGGTGAAGGCTGCAGGGGACACGAGCTCCTCGGGCGGTTCCTGGCCTCTGCCCCGCTGGCAGGCAGAGACGCCACGCAGGCCACGGATGGGGAGCAGCAGAAAGGCAGCAAGCCTCTGCCCAGAGCTGAGACCTCCCTGGAGCATGAGAAGGGGTCCCTGGGCTCATGTTGCTACTCATCTGACCCCAGCCCTCTTTCCTGCCTATGCAGGGGGTCAGACTCGATGATCTATCGAGGTCCCTTCCGGCCCTAGCATCTATGAATCTACGAATCCAAGCATCCCACAGCACCCCTGGGTCCCTTAGGAGTCTATAACTCACAGATGCCTGCAGGACGCCCCAACCCCGTCCCCAGCCCGGGTCCACAACAGAAGCATCCTCCTCCTCTCCTGGGCTACTCAAACCCTCTCCCCCATCACAACATGCCGTGTACTGGCACAAGCCACCCCCAGCCCCGGCATTGACAGGAGGGAGGTGTGGGTGGCAGGACATAAATCGCTGCCAGTCCCCAGGGAGGGCACCGCACTCAGCCACGGTTGTTGGGCACTGGACCCCCACGTGCCCTTCTTGAGCTAAAGGGTCTGCAGCAGTGGTAGGTTGTTACAGTGCCCCATGGGGAGCCAGTAAGGGAGACACGGTCCCGGCTACAAACACAGCTGTGGAGTCGGGAGCACAGCAGGATCCGCAGGAGGAGGCGATGGGGATCTCAAGGGAGCGGCAGCTTGGAAGAAGGCTGGTGGGTCCCAGCCCCGGGCACCCTGGCAATAAGGCAGCCCAGCGGGAAGCCTCCTCGACAAAGCCACGAGCCAGGTCCGTGCCCCGCTGCCAGGGGATGAATTCTGAGGAATGGGCGCCGGGAACCAGTCCTGCTCCGGGGAGCAAGCAAACAAACAGGAGACGCAGGTGAGCTCCCAGGTGATTCATGGGCCTCGGGGCACCTGCCATGGGATCCACCGGCGCTGCCAGGGCTCTCCGCTTTTCCAGGAACCCCGTGAGTCAGGCCCACCCCGGGAGACGCAACTTCCTTTGCAGCACGAGGGGCTGCTTCGGGGTCTGCCCTCGAGGACTGGCCCTAAGCCCACACCCGGCACTGGGGCTGAGGTCTGGGTCCAGGCTGGCCCTCTCATCATGGAGGAGAGGGGCTCCCTGGCCGAGATGGCCACGCCACGTGGACCCCAGCACCTGCCAGTGACTCCGCCGAATCGGGGCCTCGCTCGCCAGCCCCGGGGCAGCACAGCTGCTTCCTTGCTGCTCTGCTTGTTGCATGGTTGGTGGCGACAGTTGCTTCTATAGCAATGGGCTAGGCAGGGGGGAAAAGGAGCGTGTCTTTCCCCCCGCACCAAGGAGAAGCAGGCTGCAGGGTCCCATAGGATGCTATGCACATTGGAGGACCCGGGCCGAGGCTGTTGGCCCCTTGCTGCTGGTCCGGTCCCCTCTCCAGTTCAGGGGAGCTCCAGGCAATGTAAGGCCCCAATGTTGCCCACAACCCCCTATCGTGCAGGTGGGGAAACTGAGGCACAGTTATCATCCAAAAGAGTGATATCAGCGTGGGATCTGGGATCCCCAGGACGTCGTGTTGCTTCCCCTGCTGCTTTTGATCCTGGCCAAAATGCTGTTTTGCTTTCAAAGTGGAGCTGGAACGACCCTGAAATGTTTGGGGCAAGACTTGGTAGCCAGGCAGGTTGCTTTCCAATGAGACCTTCAGTGCTTCCTACGTGATACGAGCTTGGTGGATCTCAGTCGAGTTCCCACTTGACTTGGTGGCCACATCACAGCCCCTTGTTCCCACCACCACTAGTCTCCGTGGATAACAGGGTCAGTCTCAGGGAAGCCAAGAACTGAACGGGCCCTAAACGCTGAAATCCCCTCCGACTCCTTGCAGTGTTTCCAACAGGGCAGCCCTGAGGTCCATACATGACAAGCTTCTCCTGTCATTGCCTGGACGGACCACCCTGGTCCCCAGGGCCATGCAAGGCTGTGACTCCAGCCCAGCCCTTCCTCCAGATGTAAAATCACTCAGAAAAGGTCAATGGCTCACACTTATTCCTAAGCTGTTTGCAGTGGCTCGGCTCGGCTCAGCTCTGGGGGCTGGATGTTTGCTTAGCGCTGCTGGAGAGGCAGCAAGGAGACAGAGCCCTTTCTTTCTGTCCGCACCCCTGCCGGGGCGAAATGTCTAGGAGTGTTGACACTGCCGAATGTCATCATCCCAGCGCCGAAACTCGGGGCCGCTCTGGTTGAAAGCTACGGATGTTTGGCCTCAAAAAACCCAAACGTCCGTCAACGGTTTCATCCCAAACTCCGGAAGCGTCACCCAGCTCGGGTCCAAAAACCCCAGCTCACGGATACAACGGCGACCTGCCCTTGCCGCCCCAGGGGCTGATCTGCAACAACCTTCTGCCCGCACACATCACTCAAGCTGCAAGCGACACTTGATGTCGTGGCCTGGATGTACAGAAATGCTGATTTCTCAGCCCAAGGGGCCTAAAGCCAATGCAGCGAAAGCCGTCACTTTAGCTAAAGCAGCTTCGGGCGCGTTTGTGACGAATTGTTGCCTGCATGCCAGCTCAGGCCAACTTGCTAAAAAGGGGGCAGGATAAATCCACGATAAAACCAACTGATACATCCATGCCAGCTACATGAAACTCAGCCCTCAAATACCAGGTTGCAATCAAACAATTGAAACAAAACCTCTGAGCATGCCATCTCCTTCCTCATGCTGGTTGAGTGTGCGTGTCCTCTGCCCTAACCGGTGGGGACAATAGCAATTTTTAATCCCTTCCTCAAATAGAGGTGGACCAGAAACAAACACACACACACACCCAGGAGGTACCTTAAAAACAAGGAATCCAGCCAAATGGGTCAGGATGACTGGATTGAGGTGCCTGTCACCATCGCAGCCTGAGGTCCCTTCTCAACAGGTCACTGCTCTAGCAGATCAGCTATGATGGCTGGAAGGGACGCTGCCCTTGACCCCGGGGGACTACAAACCCAGCTCCTTGATGCGCTCCCCGCCACCCCGCCCCAACCACCTCCCTCGCTGTCCCGACTCCTTTTTTCCAGCCAGCTCGTTTCGGTGATTCACGACTCGCCGAGGCACGGTGACAAGTTAATTGCTAAGCATGAGAGGAATCCTCAGCCTGGGAGCACATGGGTTGCAGCGCTTCAGCCACCTTCGGCGGGGCTGGAACGTGGGCAGGGGGTTGGGGGTTGCCCCCCTGGGAAGGACAAGGGGCTTTCAGTCTGGGCATCAACATCCCCCACTAGAGACTAATTCAAGGGGACAGATCCAGATCCACAGTCCCTAAGAAGCATTTGTGCATCAAATTGCCAGGGGCTCAGATCATCTTATCAGGACAGGGTGTGGTGCAGACAGCCAGCCGCCCTGGACCTCTGCAAAGACAGGTCCTCGCTTGGAGGGGCTGCAGGCTGTGATGTGGGAAAGAGAGACGTGAGGGTGCAGGCTTCGGCTGGAGGTCATCGGGCTGCAGAGGCATCAAGAGCTGCAGAGGTGCAGAGCCGCGCCGCGCCGCTCGGGAAGCTCCCTGGGGCAGGGGGTGGCACTGCCAACGTGCTCGCTGCAACCAGAGTCGGTGACCCCGGGGCTGCTTCGCCCTGAGCCCCGGCACAGAGCAGCACTGTGACGGGCCATCTCCGGGCTAGCAGGCAGGCTGGAGGGTGCAGGCCAGGACGGAGGGGCAGAGGCAATGCAGATGGACCCTAATAGGTTCGTACCCAGAGACTGAGCTGGAGCTTCCTGGCTTCGCGAAGCCTCGGATGTGGCTGGAAGTCCACCCAGGCTGGAGCACAAGCAACGCAGGCACCTTTCTTCCCCCCCTGCCTCTGGAGAGGGAACGTGGGCTGTGACAGCCCTGGGGACTAATGCCACGGCCCTGGACACGTGACCTTCCTGCTCACATTCAGAAAAAGCCCCGGCAGCATGTCTCTTAGTCCACACCCGGGCTCGGTGCACGGGGCCCTGGTCCAGACTCTGAGGTTGCAACCCAGTCGGTTAATAGCCTCCCTGTTTCCATCTGGCTGGGCTCAGACACAGGGAATTGCCTGTGCCCCCTGCCACAGGCACTTTGCACACTTGGGCCCTTCTGCCACGGTGGTGAAACCCACCTGGCCTCCACCATGGCCTCCCCTTTTCCTCCTGGGCACAGCCCCTAGCAGGCTCGTGCTGAAGGACACAACCCCTCAGCTCATTACTGTCTTCCCTCCCCACCACGGGACTCGAGGACTAACGAGCTCCTTGTCCATCACCCCTCTTTCAGTGCAGCATGCCATGGGTCACGCGCCCCTCCGAGGGGTTGGTCCACTAGAGGATAATAGCCACGAGCAAACGGAGTTGCTCCTTTAGCTGCAGTGGTTGAGGTCTGAGGTGGTGACCCCCAGCAGGACATGCAGCTGCTGACCCTGGGGGGTGGTCCACGGCCACCACTGTTTTTACCTAGGAAACTCCAACCAGCAGCACGTCCTGGGAAGCCCCCTGCTGCGATGCTGCTTCACCAACAGCCTTTCTGATGTCAGTAGCAGGATGTGCGGAGCGGAGGTGGATCACATCCCTGCCCCGGGGCCTCAGCCCCAGGCAACGGGTGAGATGGGAGTCAAGTGCCCAACTCTTTGGCTGGGATGATGTATTTGGGGCTGGTCCTGCTTGGAGCAGTGGGTTGGACTAGATGTGACCCCCTGAGCTCCCTTCCCACCTTCATTTTCCATGACTCTTAACTTCTATGGGTGTTCAGGGTCACAAGGGTGCACAGCTCCCCTGGAAAGTCGCGCCCCATGCTCCTGCTGATAGGCAGAGCTAGGCCCCAGCTGCCAAGTTTTGGAGTCTGAAGGTTTGGGTTTTGGGCCCCGCTCTGGTTTGTGGGATGGAACGACCAGTCTGGGACCAAGGCAAAAACTCTGTGACCGTGAGTCGAGGTGGGCTGAAGGTTTGGGTCACGTTGAAAAGGCAATGTTGGGGATACTTTAAGCTTATCCTAAAAGAACCAGTGTCCTCACCAGGGCCCTCGAGAGGCAGTGCAGCATCCCGGGCAGCACCAGGGCAGAGGCAGTGCAGGGGGGCAGAACAGGCAAAGTACCAGGAAAGCTGACCTGGGATATGGCTGATGAAGAGTTAAAGCATACAGCCATGCTAATGATGGTCACGATTATTTATTAATGATCCGTTGCCATAATTTGCCAATGCATATGTTTCTTTATGGAGCTTTAGGTAACTCTGTCTTGAATCAAGTAGCCAGGGCATAAGCATTAAGTGTCCCTGAGCCCATTGCACTGGTTAAGTGCGTTTTCCAGCCCCTTCCAGCGAAGTATCAGGAGCTGATGGGTGCTGTGGAAATGCCAGCTGGTGAGAACCCCAGGGTGGCTTTAACGAGACAGCTCTTTTCATGGCTTTCATAGAAGAGGCCACATCCAAAGCTGCTCTGGTTATGAAATCCCATCTTTAACTAACCCAGTGCAAATCCACAGGAGAGTGGCCAAGTGACTTCCTCAGCGTCAGACAGCGAGGCAGCGGCAGGGCCAGGAGGAGGACCCACGAGTCCCGCCATCCTCAGCTGCACTTTGATCACACACAGGCAACACCATTCACCTTCCTTGGGGTGGACCATGGCCCAGGCAATGGGAGACATCCCAATAATACAGCTGCCCGGGTTGGGCCCATCAGGCTAAAGCAGCTAATGACATCTTGTCTTACTCTCAGAGGAGGCCTGGACCAAAATACTTGTATTATTTGGAGAAGATGCACTGGACCTCCTGGCTGCCTGTCTCCGAGGCTTCAAGCCGCAGGGCTTGTGTCTGGGCTGGTCAGTCAAATATCAGCCTCGGGCAAAGTAACAGGAGAGCTGACAGGGGATATGGCTGATGAAGAATTCAAGCACAGGGCCATACTAATGATGGTCATGATGATTTCTTAACAACCTGTTGCTGTAATTTGCCAGTGCATGTGTTTCTTTACGGGACGTGTGGCTTGTCCAACAAACCTGGCTTCGTTTTTGGATGAGATTGTTTGGCATAGACTTTTGCAAAACATTTGCCTTGCCCTAGGTGACAGGCTACTTAGAAATGAGCAGGGTGCCGGACCCGCCACGTGGATGGAGACCTGGCTCGCTGGCAGGTACCAGCTGGGAAATAAACACTGCACGGCGAAATCAGATTTCAGCTGGACACTATCCCATGCTGTCCTCCATGAGCTAGAAGTAAAAAAGGGGGGGAAAATCACTGCTGATACATTTGCAGATGACACACAGACTGGTAGAGTGGAAAGGGTATAAAGCAGGAAGACACTGAAATATTTTGGTTTTGGTCCAGTTTGACCCAGAATGATTTCCCCCACCCTCCCACCCCCAGTGTTTTGTGAGAAAACTGAAACCTTTTGATTGGGGGTTGGCCTAAAAGCATGGGTTTTATTTATTAACTGTTCAGTTTGGCCAGAGAACCAAGATGTTATTTATTTGCACAGCCCTGTCCCCAAGTCCCTCACTTTGCTTCCTCTTAGCTTTGCCAAATCTTCCCAAGCACAGAGCCCTGAAACGAGCAGCACTTTCAAGGGAGGGAGAGGCGCTGGAGGTTGGGGGCAGAGTGGAGGGAGCCCATTGACAGCGATGATGTTGTGCGAAGACGGAGGCAGAGCGTGGCTTTGCTGGGAGAAAGGCTGGGACAACCCTGCCCAGCGCTCTTGGCGTGGGGTTGCTTTGGGCTTCGAACCCTGCTATGCACACATTGCTTCCCTCCCAAGCCTGAGCTGTGACCTCGCAGTGATGGGACGCTGGAACAGGGACCGCCCGAAAGCCAGAGCCAGGAGCAGGAAGGAGTCATTGATCTTTTCCAGCATCGTTCTTTTTATGAGGGTCATTTCCCTGGTGCAAGATGGCCCTCTGCCGGAGAAACCGAGCACCAGCCGGACATTTGAGGATACTCCCCCAGGCAGAGCATCAGCTGAACAAGACTGCACAGGCCTGCAGGTGACAGGGCAGGAAAACCACACGTCTTTCTTTCGTCATCCGGTGCCAGAGACCAGAGAGGCAGCGTCACCTCGCAGCTAGAGGATGCCTCATTTCTATGCCCAGCTCAGCGAGCAAATCACACCCCTGCCTCAGTTTCCCCATGTGCACCATGATACTTGCCTAGGGTCCAGTGGAGATGAGGGGTCCTAATGTATCCAGAAATGCATTCAGATCCTTGGAGGAGAGCTGTTGGGATCCCCTTGCCCCCCATCTGCACAGAAATGTCGCTTACAGAATTCCCCCGCCGCTAAGTCTTGGACGTCGCAGTAGTGTCCTGAGCGGGTCATGGCCACGTGGCCACCCAGCACCTGCCTCTGGTCAGGGTGAAGGCAGGATTTTGTTGGGAACAGCCCGGCAAGGGCTGCCTTGAGCTCATGCTCAGAGCTATGAGGACAGGACTGAGCCTGGCTGGGTCTCGAGTCTCAGAAACGTATGACTTCCCCGGCGTGAGTTAGGTAAAGGCACTAGCCACAGGCGCAGAAGGGAGTGCAGGGAGCGACACCAGCCGGCACAGCCGCTGCTGGTTTGGGGCAGACTGACAGCTGCGGCACACCTGGGAGCCATCAGGGACCTGGCTACAGCTCCTTGATCCCCTGCCTGAGCCCATCACAGCAGCCTGGGGGCTGCTCTAGTTTGCTGCAGGGGGTGATGGTCCCCAAGGGCCAAATACCAGCTGGGGCTTGCCAGAGCCTGTGCGCTCCAGGCACCCCCAACTCCACCCCAGCACCATGGGCTGAAGGGCAGCTGCTTCCCCGGGGTTTTTTGGACAGCTCTGGGAGGAGCCAAGGCATGTGCGTGCGTGTGCAGCTGTGTAAGTTGGTGTGTGCACAGGTGCATAAGTGCGTTCAACTCACCTGCTATTATTAATTCCTCAACACACCTGGGGAAGAGCAGTTTTCTCCAGGGAATAAACCTGCAGCCCTCAAGCACTCGTCTTGACATCTCTTCCCCTTCCGAATGGCTGAGGAGTGGGTGCGATCATCCTGTTTGTGCCCCTAGCTGTGTGTGCAAAAGCAGGTGCTCAGAAAGTGTTGCCACTACCCAAATGCTCACTCAACCCCAAATGAGGAAGGTCTCATTGTTTTGGGAGATTTGTCTCCTGCAAGCTACCTGCAGCGGTGATGCTGCCAGGGACCTGCATAAAATACTGCTGGCGAAGGGGAGAAGCATCAGGCCCAGCATGTCTCCCGTGGGGCCGGTTTAACTACCCAAGCATATTTCTTCCAGCGCCTTGTCAGAGATGAGGGTCACAGAGGACGGACCCAGGCGCTGCGGCCTCTAGCCAGAGCAGCGCGTCTGCCCCTCTCGGAGGAGCCCGAGCGAGGCCCAGCGGCAGACGCCACTGAGTCACTTCTTGCTATTTTAAGCCCGATGCAGCAGAAAAAGCAGAGCAACCCCTATTATTTTATAAGCCGAGGAGAGAGACTGTACAGAAAGCAACAGGCCTCGCCTCCCCGAAGTACAGTGCAAACGAGGAGCTTGCAACCTAACAAAGCTAATCGACCACTGCTGCTCTGGTGCCAGTGGTGTTGGGTGCTGTGCAGGTGCAACTTGTGCGCCAACGAGCTTGCAAAGCATATAGCCCAAAAAGGGACAGAGACACCCACTGAGAAGATGACTTGCCTCCAATTAGTGGCAGGACGGGGAATAGCCCCACCTCACCCCCAACCACCTCTCGCTGTCCCCACCAGCTCACAGCCCCTTGATAAACCAGGTTAGATTCAGATCCAGCCTGACAGAGCGGCTCAGGGGATCGCTGTCTTTTCCATAGCAGGCAGCACATCTCAGGGGCCCGTACCTCCTGTTTACCATCACTCTCCATCCCTCGGGCCGCTATGGAGACTGCTCAGAGGAAAAAAAATGCAGCGTGTAGTTTAGCTTTTCACTGCAAATCGACAGCTGGAAATGGAGGACGCAGGCTTCTCCCTGTGCCCAGCCCATTCTCTGTGGACCATCCATAAGAGCTCTGGGACCACCGGCGATCAAGAGATTACAGCCTGAGCCCTTTGGGGTTGGATCAGAGAAAGGAAGACTGACTGACCGAGGCATGACTGGAGCGGCACCATCCTCCTTAATCTGCCTTCTGCTTAAGGGGAGGGCACACCATGGGCATGGACACTCAGATCCATGCATAAAACCGCACCTGAGCGCCCTGTCCCAGTCTCTCTGGACAGAATGGATTTGGCCGGTCACTAAAGAGACCCCAAGACAGGCAAACAACTCCGTCCTTTGCCCCTAGGCAGACCTTATATTTGTGATGCCCGTCATCTCCCACATGCTGCCTCTGGGCAATGCTGGAGTAGCTTGTGAGCGTTACAGTTTGCCTGCTCGTGGCCAGCCCCAGCTCACAGGGATGATCAGGGGTAGGAGCCAGTTGCAGAATCAGGGCCCTCCGCCTCGAGCTGAGCACCCCGACTTTCACATCCATACTGCTTACAACAGCCCATGGAAAAGCAAAGCTATTTTTTGCCCCGATTCCCATTGCTTCCATCTTAGCACAGGGTGCGAGGTAGGGGGTGCAGTCCTCAGTGTTGCTTTACCCCAGGGGCTGAGATGGCAGCTGGCTCTGGGGTGGGAGGCAGCGTGTGGGCCTCCTCCTATTTAAAACCAAGGCAGCTCGGTGGCAGCCCCTGCCCAGACCAGTGTCGGCAAGGAGCGGATTGGGCCTGCCACTTTCTCTTCCCGCGCAACAAGTGGCCTCCCCTCCCAGCCCTGCGCCGGGGAAGACAAAAGGCCCGTTGTGCATCCCGTGAGCCGTGCGAGAGAGCAGCGAGCGAGAGGGGAGGTGGCTACAGCCATGCGAATCCCCGAGGAGCCCTGACTGGCAGAGACCTGCCTTTATTACAATTTCCCTTCCCCTCCGTGCGCGTGTCTGGCTCTTCTCCGCGCGGTACCCCCCCCCCCCCCCCCCAATGCCATCTGCCTCCTCGCTCTGCGCTGCTCGCTGGGGAAAATTACACGGTTGCCTGCAAACTTCGGGGAGCGAGCGGGTAGCGGGGAGAAGGAAGGGGACGTGCGTGCGGGCAGAGGACAAAAATTAAGAGGGAGAGCTGGTTGTGGGGGGGAGATTGGATTCCTTCCTCAGCACTTCAGGCAGGCGGCAGAGCTGGCGTGGGAACAGATGAGCCCCGGGGAGGAGAGATGAGACCCCATCCCTCCAGGAAGAAGAGAAGAAGCCCCCCGTGATGGGGTCCTGCATGTCCAAAGGTGAGCACCGTGCAGCGTGGGAGGGCGGGCAGGCATCTGGGCATTAATGGGGTGGGCAGTAAATGTGCCCAGCTGGTGATCTGCCCCCCAGATGCGGGGCTGCCCCTCCTGTGCTATTCTAGCCAGCCCCCATGGGGCAGGGGGAAGGCTAGAGGGTGGAAAGGGAGTATTACAGAGACTCTGGCTGTCAGGGGAAGGCAGGTATCGCGTGGCCTTATCTCCTGGGAGTGGCTCACCCGAGGCTGGGCTGGGCAAAGAGGGCAGGGAGGTTTTCCAAAGAGCCGCTCTGCCTTCAGCCCAGGGACGGCCGCTGGGGATTGAGTCCTGCCCAGGGGACATGAGCCCCCTTGCTCCAGCTGCTCATTAACAGGTCAGGAAGAAACTTCCCTGAGGGGCAGGCGATGTTGCCTCCCGGCACGGAGCTGGCCACTTCCAGAGATGGGACATGGGGCTGGGCTCGGTTGGGCTTGGCTGACTTCTCACCTCCCAAACACCAGCCCTCCGGCATCTCACTCCAGGGGAGGCTGCAGACCCTGCTAAGGCAACTCCTGCCTTGCTGTATGCTCCCAGCCAGGCACCCTGCTCCTAACCCCGGAGAAATGACAGCTTGTCAGGCCCCGGGGACAATCACGAGGGCCGATGGCATCACTCCTATCCCCAGAAGGGACATTAGGTGCCAGTTGGGAAGTCTGGAAGAAGCGAGTGACAGGGTCATGAACCCTGTTATTTGCATCGGTGTAAGTCCATGGAGCAACGAGGCTGACACCGGCATATGGTCAATCAGAATTGGGCCCTGAATCTCTCTCTCTCTCACTCCCCAGGGGGGTTTCATGCAGTGAAAAAGCCAGCAGCAAGCTGAGCTTCGGTGGTTAAAGTGGATCGACCGGGGAGTCTGGTCCCACAGACCTGGCCAGTCCCTCTGCTGTATTTATTATAGAGGGTGTTTTGCAAGGGATTTGTAGCAATCATTTCATTTAGCAATGAAATGCAGCCACCACTGGGGACCAGCACAGCATTGTCCATGGGAGCCTATTACCGTCATGCAGCCGGCAGGGAGGGAAATGGAGAAGGGTGTTATGTCCAGCTGAAGCAGCAAGAGGATTGATGGGGGGTGACCCCAGTAGAATTTAACCCACGGGCTTGGCTGAAGCACCTTGGGCTACTAATAATTAGCAATGAAGACTTTGTTTTATGCAACTCCCCAGTGCTAAAGGACTACAGGGGAAGCATCTTAGCCAGGATCAGGGGGAAGCCAATAAGGAGGTTTGGGGGTTTTGCTAGGCGAAAGGAACTGGGATGGGGAGAAGGACAGCGAGGACAATCACCAGGCCTGTCTGACCAGGAAATTCCCCCGGCCCACGGTGATGCCAGCTCCTTCTGCTCCTACCCTTGGTGTGTGAGGACAACTCAGGGACTAGCTCCCTATTTAATGACTGGGTCCTCGAGGCTGCCTGTTGTGCAGGCTGTAGGTATCGGTAGAGGAGGAAAAACTCACTCCACGGCTGCCAACAAACAGCTCTCAGGTCGTACCAAGTTGTCGGTCATGACTGAGTCAACCTGAGTTCAAACTGGAGGCCAAGAAGCCCATTAGAGACACCAGCCCACCCAGAACCAGATTATCAAGCGCACAACACGCAGAAGGGAAAGCAGGTTGTCCACATCTCCAGCACCCGCTGTCCCTTAGTGCACGGCTGGACTGTGACAGCCAGCTGTCACTCACCATGCCGCCGTGAGCAGCACTACCACCTTGACCTTAGACGTGACAGCGGGAGCCAGGCATGCCTCACCTGTCGCTGTAGTCAGCTCCTTTTGTGCTGAAATACTCTCTATCATCACAGCAAACTCAGGAAGAACCAAAGAGCACGTGCCCTGGCCACGTTCCAGGTCTATGCGAGCTCTTCCTCTGCTTTCCAAGCAATTATGGGGCAAATCATTGTTGGCTGTTGGCACGGTGCTTGAACACTAAGGAATAAGGTAGGGCTTTAAATCCTGATGGACCCAGGTCAGAAACCCCCAGATCTTACACCGAGACCCAGGCAGGGATATCAGACAGCTGCACAGCTCGCAGCTAAGTAATGCAGACCAAGGGATGGGGGGCAAGGGATTAGGTAACCTCATCATAGGAGAAAAAGCAAGGATTTAGGAGTAGGGGGAGATTGTGTCTCAGGTCTGAATTGGGCAAAGCATGAATGAAAAGCTTGGGATGGGGGGATCAGCTCCTCCTTACACAACCTCTTCTTTAGCAGTTAGCATTAGGCTACAGCCTGCTCCAGGGTGCGTGCGTGCAACGAGAACTGTGCCCCCACTAACAGCGGGGTGTTATGTTGGCCGTGGCCAGTCGATCCTGTTCCCACCAGGAAGCCCAGGGGTGGGAAATGTTTGCCTATGAATGGGAATATGAATTTCAGCTTGCTGGTGTGAAGTTGTCTTTCTGACCCAGGACCCACCAGCCAAAGATCTGGGCCAGAAACATGGCTTTGTGCAGTGAAATCCTGTCTGAGCTAAAGCCTGTTCACTGTGTGGGGGGAAAGGATGAGGAATGTCACTAGGTTTCATCTCCCCATGGTCAGGTTATTGGCTGAGCTCCTCTGACTGCAATCAGCAGTGACACGGACTCCAATGCAATTATGCTGATTTAGGCCAGCTGAGGATCTAGCCCATTGACTTCCAAGGGGCTGCATTGATTTGCACCTGCTTAAGATCTGGCTCATGGCTTTAAAGAAGGAAAAAAGTGGAGCAGCAAAGCCTAGGGAAAATGAACTCAAAGCAGAATGTTTCTTGAGAAAGGCTGCCCGGCCCGCGACTGCTCTGGGGCTGATGAACAAGGGAGGGGGAGAAGGTTAAGTGCTGCTAATTGTCTTTAGTAGCGGCTTCTAATTTAGCTTGGCAGCACTCCAGAAGGATGGTGAGGGGCTTGGATTATGTGGGCTGAAGGTCTGCCTCTGTAGCCTTGTGCATGCCACCCAATCCATCTGTGCCTCAGTTTCCCCATCTGCGAGAGCAGGATCATAACAGTGGTAGGGGAGGAAGTTTGTTAATATGTGTGAGGCACCAGCCTCTATTGTTTTAAGCAAACAGAAAAGGCAGGGAGGAAAAGCATATGAAATGTACCCTTCCTGCACGCTGTCATCTCGCTCATGTATTTGCGGTAGAAATCTGTGCCTAATTTCAAGGAACGTTATCCGTTTCTCATTCCCTAATTTTGCTTGGTTTGGTTTCTTTTCCCTTGCCAGCTCTTGCGCGTTTTGCTCACTGCGATGCAATCTCCCCCATTTCTTTGGCTCTCCAAGGAAATCTGCACTATCGCTGCTAAAAAGAAATCCACTTAGAGTTTAAGAAAATACAAGCCTTCCTGAGTCGAAGCTGGTGTTACAGAAAGACACCAGCCCCATTTTCCGCTTACGTTTCCATGGGACCCCCCAACCTTGCAGTCTCGCTCAGTGGGTGGCTTTGCACACGCTTGTCATTTCACACACGTCCACCCACAGCGGCGCAGACGGCCCAGACCTGGTACAGTCAGGACCTCTCTGGGGTGGGGAGCGGGATTTCTAAAGTGCTTCCCCTCTGTTTGGAAAGTTCCAGTTTCTCTTTAAACTAGAGCCAGGCAAACTTCAAAGAGTTTGAATATATATATATAAAAAGAGAGGGGAGTTAATGGCAAAACCATTATGTGCTGACAAAACCTGCTTGGAGAAACTGTTTGTATAGAAACAAAGGCTTTGAAATGCCCGAGGTCTGTACCGGATCCCATTGCACATGCTCCCTATAAATATCTGCAGAGAAGATGAATTTTACTCTCCAAAGCCTATTAGTGTCAGCCCGTGGCATCCATCCCTGGATGGAGCTGTGTGAGCCTGGGCAGGAGGTAGCGGTTTATACCTGTGTCTGACTCATCCGCAAGGACCTTTGGTTGCACTTAATAACATCACTGTCTGCAGGGCTTTTAGCTCCGGGGAGGCTGCAGCTCGCCAGGCAGCCGGCGCTTGGCCTGGGAGAGATTAGCTGCTGTGGAGAAGGCTGTGAGATGAGAGAGCTCGAGCAGGCTTGCTTTCTCCAGGGAGGAGCTCCTTGCACGGAGGGAAGGGCACAGCCGTGAGCAGGGGGGGTCTGGGTTGCGTCCCCAGGAGCCAGGCTGATTGTCACATGTACAAGCACCCCAAGAAGAGCCGCTGGGAAAGGGACACGTCTCCTATGAGTCCCTCGCTCCATATTGTGCTTCCCATCAGTGGTTTCTAAGTCAGCGTCATCATTTCCAAAGCCACTTTGAGGGAGATTGGATTGATTCCCAAGAGCTCTTTTTCATCGAAGATATTTTCTAGCCTGGTTTAAAAACCAGTCTGATCTTAGTGCTACTGCATGCACCAGTGGTGGCCTTAGGGTTGTTGGGAGTCATTTGGGCTTAATTTTGATGACTTACGTATCATGGATCTTTTAAATATTCTTTGGGGGAACTAGATAAGTAGTTGAGGGTTAAAATGCACTTCCTTGCAAAAATGTCACCCGCCCAAAATTTGTTGCAAAACTTTGGAGCCGCCTAAAGTGCAGGGCCCTGGGCTGTCTCCTGGGTTGCCCTCCCCTAAGGCCGCTACTGCGTGCACCCAGATGTGGGCGGTGGAAGGAGCCCGGATCTGGTTTCACTGAACTGACTTCATGATGCCTGAACAGGGTGGCCTGTGTGGCCGTTCCTGCCCACTTTGCACAGGTGTAAAAGACTGTGAAAGCAGGAGGATGGCAAATGCCATCTCTGTGGTGTCCCAACCGGGCCGGGCATGGGTCCAACCCACAAATGCAGCTGAAGTGCAGTGTAGACAGGCTCTCAGAGCCCCTCTGACTACTAAAAAGATGAGACACGATCTGGAGCTGTCGGACACAACCAGTGTGGACCCTCATGGAAAATTTTGTGTCAGAGCCAGCATGCACCTGAATGCCAGCTTCTTGCATCTGTGCTGTTACTTCCCGCTGTCAACCAGCCAAGCTAATCAGCCAGGGCCGGCAAACAAATAGCTGCACGGTGGGAGCCAGGACAAAGGGCTTCATGCTGAGGAAGCTTCCACGCTTGAAAGCAGGGCAGGAGAGGGTACAGAGTTAAAAGCAGGGCCCAGCAGGCGAGCAGGGCATGAGAACATGACTTCAGAGGTGGAAACACCTGTGGCTTCTCAGCGGTGGCTCCAGCTCAGTAAATGGAAGCAGAGGGAGTGGGGAGGGAAGAGTTAAAGCCAACATAACCAGCCCTGCAAGGCAAAGTGGTTGCACGCTGGGTTTTTAAAAGGTAGGGAGATTTTGGAGAGCACAAGGCAGGCTTTGAAAGAAAGTGAGTGGGAAACAAAGAGGGAGGCAGGGGGAGGTGTTGGATCTTTAGCAAAGATATTTTTGTTCCCAAGTGTTTCTTTTGCATTGGAATCAAATACCTGTTCAGCAAAGCCAGCTGCACCGATTTCCACAGGCCAAAGAAAAATCACATCCCCTCTCCCCCCACTCAGCACTCCTCTTTTGCTCACGTCATGGCCTTGTCCCAGCCTTCGATCACCCACAGGCAGACTGGGTCGATTTTATTAGACCAGCTAAATAGTTTGCAAAGAACAATTTTTTCCAGCTTTTTAGGTACAAACCCCTTTCTTCAGGCAGAGGGAGAGTACAGCATCCATCCTCCTGGAAAAAAGAAGCGTAGGCCAGACCAGATTTTGAGGTGTAAAATAAGCACAATAAAAAGCAAAGACAATATCCCCAGTCCCTTTCAGGCTGGCTGTGTCCACTGCAGGTTTAAAGACCCCGAAGCTCAATTATGATTCCTGGTGCAGATCACCTGGAAGAGGTGAACCCCAGCACAGGGGGGTTTCCTTTTCACGGCTCTGATGCCACATAATCAGGGAGCACTGAACGCTGCATAGGAGCGAGGAAGCTGGTGTCTGGGGCTCTTCCAGGAAGAGTCTGCATTTAGGATGTGCTGCTTTCTCAGGCCAAATGTGCTACTTCCTCAGCCGCTGGGAGAGGGATTGAGGGCCGTTGGGGATCTCCGGGAAACCTGAGGAATTTTCCTCCTAGGTGAAGGTCCTTTTGCTTGGCTGTGCAAGTCGGAGTTGATGGAGGGGTGCTGGGTGTGTTGCCCAGTTCCTCAGCTGTATACACTGGCCATTCATTTCATTTGCTGTCCCATAGTGCTGAAAGGGCCGGTGCTTCCCATCCGAGGGGGAAGGCACTGCAGGGTCTCAGCAAGCAGGTTGACAGATACACCGTAGGAAGGATCATCTGGTCGGGGATCCTGTCATATCGCGCAGAGCGGAGACGCGGGGCATAAAACCTCAGTCTCGCTCGCAGCACCCTGCAGCGTCGGCGCCGACTGGAAATCGATGTTGGTCAAAATGGTTTGGGGCTGTGCAATGCCACAACTCCCCTTGAAGCGGAAAGGAAAGAGCAGACACCAGGGTAGCCCACCTCTCCCTCTCTCGTCTTCTTCCCTTGCAGAATTCTTCACAAGTGCTCACAAGGAGTATTCTGTCGCCAGCAAACCCAGCCAGCCAGAGAGCTCGCCCGCTGCCCCCCGTGGCAGCCAGCAAGGGCCACCTGCTGCCGCGGAGAAGGCCATCAGCAAGGTAACGAAAGAGCCAGCTGCCGAGGACAAAGATCACACGCGCTGCCTGGAGCAGCCAGGAGGGCACATAACATGTACATGTGCCAGCCTGGGATCCTCCCAGCTAGCCGCCCGCTCCCGTACCAGCCCCTTCTCCCCCAGCACCACGAGAACGCCTCTTGCATCTTCCAAAGGAAATGGTAACTTGTTTGGATCTAGACTGTGGACCCAGAAGAGGTTGGGAACTGGTGCCGCAACCTATTGGAAAAGAGTTATTCTGTGCCCCCCCCCTGCCTGTGCTCTATCCACTAGGCCAGACGGCTGTTTTCACGGTCTTTCGTTCTGCATGCGTCTATACCACGCTGGCCACAGCAGCACAAAGCTCGCTGGGATCTAATTTATTTAGGCTGCCAAGAAGCAAGCTAAATGTGTTGGCGCTGAGCTCCCGGGAGCGGCATGCTGATGCCGTTAGTCGGCGAGCGGTACCCCAGTTACCTAGGTCTATGCTGCAATGTAGTGCATGATGGAGACACCCACAGAAAGCTGGGTTTCTTCCTGTTTGTCAGAGGAGCCCTATTAATAACAAGCTGTCTCCCTCCTAGTCAGACCTTTGGTAGCCCACCCAGGGTAGGTGCCATCTGACGCTTTCACCACGTCGAGTGAGCATGAAAGCATTGTACCCTCCAGCCACCTAATAGAGGCATTACTCATATTCTGTGTGGGCAAGAGGATTTAGGACTCGGGGAGATGACTGCAGTGAGAGGTACCTAGCAGTAAACACCTCTCAGAGGCTGCACCTAGGCAAGGGGCAGAGCAGGGAATCAAACCCACAGCTCTCGTAGCCCAGCAGTGATATAACCCACAGCCCCCTGTCCAGCTTGGAGAGCGTAGACTGGGTGCACCCCAGTAGTAAGCCATCCACTGACAGCATCGCTTTGCTGAACAAGCATCACCTTAAAGGCAGAGATTCGACTTTCCAGCCCTGCCCCTGCCCACATCTGGGCATCCCTCGTGCTGTTCCCCCTGACGGATTCAATCTGATGTTCACGGCCACCTTCAGCCTGCTCTGATTGCTGGCTCTCTCCAGACAGAGCCGGGCAATGAGCAAGATGTGCTGTCAGCTGGAGGGAGAAAGCGCCTGGGAGGTAAACAAGGCGAAAGCAGTGACGCACGGGGCTGGAGCAAGGCCAGGAGCAGGGGAATGGGAAGGAATGAATAAAGAAAATAGGATAAGGAGGAAGGGGAGCATCAGGTGCTGTGTCCAGCCGGGGCAACCTTTGGGGAGACCTGCAAGGTTATCGGCGGGGTGCCTGAGCTAATCATGCACCCCAATCCCAAAGCCCCATCAGTGCACATGGGAGCAGAGCCAGGGAGGAAGGATGGTCAAGAAGTTAGAGCACTAGCTTGTTACCTGGGAGAGCCAGGCCCAAGATGCTACTCTGCCACAGAGATGTTGTGTCACCTTGGGCAAATCACCCAGCCTCAGAGCGGTCCAGTTCTGCCTTCTATAATAGGGGCACTGTGTCTGCGACGGGGGCCATGGATGGGCCCCGTGGTGAGCGTGGGGTTGTCCTGCAGTCCACACCCCATAACCCCACAGCAGCAGTGTCGGTAGAAATGGCCCAGGGGGTCCCTGCCCACTGACTGAGGCAGCCTGCCGTGCTAGCCAGAGGATCATGGCATTGGGTGCAAGGGGGGCAGGAAAAGAGAAGGGGAGTGCCTGGATAGAGGACATGCAATGTAAAATGTTATCTTTCC
>NW_005842063.1:2200370-2226779 GCF_000455745.1 Alligator sinensis | reverse complement strand
TGGAGCTCCTGGTGGAGGAAGGCATCTGCCGTGCCCAGGAGTCTTATTCGGTGCTTCCTTGTGCTAAGTGCTACCCCCAGAAGTGACAAAACCCACCCTCCCCGGAGTGCTGCGGCAATCTCCGTCCCATAAAAGCCATGCAGGGGATGATGGAGGAGGGGGCACCTGCAGATGGGGCAGCTCTGGGACTGGCCATTATTTTAGGCGTTCTCCTCTGCTCTGTTTCAGGAAAACCAGATGGATTTCTGCTGGGACCCGTTGCAGGTGAGCGCAAGCTGGCTGCTCTTTGCCTCACTTGGTTTCCCGTGTCCAGACAAGCCTTAGGGGCACAGGGTGCTACTGTAAGAGGGGCAGCTCATACTGAGCTTTGATGGGAAGAAGTCGCCCCCAGGTACCATCAGTGCTTGGGGCTGCTGAGCCGTCTGGGGCTCCTTTAGCTCGGAGGTCTACAGGATTCCTCCGTCATTCCTGTCCCTCTGCATGGATGTGGCTAAGGCTGCTCAGAGCCCCCCCCGCCACCTTTACCGTCTCCTGTCTCTGCAGAAATGTTTCAAGACCTCCCATGGGATTCTCTCCAACTCCAAGTCGGGCTCCAGCACTTACAACGTCACGGCCCTGGCGACCTCCTCTCTGGTGGGTAGGTAAAGACCAGCCCTCCCGTCTTCCCGTCTTCTTCGTCTTTCTATCAGCGGAGCCCCAGCTGGAGACACTCGAGTCCCCCCTTGCCAGGTCTCGCTCCAAGGGGGTGAAACTCGGGGCTCCGAGCGTTTGAGAAAACTGTCTCGGGGACTCGCGGCGGGACTCTCATCATTCCCCATTTAAACAGAGCCCCCGGGAACGGTTTCGAGTCCTGTGCTGTCCCTGTTCAGACCTGGGTGGCATCCCGCCTGACTCCCTCCAAAGCCAATTTGCAAGGACCCTTGATATCTCAGAGGAACAGGCCTGGGAGAGCTCACGGGGCTGAGAAGAGCCAGGACTTGGCTCTAGGGAAGAGAAAAAGGATCATTATTGTGCCCAACCGCTGGTCACACAAGCCCTGCAGTCCTCCCAAAGGCTCTGATATGGGCTAACACACCTGAGATACACCTGAGTCTTGACTTGAATGTGCTAAAAGGCCTTAGTTTGGTCACTGCTTCGGCCTAAGGTTGGGGTTGGGGTGAATGCCATTGCCTAGAGCAGGGTTAGGGTTAGGGCCAGAGGAGTTTTGGTGCCCTGGGGTGTGGGTGCTGGGCACTGCGGAGGTTGATGTGGGCTGCTGGCACCCCACGGCAGGCTCCCCTCCAGCAGCCCATTGCATCGGCTCTACGGGGGCTGCCATTCGGGCATGCCTCTAAATCCCCCCCATAGTTATGGCTGGGGCTCCCTGCCTCCCTCCCTGTGTGGGTCCAGCCCAAGCAGAAGCAAGGCATGGGAGCCTGTCCCAAATTTGGACCCGGGCTCTCGCATGCCCGGTGAAGCCAGGGCAATTTTTCAGCTCCAGGATCTTCTCAGAGCAGTGCTGTCCACCAGCATAATTAATTGAGCAATGTGGAGATTAATAAAGTGTTTGTTTCCATGGAGACAGCAGTCACTAAGCTGTCTGGCCAGACTCCCTTTCCTCTGCGAAGCTCATGGTGCCCACGGCTGAGTGACAAATGCTCGGCTTTGGTGGCCACTGGGGAGGAAGCGGCCCTGGCAAATTGGGCAGAGAAGCAAGAAGGCTTTGGGGTGATTTGGTGGAAATGCCTCTCCCTCTGCCCACAAACCCTGAAAAAGCCCCAAATGTTCAGTTTTTCCCCAATGAACACAGAGTCCAGTGCAAGATGGCCACTCCGAGATTCACAACCCAGTACTGCCTCCCCAGGCGATTCTCCATCCCATCCCCGGCTCCTATCCTTATTGTCGAAGCAATGAATCCGGTGACCGCTCTGGCAAGGGAGACATCTCTGAGGTGTTGCATCCAGACAGAACCAAGCAGCAGCTATGGCCATGCAGCGTGTGCAAGTCTAGTCAGGAGCTAGAAATGGAGGGTGTGGGGGACCCAGAGAGAGAGACAGGGTGTGTCTACACATGCACTTTAAGGCTCATTTGCCTATTTTAATGCACATTAAAGTGTCACTAAAAAAACATGCTTTTTAATTAATGTGCATTAAAATAGACTAATGCACATTAAGCAGCACTTTAAAACCACGCTCTTTAGTTAATGCACATTTGCCTAGTACCTCACAATGGATTTAATTAACTAAAGCACGTT
Source organism: Alligator sinensis (assembly GCF_000455745.1). NCBI lineage: Eukaryota > Metazoa > Chordata > Crocodylia > Alligatoridae > Alligator > Alligator sinensis. The sequence goes on along the minus strand of NW_005842063.1, from coordinate 2,224,546 downwards.
AATGCACGTGTCGATGCACCCAGTGAGAGATGCGCACACAACTTTTTAGAGCCCCATCCCAGCTCTGCGTGGGACATGGCCTTCCCGGAGGTAGAGTCAGTGCTTTATACCCAGCATAGCCAAATCCCCAAGCTTTGTCAGACCCCTTCCTGATGGGGCCTTGACTGCCTTTTCCAGAATCAGACCCAAAGCAGGGAAAGTGGACCTGAAAATGAACTTCTTCATTCCCTAAGGATGCTCCAAGATCACTCGGTGGGGCTGGCATGTTTGCAGCACGTGTGATGAAGCCAGCTCTAAAACAGGTGGTTGCCACTTGTGCCAACATAAGGCCTGATCCCTAGCAGGCACCTCACTGGCTTCAATGGGCTTTGGGGCAGCCCCTTGGTGACCTGCCTCCCAAAGCTGCAGGGGTTTTCACCCCGGATCCAGCCCAAATCGCTGAGGACAGCAAAGTACCAAAAGCAGGTACCTACTCCAATTCTGATGTGGGTCTGGCTGGTCCTATTAGATGTATGTGAGGATTGGACCCCTACTTGTTAAGTGTGGTGACTTTGTAGCTGCTGGTTTAGGCATAATGAGTTTGATAGGCCTCAGTGTCATTCCTGATGGACTGCTGTCCCCAGTGCCAAAAGGATCACCCCCTCCATGGCAGTATCTGACCCTCTTGGTAGCAACCTCAGTAGAAAAGCAAAGCCATGGGATGGGAGAGCTCTGGAGCCTGAACTTTCTTGTCTCCAGGACGTGGGTGAAGTGTCCAGTCTTGTCATTGCAATGCTGTACCTGATCTGGGGCTCCATATGCTCTCATCAGAGCATCCCGAGGAGTTTCCTTCCCATGGCCGTCACTCCAGCCCCTCCCACCAGTGCTTAATTCACTCCTAAAAAGAAAGGGACATTTTCTATGGTGAAATGTAGCATCGCTCTGCGTGGAATGACCACGTCTAGTGCCACTCGAATGTCGCTGTTTGCTGGGCTTTATTGAGGGCAGCTAAGGCTTGCATGTGAGTGCCATAGAAATGTACCCTCCGTGAGAGGCAGTGTTTGCCAGCGAAGTGTCCGGTAATTCTCTGTTCAATGAGACGTGCCAAAGCAAAGCTGGGAGGCTCCGGGGAAAATGCCTAAAAGCATCATCCATACTGAAAGAGTGGCAAGAAGAGGCCGTGTGGGGCTGGAGGGATGGGGTGCTGCTGCAGGGAGATATTAAACCATGGTGCACTTGCCATCCAGAAAGGAAGCCAGACTGTAATACAGATGGTTCCTCCCACGCCCAGTGTTAGTGCAATCGGTCCAGGAGCTCCCAACCTTGCCTGCTTCCATCGAGCTCACCCCATGTCTCTGCTCTAGGGTTGGTCCAAACCATCAAGGATCACATCACCAAGCCCACAGCCATGGCCCGGGGCCGGGTGGCTCACCTCATCGAGTGGAAAGGCTGGAGTGCCCCGCAGTCGGGCTGGGAGCCATCGCTGCCAGACGAAGACCAGTATTCCTACCTCACCGATGAGCTGAAGGAGGCACGATTTGCAGCAGGTAGACGGGGAGTCGCGGGCAAGGCAGCTGCAGACCCCCCCAGCAGGTAGCTGCCAGGAAAGCGACAAGTCCGGCAATGCCTGTGTCTCCCCGCAGATCCAGGGCTTGTCCTGAAGAGTTCCCTAATTTGACCGGGGTAACTGGGTATGTAATCAAGCAGGGTGGGGGGTGAACAGCGGGCTGGCCACGCTGCTATGTCATGACTACCAAAACCGGTATGCATTAACCAGGCTAGCCCAATGGGCTGCCTAGGGCGGGCAGGACCTAAAAGCTTAGACCTTCTTGTCTAGCCACGGAGACCCCCTGCACTAGGATAGGAACAGGTGATCCCATCCCAGGGTTTCTTGGAGCTTCCTCTGGAGCTGGTGATGTTGCTCACTGCTGGAGACAGGACATGAGGTGGATGGAGCATGGTTTGAGCCAGCCTGGTAGCACTGATGGACCCTGTGGGTTTACCAGGGAAAAGCCACATGCGCCTCTTGGTTACTCTACAATTGATCCAGGCTGAGACTGATTCCAGTGGAATGGTTCCCTGGGACAACCACAGTGAGAGCCTGGCCTGGCTTCTCTCCCATCCCCTCTTCACCTGCATTGGGTTTCCTGTGGTCCCGTCCAGGTGTAGCGGAGCAATTTGCCATCACCGAAGCCACCCTGAGTGCTTGGTCCTCGCTAGATGATGACGAAATCAACTATGGGGGCAGCTCCCAGGATGTCATACAGCTTCCAGGTACCTCCTCCCTGCTCTGTTGGGATCAGGCTGCAATGTTGCTGGTGCCCCCATTCAGAAGTCATCTCCCCTGCAAATGCTGATCGGGTCCCTTCCAGCACTGATTGCAAAGCATGCAAACCCAGAGCCCTCGGGAAGGGCTGCAGTCCCTTGTCAGCTCCCCTCGCTCTGGGAGCAGCAGAAATAGGCCCAGCTGCCACACTTTGTGTGTTGTGGCACTGGTGTGCAACAGATTCTGGCTGGGATCTCGATGCCCCACGCACTGGTGTCTTGCACCAGAAACCATCTGGCCGTGGCCCTGTGTAGCGTCTTCCAAGAGGCTGTCTAGGACATCACAGACTCCTCTTTGACTAGCCAGCTCTGCCTCCCTGGGGTTTCTTCCACAAAGCCAATGACAGCTGTAGCATTGGGACAGGATCAGGGCCCAGATGTACCGAACACCCTGAGCTGCATTGGGAGGGCGCTGGGGTGCACAGCACCTCTGAGAATCGGGGTCTCGGGATGGGCGCCCAGAATCAGTAGCTGCCAAAACAGTTGCTGGCCTTGGGGTGCTTCTGTCTCAGGGCCCTGCAAGTTGAGAGTCTCCTTTACCCTGCTGAGTCTCTAACAACCTCCCCCCATCTCAAAATACCTTTGCTTGCAGACCTGGAGGGCATCTACCTACAGGAAAAGATGCTGCCCAGTCCCCAGGCGATCAGCAGCCCGCAGCTAGAAGGCATCCTGCCAGCTTTCTGCCCCTCCACGTGCACGTCCCCACCACCCCGGGGACACCCCACGGCAGACGAGTGGAACTCAAGCCTCCCCTCCCTGGGGGCTCTGCCCTGTGGCTCCCCCCACGCCAGGAGCTCCCAGCTAGGAAGCATGGAGAAGGAGCCGGCCAGCTCAGCCAGAGAGCAGGAGAGCGCGAGCAGCACCCTCCAGCAGCACCTCACCAGCTCCCTCCGCTACGTGGACAGCAGCTCCCTCTCGGAGGATGAAGTGTTTTATAACTAGATGCTCCCTCCCCGCTCTCCCCAGCGCAGGAGCGAGCGGACAGGGCTGGGGCAGCAGGGAGATCTTCCGCTCAGATCACTCGCGCCCGTTCAGCCCCGGCTTCCTGGAGACTTGCAGAAGCAGCCGCCTCTGGGTTCACCGTGGTGTGTGGGGAGAAGGCCCCCGCAGCAGTGACTGTCTAGACAGAGGATGGCAGGGAAGAGGCTGTCTCACTGCGCCTCGTCTAGTCCTCCAGAGCAGGCCACATCTGGACTGATGCCACACACACCACAGCTGAGGCTCTGATTTGTTTCCGAGGCCACTGGTCTGCATTAAGTGTCACTGATGCAAGAACGAGGGGGGTGGCAGACACAGCCGGGCTCCCTCGAGGGCTGGGAAGCGCCCAAAAGGCATCCTCTTCCCTGTGCATTTGATACCTGCTCTGCAGCTGCAGCCGTCTGTCCTAGGATCTTCCAGCGTGTGTGTGTGGCTTATGCACCAATGCTTTGGTTTCTTGTCTCTGTGTAGCTCAGACAAGCTCCTGGCAGGTTTAAATACAGGCCCATCCCCAGGCTCCTCAGCCTGCCCTGTTGCAAAGAGGCATTCGGCTCCATCTAACCCTTGGCACTGGTGGCTTTGGCAAGGTGCAAGCATGAGCTGGCTAGGAGGAGGGAATCAGCCTGAGTTTCAAAGGTTGTTAGACCCCCGTGTCCCATTTCACTCCAGTAGCAACCAGGCTTCGACCTTCCTGGGGCTTCTTTGCAAAGCCCAGCCTAAAGGCGAATGGCAGGCAAGCTGGTTACACTGGTTCCTGCCTCTCGATGGTCTTCAAATGCCAGGCATGTGCCAGCGATGGCATCCAGGAGCTTGGAGCTGCTTGAGGAGGGTCTGCAGGAATGGCCCTGCCCTCCTCACCAGGCTATAGCATCCCCGTTTGAGGATATGGTCACAATATGGTTGTGCCTGGTCTGTGCCCCGCAGCATGGTGATCTACCACCATCACTGTGCACATTGGGCTCTGTGCACTATCACTGTGCACATCTGCCTAGGTGTCTCGTGCTGTGCATGGACCCTACTGTCCCACACTAGGTCCCTACCCTGCTCTCTCTGCGGGAGAGAGAGGAAATGGGTTAGATGGGAACCCCAAACTACCTTAGGGAGTTGGGGAATAACTGATAATATTCAGCTGATGTGAAGGAGGCATCTTGATGCTGACACCTGCAATAGGACCCGGGTGGAGGGCGACATCCCTTGCAGACTCCCAGCCTCTGAAGAGGACACCTTAAATCTGGGACTTTAAAGAAAGCTACTTGCAGGGATGTTCTTCCTGCAGCTGAGCATAACGTATGGCTGTGCATCCTCTGCCGCCCCAGAGCATCGCCCGAATGCCTCCGTCCTTGGCCAGACACTGTACAGTGCAACACAGCCGACACGTCTGCTTTCCCAGTGAGCTGTGTAACCTCCCAGCTGGTTTCTCTCGTGCTGCCTGGAGATGGATCTTGTGCGCCTTAGCAACGCTCCCTGCAGCGGCGAGGGGAGCGGGCCCCCGGGGACAGGCGGGGTTGCTGCAGCGGCTGTGACGTCTTTTCCTCCCTATGTTCTGTATCCTTGGAGAAATTAAAGTGATCGATGAGATCTGCATGTGCCTGGCTTTGTCTCTGATCCAATGCACCCCGGGACTGGAAACAATGGGCTTCAGCGGAGGCAGTCGCATTGCTATGGGCATAACCCCCCAGCCGCAGCATTTCCTCCGGGGGCTGGCGGGAAGTCCTCAGGCCTGCATATCGCTCGACTTGGGCTCGGGCAGCTAGTCACTGGATCGCATGGGGACAGCAGCTTTAGCCCAGGGATGCTATGGGAGAAGGAGATGCCTATAGACACATCGTGCCCCCTAACTGCCTCTCTCTACACCAATGTTGGCAGTCTATGGGCCGGAGTGATTTTATCCAGCCCACAATGCTTGAATATTGTTAGTTGTTGGGGAGCGAGGGGTTTCGGTGACACTGTGGAGAAGGGAGAGCCCCACGTACCAAGGGAGCCGGGTGGCGGGGGGCAACCGTGGCAGCCAAGTCAGAGCAGTGACTGGGGTTGCCCATTGCTCCTAAAGGATGTCGCCCTCTGCTCTAGAAACCGGTGATATCTGGACCCTGGACTTTCTGTACCAAACGAACAAGGGAAAAGCACTCCAGGGATTAAGTAGTGAGCTCTTACTTTTAGTGGGTCTAGAGGGTGACAGCAGCCCCAAGCCCCTGTGTCCCAAGCATGTGTCCCCCTGTTACAGCCATGGTAGCCTGGACTTGCCCTCTGCATTGACTGCTCATCCTGACGTAGTGCACTATTGCTATCACGGGTGAGGGCTGGGCTCTCAGGGGCAAAGAGCTACAGGCACATCTGCTATCACATGCATGGCTCCTGCCCTGAGCCTGGGGCAGGAGCAGGAAGGAAAGGCAAGCTTTGAGGAACACTTTAATGTACAAGAAATGTTTTTGGGGGAGCAAGCTATGTGGTCTCCTTCCAGCACTGGATCTGTGTCTATCCCCGGCCCTGCTCGTTGCTGCAGGGATGGGGGGCAGGCAGGGCACAGGGAGCAGGCTGTTCTCCAAGGCTCATAGTCTCTCACTTGGCTGTCTTCGGATTTGCCAGATCTTCAATCGCCTTCTTCACCTGCAGGAGAAATCAGCCGGTGTGCAAGGCTCCTGGCAGGCGTGCGGTCTGTTCTCACCCCCACCATCTGAGCTGGGGAATGAATGACGCCCCCACCCCACTTGCAGAAGGGAGGGTCATTCAGCCACTTTGCCCACACCCTCTCCTTGCCCAAGACAGGATGGGGCCTGGGGCCTCTGCACATCCCCCTGCTCCCTGGACACCACCCCAGCCCCAGCTGTCCTGATTCCCCTCGGGCAGAGCCCATACCTCGCTCCTTGAGACAGCCCCGATGACTCTCCCCAGGGAGGTGACGAAGACACGCTGCAGATTCAGCAGCTCAAACAGGTGGTGGGTCTGCAAGAAGGGGGGAGGTTGCAGGGGGAGGTTGCAGGGGTGAGGAAGCTGTGTCCCATGAATGGGGTTGCAGGAGGCAGCTGCTGGCAACTGGACTCAAAAGTCCCAAGCTCTTATTTTTGCAAGGTGGGCTTCCTTCCCCCTTGCAAAAGGCTTTGACCTCCTCGGTGGAAGGGGTGTCATTCGCCCAGCCAGGCAGGACGAGAGGCCTGTGTGTCTATGCCCCCAGGATCCAGAGGGTGCTTCTACACAGAGGGAGCCCAAATCATCTGCACCCTCTCCAGACATCTCCCATGGGGCGGTCTCCTCCCCCCTCACCATCCCTTGCCCTGTGGCATCTCTCCCCCTGTGCAATGGGGTGACTTGGATTTGGTAGCCCAGGGCATCTGTTTGGAACGGATTTGGACAACTTCACTGGACAAGGAGGGATAAAGGCTCCCTGCTCTGCCCTGCCAAAATTCCCGGCAGAGAAGGCAACTCTGCAGTACCCACCACCCGACACTAGATGCCGGCCTCCCTGCATGTGAGTGCCCAGGGGAAGAAACACAAGCCAGACTAACTCCGGCTGGTACCGAGTGCCCCCCATCAGCACATCTCACAGCACTGTGTAAAGGGGAGCGGGCTGGAACAGGACGTGGAGATAGGCATGGGCAGGGGAGCTTGCTTCTGTGCTGAGTGTGTCTCCCTATGTGTTTTAGCCTGCTGTTCCCCACCATGAGTCCGGGCCACACGCACACCCGTCTGCAAGTGAAGCAGCCCTGAATGCACGCCGTGTCGACCTGGGGAGACAGCTGCTAGGAACTGCTCGGTGAACACGTTAGCACTAAGCATCTCCAGGAAGAGCATGCACAGGGACCTGGCTTCACCAGCATCCCAGTGCCTCGGGGTGGGTTGTCAGGGCTGGAGTAAAGCAAGTGTCTACCTGTGGATATCGTGGAGCTTTTCCACCCCAGCTGCGGTGGCTCCTGGCTGCAGCTGGAGACCATGATCAGGGTAATAGCCAGGGCAGTCCCACCCCTCCCCTGGCTGGGCCCAGCGCCGCATGTCCCAAAGCCCCTTTCCGGTGTGGTTACCTGGTGCAGAGAGGTGCAAGGGGACAGCTGGAACGTGATGGGGTTGATGGTGCAGTTTTCTCCTAGTGTCCCGCTGCAGAGAGCCTGTAAGGGAGGGAAACAGAGGCAGAGGGGTGCTGTCTCGAACAAGCAGGGTGCTTGTGCACAGTGCCCGCAGCTGCATTTCCAACCTCTCCAATGCCAGGTAGGGAGCAATCCTACACAGGCTATGGAAAGGGGCTAGACACAACCAGGAAGCCTTGATGAGGACACTACCATGGGACATGCAGGCACCCCTCCTACAGCAGAGGCTCTTCCTGCCCAGGAAACCTCCCAGCCCCCTCCTCTGGATCCTTGCTCATCAGCCTTGATTGCTCTCCAAGGTCTGCACCTTCTCCATGCCATCAGCCCATCCCAACCGGATACTCACTCAGCCTCTTTAGTAATGGGGGCAATGGTAGCCGCTTCCTTAAGGATCTCTCCCCTGCAGAGCTGGGAGCAAGGGAGACAAGGGCTCTGGGCTTACCTTGTCCTTCTCCCCAGCCTCCTGGGAAGACAGCTTGGCATCCTCGTGGGTCTGGAGGAACTTGACCAGCTCAGATCGTGGTACTGTGCCCACCAGCAACAAGGACTCTGGGGATGAAGGAGGGGAAAGATGGGAGAGGACTCTGCACAGGCAGTGGACGGGTGGTTCAGACCCCTTACACCATTGCAGCAGCAACTCCTTTCCTCGGTGACCCTACAGCTAAGGGGAAACACCAGCCATTTCCAAGGCAATTGTCTCAACCCAGTGGTGTGTCCAACCCAGGCAGCGGGTCTGACCCAGTCATCGCCCAGACCTGCAGAAGTCGGGCAGCCGCAATGCTCAGCTCCTGCATCTGGAGCTGAAACCATAGACGAAATAGGGCTGGAAGGATCCTCAAGAGGTCATGGGGTGCAACCCCCTGCTTGTGACAGGATGATCCCCATCTAAACCATCTCGTCTTTGTCTAACCTGCCCGTAGGACCTGCCAGAGCTAGTGACACCACTGCCTCCCTAGGCATCTTCTCCGGTGCATCACCGCCCTCACAACTAGGAAGTTCATCCTATTCATAGATTGTTAGGGGCTGGAAGGGACCTTGCAGATCATCGGGTCCAGCCTCCTATTATCCCACCTCAATCTCCCTTTTTACAATTTAAGCCCATTACTTCTTGTCCTGTCCCACACGGACACAGAGAATAGTCACCCTCCTCTTTACAACACTTCTTTTTTGGTATTTGAAGAAATAATCCTGTTTTTTCCAACATTTCCTCATATCATAGACAAAAAGAAAAAGGGAAGTGGAAGGAAGAAGGGATTAAAGCCCTGGGGAGGGGGTTAGAGAGGAGAATGAACAGCCCCAGGAGGACGGGGACAGCCGGGGATGTCATCGGGGACACGGCCCCACCTCTGGTACCTGCGCTTTCCACGATGGGGTACTCCAAGTCATCCGTAGAAGTCACGACTTGGAGGATCTCCTCAAAAGTGGCCCCCTTGGGCAGGACAGCAAAATCAGTGTTCATGAACTGGTCGGTGGTCACGCGGTAGGAGCTGGAGGAGGAAGGGCCGAAGGTCAGAGAGGGAAAGGACAGTTCTCTCCATGAACCCTGCGCTGAGGTCCCTTGGCCTGCCAGCACCTCCTGGGTGCGGTGAGCCAGAGGCAGACTGATGTGAAGGCTTGGTGGTCCTTACCATGTCCAGCCAAGCTAAGGATGGTCCTTGTACCACCGCCCTGCCCCTACACCCGGCACAGGGTGGTCACCGCACCACAGCAGGGCTTGGTTTCCAACCCCCATCCCCTTTGGCTCCAGCTTGCCTTGCCACCCACCCACCAGGCCAACATAGCTCCCCTCCAAAATCCACCCGGCGGTAGCACAGTCTCCCAAAGGAGAGAGGAGGCCTCACTCAATGTGCCTGCTCCTGATCCGGGGCAAATAGGGCAGCTTCTTCACTATGATGGTGCCGTCGTAGAAGGAGGGCTGGAACTTCTGGGCAATAGCGTTAGCAATGAGCACGGCCAGGATGACGGGCAGGATGTGGGCAATCTGCCCCGTGACCTCAAAGACCAGCAAGGCGGTGGAAATGGTGTGAGTGACGGAGCCTGAGAACGCTGCTGCCCCTGGCAAGAAGACAAGAAAACAGGCAATGACCTCTTGCTATGGCCCAGCTCTCAGATGGGTGAGGTCTTCTGCCTCAACCAGATCTAAGGTAGCCAGGGCCCAGGGCTTTGCAGAAGCTACAGGTCCAACCCCTGAACTCCTGCATTTGCAAGTGTAGTGTCTGCAGCCTCATTCGTTACCTCCTACTCCCTAGCAAGGGCTCAGAACAGGAGTTCACACACTGCAGACTCACCAGCCAGCGCGTACCCTCCAGGAATGATGGGGTTAGCGGCGCCGTCTAATTTGATGCCATGGGGGAAGAGAAAGGCCACCACTTCCCCAATCAAACGCCCAATTCCAGCACCTGGACAAAGAGTCAGAGCTGAAATCAAACCATGCCCAGCCTGTAGGTCTATAGTGGGTCCAGAGTGGGGCAGAAGCTCAAATGCACAGATCGACAGCCAATTGTACATCCCACCGGGGCAGGAACCTGAGCTCACGGGGCTGCAAATGGGCCTTGCTGGGATTTCTCTCTCAAGACCTTCCTGCAGAGTGAGCCTTGGAGAGCTGAGGGACTCCACCAGCCTCTCTCTGCAGAGGAGATGCACGAGCTGCTCCAGCTGGCTGTCCGTATGCCCAGTTGCGGTAATGGGTTCAATAAGATGCTCTGGGCAGGCTCGGCTGCAGAAATGGTTCTCCTCCCAGGGTGACACAGACTCACCGTACACAAAGATCGGCATGAAGTACCCAGCTGGCATTGGCAAGGTAGTGGCCAAGATCAACATCCAGAACTTGAAAACCAAAGACAAGAGGGAGAAAGAGTGAAGGAGACATCACAAGGTGGCCCTCCCTCCCTTCCCCAGGAGGTGCAGCTCGGGGCACCTGGAAGGAAGTCTTCTCCTGGCCTGGGCTGCAAGGGCTGTGCTGAGCTGGTCTCAAAGCCTTTCTGGGTCTCAGGACCAAGCGTGAGACAGGTGGGCACCGCAGGAGCTGCCAGCCAGGCTTCCTCTCAATCCACACAGGGTTTTCCCTAACCATAACCAGACTAGGGCTTTCCCCCAGGGAAGGCTGCATTGCCATCACAGCTTTCAGCGAGCTAGTTCATGCACAAGTGGCAGCCACACCAGGCCAGCCCACTGTTCAATGCATGCTAACAGATGCTGCTTCTTGGGTGGGTTTTGCAGTCTTCACTGAGCTCTGCTCTAGCAACTGCACTGCTCCCAGGACCTCCACCAGCTCATCCAAAATTACCTCCGGTAGGTCTGCCCTGCATTGCTGCCCACCCTGCCTACCTTCATCACTATAAAAATCACCAAGCTGCCATAGATGGTGATGTTAGGGTCCCACCACTCCATCCAGAGGTTTTCTGGGTCAACTTGGAGAGGCCTGGCCAGCGAGGCATTCTGGGAAAGGACACCCCAGGTCTGGTTGTCAAAGAAGCAGGAGAGATACTCCTTCATGGTGAGCTGGGGAGGAAGGAAGGAAGGAAGGAGGTCTCACTAGCAGAGACAATGAATGCATCCCCCACAGGCCCACCTCCTCTTGGCCGCCACAGCTGTCCTCAGAGACGCGGCCTGATTCTGCTGCCAGCTGCCTTCAAGGGTAACTCAATGGACATCTGTGGCATTGCTCATGTGTAAAATTGGCCCCAGCCCGAAACACTTACAGTCATATCAAGACTGGGATACCAGCTTCAGGGCCAGTGCTGGCTTCAGAGGGAGCTCAGGGCAGACAAAGATGACATAGGAAGTGGGACGAGCAATTTGCAGAGAGGGACTGGAAGTGTAGCCAAGCTTAGGAAGAAAGTCTAAGTGAAGCCACATGTGGAGAAGGGGCCAGATTCCCTCTCCAAGGTGTGGACAGGAACACCCTGGTGTGGGCAACTCCATCCCCAGTGATCAGAGGACACACAGGACCCGGAGGGGTAGCTCAGGACTTACCCTGGAAGCCATGAACTGCCCCAGGCTGGGCGGGAAGGTGATGGAGGACAGCAGGAGGGCCACCAAGGCAGAGTACACCGGCTTGCTGAAAGAGGCAGGTCAGTCACACACACATCACACAGCCCTTCCCCAACCGCTCTTGCTCTGGACTGTCACCTCAGAGGTCCCTGAAGGTTGATGCCTATGATGTTCATGCTCCCTTCTCCCCTCAGCAGGGGCTGGCAGCCAGCAAAGGTGTCAGGGAAGGGGCAGTTTCCTCTTCCAGCTGCAGCAGGGAGGGGAGCCCACCTTCGCCATGGGGCAGGGAGCATGGGGAGTCCAGCTGGAAGCAGAAGGAAGAGCACTCCAGGGTGCGGATGGGTCTCCGCTGCCTGCCGGGCACAAGGGACCTTGGATAGGACCAAGAGGCAGCCAGATGCTGTGCTAATTCTGGGGGGATAAGGACCAGGCTGTGCATCCAGTGCAGCAGAGCGGGTCGGGAGGTTGGCAGGATGAAGAGAGGGCAGGGGAGATCTTTGGCTATACGCACACAGAGCTATCCACATGTCTCCAAGCACACCCACCAGCCCACTGCACTGAGCTGTAAAAAGCCCTCCCTCCAGCATGCCTACTCCGTTGCCATCAGCCAGGCAGTGAGCTTGTTCCTCCGGATGTATCCCAGGAGCCAGCGCTGACAGAAGAGATACGCACAGCTTATAATCCCACAGATCACCCTGTGGAGAAGTGAGAAGGGAGGTGAGAGGGGCTAGGTCTCCCTCTTGCCTCTGCATCCTTCCAGACAGCCCCATGTGGGCATTCAGGGGTCATTAATTATCACCAGGCATAGTCATTAACATTGCAGAGCAGGGAAGGGACAGCTCAGGCTGGTGTCGTGGTGCACACGCACAAGAAGGCAAATCGAGGTGGTCCCAGCCACTAATTCTGACATTTCCTAATTGTCTAGCATGTGACTTTGCAACCCATCTCTCCACGTCAGACCCAGGGACACATCCCGGGGTGGGGATACAGCGTTACTCCAACACCATTTTCAAGGGAGATGAGGGAAGTTACTTCCAAGCTGGAAGGAGTCAAAATTAAGTCAGGAGCTGAGGATTTGGGCCATGAATATTTACAACACATTGGCTCGTGGGGCTCGTTGTGTTGGTTAGTGCAGGGTCAGGTGGACTGAGTCGCTCCAAGGTGATCGCTTGTGCTCTGGGAACATAAAGAGGCCAGGGACAGAGGTCTTGCTAGGCTTGGCTAATAACATCCATCCAGCACTTGAACACCCCTCATCACCGGGCATCAGAGCACCCCACATCCTTCGAGGTACTATCCTCCCCGTGAGGCTGCTGCTTGTTTTAGAGATGAGGAACTGAGGCCAAAAAAGTGACTGGCCCACCACAGTGGTAGGACCTCAACCCAGGTGTCCTAAATCCCAGGACACTTAAGGATCTGCTTGACCTTCCTCCTCTTAAAGGCAACATCTTTGCCCTGAGCAAAGGCAAAGCAGCAGCCGAGACCGGACCTGCTCTTACCCAAGAATCATGAAGAAGAATATCTCCGGGAGGTCAAAGGGGAAATCGATCTTAAAGTTGGTCTTGAAGGGAGCCATGATGGTTTCTGGGAGAAGGGAAGAGTCACAAGTCATTACCAGCGAGAGCACAGGGTGATTCAACACTATATATTAGTCGGTTAGCATGGGGCGATGGCCAGGAGTGGAGGAGCGGGGTGTATGACTCCGGTGCCAGACCCAGCCTGGTTTCCACGAGTGGTCACTCGGAAGATGCGGCATTCCCACGGGCTCCCAGGAAAGGAGACACGATGTAGAGGACAGCAGCAGTGCAGGGACCAGGGGTTCCTAGATTTCATAGACGTTAGGGGCTGGAAGGGAGATCGTCGGGTCCAGCCCCCGCCCCACCATAAGCGGGAAGTCAGCTGGGATCAAGCGACCCCAGCAAGAAATATATCCACCTGGGGTGATGCACCTGACACAGCTCTGGGCTGCAGAGTCTGGGGTCCTGCTAGGAAGTACCTTGCCCAGGACCAAAACCAGCAGCATTCTGCATCTCAAATGCACTCCACTGCGGTCTCAGGCCTGGCTTCTCCCAGCCACGCAGCACTACCAGCACATCTCAGCCCCGGCCTGTGGCCCCAAGGCCACTAATCACACCAAATGGCTATGCCACAAGCAAACATCCATTAGAGCCTGGGCTGACAGGCTGCCAAAGCCATTTATGCTTCAGTGCAGCAGACCGTCAGAGGTTGCGCGTCTCATTTAATCTTCCCTTTGTTTGTCTGCAGTCCCCTCGGCTGACACCACGGGAGTCTATCGATTTTTTCCAGCGCGGCCGTGTCTGAAATTGCACCCCCGGTGTTCAGAACAAGATGTGATAGACCAAGATCCTTTCACCAGCATCCAAGTCATCAAAGACACAGCGTGGCCTATTAAAGAGCTGATTTTTAGCTGGGTGCAGAAGGGTTACGCAGGCTAAACCTCAGCAGTCTGCTTTCAAAGACTAGCATCTTTTTCTGGATTGTCCTGGAAAAAGAGATGAATCCTTTTCCCAGAAAAATAAAACACACTGGTGATACTTGACTCATAAGTAGGCTAGGCCAAGGTATAGCCAGGGCCTGACAAACTATACCCGCAGACGTGCAAGGGAATCATCCTACCACGGCTGAAACGCAGGTGGAGCACGGCGGAGGGTTAATGGCATACAAAAAAAAAGCCACGCACAACACATCAGGAGAAAGGGCCGAGGGCAGTAATAAGACAAAAATGTTATTAGCTGAGACAGAAGTGAGCCAAAGCACTGGATTTTTCCCTGCAGCATCTCTACAATCCCTTGCCCCCTTGGCAAAGTTTCCAGAGGTCTCTGACTCCTTTTCCACTGCTGCGGTTGAATTAATGAATAGGGCCCGCCTGATCTGACTGCCAAGTGAATCAGCAGGATGCATCCATGCTGGATAACTTTATCCCCTGATGTCCTATCAAACCCCCCATGAGCTATCTCACCTCCATGCCAGCCCTGCTTCTTTCATGAGAGGAGGCAGGACCACAACGCAGGGGGTATGGCTATTATACAGCAGCTCCTTAAGGGAAAGCGCTTGAGGATTTAGCAGGGATTAAATCAGCTGGGTTCGACCGAAATTTAGGGGAATCCTACACAATTACTGTAAATCACTTTAGCGGCATAAACAATCCCACTGGTGGCTCACAGCCATCCTGTGCCTGACTGGTACAGCCTGTCCCCCCACCACCACCCCCTTGTCATTGCCAGCCGTGGCACCCTCGCCTTGCCATGCAGCTGCCGCCGTCCTCTTTACCTTGATCGTTGTTGAAGACGGCCAGGAGGCGGAACATGAAGGCCCCGCAGGTGGCTGAGAAGAAGCCCCTCCAATAGTCCCTGACAGCAAAGTGAGAAGACACCACCTCAATGCTGAACAGCACCCCTGGGTAAAAGCAGGTCTCTGGTTACTACGGTGGTACCGGGCATACCTCTACGGTGCTAATGGTACAAGATACCTACTGGGCACATCTACGCGTGCACATTTACTGCGCAGTTACCAAGATTCCTGCACAGTACCAGTGTGCATCTACAAGTGCACATCTGTCCTGTGCAGTAAATAGAGCAACTCATGCCAACTTGGGCGCAAATTTGATACCTGCATCAAAAATGTATGTCTAATTAGTTATTGCACAGTAATGCACGTGTAGATGCTTTACTGCGCAACAACGCTCTGTGTGTGTGTGTGTGTGTGTGTGTGGACTGACTTGGGACTAATTTTAGTCCCAAGTCAGTCCACACACAGCATTAATGCACTTTAATGCCTGAACGTGTAGATGCCGGCCTGTTTCCATTTACTGTGCAGTGACTTTAAGCCAGTGTAAAAGCACGTGTAGACACTCCCATTGTGAGTTAGATGCATCCAGGAGCTGGGGACATCTCAGACAGAGCTGTGTGCTCCTGCCTGCACACTGCACCCTAGGGAAGGTGTACAGGCTCCCAAAGGGTCCTAGTTGCTTGTTCATGGGGACAAGATCTCAGCATGGGGATAAAGCCTTTATGAGAGTGTTAAAATGCCCCCGTGGAAAACATGGAAGATTCTCCACTGTCCTAATGACACATTTTGCCTGGCCTGATTTGCCAGTCATGCTGCCTGTTAGGTGGCTACAAAGAAGTCACTTCTTAGCAGGGAGGGAAGCGAGCTATCAGTGGACTAGTACGGATACATATGTCTAGGGTGGCTGAGTGGACTATCCAGATTTATTGCCATTTGGATAGGAAGACCTGGCAATACAGTGGACAAGCTAAAACATAGGAGCTAAAGCAAGGAGAGGTGGATCTGGCTGGTGGTTGGTAGCCAGGAGAGCATGAAAGGCAGGGGATCTTGCCAGCCATGGTGCAGGGGGCTTGGGTAGGAGAGTGGTTGGGCTCTGGATGCAACAGTCAGAGAGGGAGGGACAGACAGACAGAGTCCATGATTCAGATGACAGGCCACATGCAGTAGAGGAAGAAGCTGAACAGAGAGGAGCCCGACTTATACCATGTAGGTGTTCTTAGGTGGACGTGTTTTTACTGAGACCTTGTGCTAGTGAAAGTAAAGAGGCATTGCATTGAGAAACCCTTACAAAGCAGACCCGTCTGCCTGCTTCTCCCTCTCATGCATCCCCCAAGGAGTTATACCGGTCACCAGAGCAGTCACAAGGCTGGGCCTCTCCAAAAATGCGTGCTTCAGCGACTGGGGAGCGGTCAGGTCTGGGAATTTAGGGCAGATGGGCTCTAAAGGGGGAACAACCAGCTCGTGCCTAGACAGTGCAAGCAAGGCAAGAGAATTGCAGCCTACCCAAGCCATGGGAAGCTTAAGAGCATCTAGGTCCAGCATAGTGAGTCCCAAACACCACGGCTGGGTGCGTAGCCATTGGGGGAGCCGCACCAGGGCTGTATCAGTCCCGTTTTATCATTTGCAGAGTGGAAGTCTTTGACTGTTCCCTTCTGAAATTTAGGTTATTGCACATCACGCCTGGGAGACTCTTACCGCTAATGGGCGCCCCAAAGACAGTCGAGACCCCAACAGCAGCTCCTGCCACCAGCATTTCATTCTGCTTGCTTTTATTCTGGAAAGAGGGGGACAACACACACAGAAGAGAGCTGTTTGGCCTCCGACTTTAGCCCCAAGGGAGAATCACAACTGCACTGCCCGAGGGCTTGTTCATCTAGTAGTTGGACTCATTTTTTTTTTTAATTTTAATTTAAATAAAATATATTTTCCTTTAGCGATTGATAGCCAATATCAAGGCTTAAACTAACTACCCAAATCTATTAAAATATTTAAATATAGCAGAATATTCAAGCAGTGTATGTTTCCTACCGATGTTTTAAAGAATAGCAAACCAGCAGACAAGGAGAAGTCCTTGGTTAAGCACTTGGAACCAGAGTCACTGAAGAGAGAAACCAGGGTTTGCTAGCTGGGGACTTTTTGGCAGATACAGAGAGACTAAAGTCATTTCAGTTTGGCTCAGTTGCAGCGGCAGGACCTCGAGAAGGCCCTCGTCCCCCTCCCTTACCTTTGACCAGTTGGGGTGTTCCTCGCGGTTTGGGGGCAATGTGCCTTGTAGCTGCACGATAGGGCTGTATCTATAGGTTTAGGAACAGGTCAGACACAAGCACTAGTACGGGGTGATTTGGATAGGGATGCCTCAAGCAGGGGGTTGGACTAGATGTGACCTCCTGAGGTCCCTTCCAGCCCTATGATCCTATGATAACGTGTTTATTCAAAGTTTAGAAACCAGTTACGAGTCAGAAAAAAAACCCAAGAAAGCTTCTTTTCCATTTCCAGTCTACGAATATAAGCTAGCTGGGAAAGGCTGAGATCTCCCAACTCTAAACTCTTGAAGCACGCGGGGACTGGAAACAACCAGCTGAATTCACTGATGACAAATAATATTGACTTTGTTTAATGCATGCATTCATCTGAAATGCAAACGTTTGACAGACCTTTTTATACCTTCAACCCGTTTTCAACAAGAAATGCCTTCGCTGCTGGTGTTTTGCATGTTTCATTGCATACTGATTTTCATTCCAAGTGGCTTGACAAAAATCAGGTGGGGGGATTAATAAAAATGCCATTCCTTATTTCCAAAGGCATAATAACGCATCACAACTAAGAATGTCAATACATGTCTGTTAAACTAAATAACCGCTAAAATATGCATATGAGATGCAAATCAACACATCAGCCTGGTAGCTGAAGAGAAGTCTTGGGGAGCGGGCATGATGCCCCGAGTTTCCCCTTCCCCCATCAACAGGGTGCTGCCCCGGTCTTGGCCTTACCTCGTACTCCCCGATGACTGAAGTCCGAATCTTTCCCAAATAGGCAGCCATGATGCTGGAAATGTGGACGAAGGGACCCTGGAGGAGAAGGGGCGTGGGACTCTGAATGCTTTGCCGAAAGAGCAATGGTCTGAAAATCAGGAGTTTCAGTTCGGAGAAACGGCCAAAAGCCCGACAGCCAAGTTTAGCCTCGGTGTAAGCGGCTGACGTCGGTGCAGTTGGAGCAACAGGTATGAACTTGGCCCCAGCGATCGTCTGAACTTCTCTGGGCAAGGGTGTGAGCTGGAAAGCCCATGAGAGCCGACCCTCTCCAGAGATTATCTGGTACCTTGTGCTGCAATGAATCAACAAATCCATGTGCCATAGCGCCGCACGGCGAACGCCAGGCACCAGGACCATCCAGCTCACACGGGCCCCCAAGGGAGCACACCTAGCACCCTTGCACTCCCTGCCATGCGAAAGGAGAAGGCAGCACACCTGCCAGTAGTGGCAAGACCTTCACGCTCCCTACATCACAGTCACTAGAGGGAACCAATGCTCCCTCCCGTGTGCCTGCAAAGCCTGCAGCTGGGCATTGCGGAGCTATTCCTAGGGGCGTTCCCACCACCCCGCCGAGGGGGACCATAGTAACACTTTCTTATTTTTAAATGAACACCTCCAGCACATGTCTGACTTCAGCTTAGGGTCAAATCAGTTCATGCTTTACCCTCAGCTGCTTACAACTCCTCCCGCAGTGAAACGTATGGGCGCAGGCCGCCGAGGGAGGTCCTTCTCACTGCAGGGATTGCTAACACGCAAGCTTCAGGGATGCTCTGGTGAACCGGGTTCACAGGAGATGCAGCGCTAGGGCAAAAAGCTGCTTTAAGGCTGGCAAATGGCTGCACGCACACATCGGGCATTCGAGGGTTAGAAGTGCTACAGACATGCTGTAATCATTCCCAAACAGGGCTTTCTGAAATTAAGGGGAAAGCTGCAGTTAACGGCAGCCAAAACAAATGTAGACAGCCGGGGAAGCTGGGCCCTTTGCAAAATGGCTTTTATTTTAACACACGCCAAGGCAAAACTAGACCTCTAGGCACTAAGCTGTACTCATTCTAGCTCGGGAACCAGAATTAGGAGAGCTCTATTCGTATGACCCTGCCTCCAGGCTAATTATTGTGCTATGAATCACAGCCTATTAGCCCAGGTCTACACATGTCCCATCTCTCATTGGGCTCCGAAGCCGCTGGGGTGACTCGAACCAGAGGGCTCCCCCAGCTATCAGGCTCCCTTCCCGGGCCGTGACTTGGAAGCAGATGCTCAGCTGATGTAAATCCTCAGGGCCCCTCTGAAGTGAGAGGAGCTGCACGACTTGCCCCGGCTGGGGTGGGCTCCCATTCCCTGGACATCCCCACATCTCTACATCTCCACATCTCACCCACAATTTGGAAAATTTCTTTGCAGCAACTCTGTTGTCTGGCCCGGTCTCCTTGCCATACCTTCACGCTAACCCTGACAGTGGACGAACCACTCCATGGTAGCACTCCACAGTTGCCAGCCCTATATCCACCCCTCCATCCCCACCAGCTGTGAAGCTGGTCTGGAGACACTCACGACTTTGCCGAGGAAGATGGTGCTCCCAGCGGCCAAGGTGCAGGTCATCCCCACCACCTTGGCTCCGAAGTTCTTGATGGCCAGGTAGTCCTCCAGCATGACCCCGGTGAGAATGGTCTTGAGCTCCGGGATGCCAGAGCCTGGAAAAGCCCAGAAATGGGGGACACATCAGAGCACATCTGGGTGCCACACAGTGATCCAAACCTAAAGGAAATGAAGGTGGCAACATCTGGGTCTCCACTTCTGCATTTCCAGGGCAAGTCCTAGCTAGGGCCTGATGCCAACAAGGTCAAGGGTGTATTCTGAGCAGGACACTTGCAGTTCAGACCAGAGGCCATTAGATTGCCCAAAGGCAGACAGAAGGGCTGGCTCTACCCAAGAAGTCTTCAGTTTTATCTGGTTTCCAAGAGTGGAAAAGAGGTATCTGCTGCTTGCAAGGAGGCTAAGGGGTTTTGTCCCCAGTTGGTGGTTTGTGCCAGTGGAAATCCTGATTACCAGTCCCAGAGAGTCAAGTTCTCTGTTTACGCACTAAGCCCATACACGGGACAGCTGAAGCTATGCAAACTGCTACCTGCTGCCTTGCCAGTGCCCCAAACTCCTGACCCTTGCGGGATATGAAGGGAGTTGAGTCTCCAGTGGTCCTTGGGGTGTCCTGGACTCCCATCAGCCCATGCCCCACAGAAAGATGTTCAACCATTTAAGGAGCTTGTAGGCAAGCAGCAGGTCATCACCTGTCCCTGAGCTAATGGCTCTTTTTTTGCAACTGAAATAGTTTCTAAGAAGATACTCTTGATCCGTCTAGTGCTTGTTCAGCCATGACACCTGGTCTCTCTGCCGAGCTGAGCAGCTAGAGGTCCACTTCATGCCAACCGCAGGAAGGTTTCCTGGGATATGGGCACTGGTCGTGAGCTTCTTCCATTGTGCAGGCCAGCTCGTTAGCAGATCAGTCTGCTCATAGCCCCCCACGGGCAGCCTCCAGCTGCGGAGCATCACACTCACCTCCCGAATGCGGAGTGATGCTCTGTGCATAGCCAGTGGAGAAAGCAACCAGGGCAATGGGGTACATGGTCCAGGACAGGTACTTCAGCACTAAGTAATCCCCCAGCTCTTGGTAAAGCCACCTGTGTGCTGAAAAATAAGCATAGGCAAACAGGGGCATAGAAATGCACATGGGCATGGGCCAGTGACATATCCCAGCCGTGCGGCTCATCTGGTAGCTTGCACCCCTCCCTGCTGGGACCCGCTGAGGTCCATCTACTCTGATACCCCACCTACAACACCCTGGGACCATCACGGGGCAGTCCAGCCTAGTGTGGACCCCTCTGGGTGTCCACGCAACCACATCTTTCCCCCAGGCATCCGCACTTGCTTCCAGCACTCGATTCCCATTGCCCAGTGTGGCGCACCAGCTAAAACAGGCAGGTCTGTACTGCGGTGCCGTCCCCATGAAACCCACGTGGCATTTGCCGAGGGTCAGCGGCAGGAAAGCAGCCCAGGTGTCCTGGCTCACTAGCACAGAGTCGTGAGCCCCCCCACCTGTAGTTACCATTCAGCAACGTGTTGATGGTGAAATCCATGACGAAGCTGATCATGGCCATTATCACCCCTAGAGCGAAGAGGAAGTACCAGTCCTCGCCGACGCGGAAGAGCTGGCGCTTCACGCAGTCCAGGCAGCCTGCAAGGGGGGCATGGGGGTCACATCCACCCCACCACGGTCAGCTCCAGGGGCCTCAGGGATGGCAGGAGCACAAAGACGCGTTGCAGCCAGCTCAATTATTAACCATGGAGCAGCAAGTGCCCCCGAGGGGCAGCTTCATTATGGCTGAAATATTCCACGGAGGTTTCTGAGATTCCTTCCCAGACCAGCTGATCCCATTGAGACCAACCCTGCTGCTGACCCCGCTCCCCACCCCCTGCCTTGGGTTGTATAGAGCTCTTTGGGAAGTCAAACATCCAGGGAACGGTGGAAACGGGCTCTGTACAAATTGGCAGGGCCCGCTGGAAAGACCAGGTGGAGGTATTTTTTAAATGCTGTTCAAGTCCAAAGCAATGGCTTGGGGCCACATCCTCGCCATCTGAGCTCCGGTGAGTCCCCTGGGAGCAGCAAAGACACAGCACGGACAGGGTTATAGGGACAGGTGCTTTGCACAGCCGTCGGCAGCTGTTTCAGGTTACGGGTGGGGATGACCCAGGAGCTAGCCCCCAGACACCATCACTGCAGCTGCTGCTTCTCCCCACCTCACCTGGAGAAGCCCCCACTGCCAAACGCCGCTGAAACCCCCGGGCCGTGGCTCCGCTAGCTGTAGTTGCTGCCCCCTGACTTAGAAGATCAAGGACCATCAGGGCAATTAGGAAGCTGATGTTGTGGGGGGGGTCACATCTGCGGTTGAAGGGAATAGGGTCTCCTGTCCTACCTGGGTTAGATGACCCCGATGGCCTCTTTCAGTGCTGTCAGGCAGCATTCACGCTCTTACCTTGGACTCTCCTGCGGGTCTTTGGCCACGGCCTCCAGATTTCATTGAGTATGAGGATCCTCTCCTCCTCCTTAGCCACATCGTGCTCCCTCCGGTCCAGCCCCTCTGTTGCCATGGGCTAGTGATGCCTCCACACCACGAGCAGCAAGTCCCTGCATGGACGGGAGGAGGCACGTTCGAGTGGTTGCACTGTGGCAGGTGCCAGCCCAGGGCTTCGTGGCTGCAAGGGGCTGTGTGAGAGGAGCTGCATCGCGGAGGGGGAAAGGGCTCTTACTAGGCCTGTTTCACTAGCAGTGTTCAGCGACCAGGACACCCGCAAGCACCTGCCACTGTTCCCCTGGGAGCCAGGCCTTGTTGGATGAACTACATGAGGTGTCTGGTGTCTTCGCCCCCTCTACCCTCAGCCCAGGCCCCTGGGCTTTCCTAGGGCTGGTATTTACCCCCTCCCCACCTTCAGCCTGGCCTCAGTGGTGGAAGGAGCCTGCCCCTCATCCCAACCAAACTCCCTGTGTAGTCATAGCATCCAGAGCCTTGGAGCTGGACGGGACCTCCAGACATCACATCTAGTCCAACCCCTACCAGGCCTATCCAGCCCACCCTAAACAAATCCAGCCTCTTAGTAAAACAGCCATCAACCCCGACATGACACAAGGCATCACACCCAAACCTGCCACAGGGCAAGCAGGGGGGCCACGGCAGCCAATGTCCCGTTTGTGGAAAAGGTGGTTAATGTACACTCGAGAGATCCCAGGTAGAGAACATGCCCCGGGCGGCCCAACCTGTTGACTCCAGCTCATTTCAAACCCCAGCCCTACTCCCTTGCCCATACCTCCAAAGGGGCTGAAATTCAGCCGGGCACCCAGGCACCTTGGGTTGTCCTTAGCAAGAAGAACAAGACACCCCCTGACCCCAAACAGCAAAGGGGAGCTGCCAGCAAAAATACGCAGCCCTGAGGGATTCTGGAAAGCTGCGTAGGGGAAAGATCCTGCCCCCGATAAAGCCCTACTGCACTAATAATAGCAGAGGTTGGCCAGCCAGCTGGAACACGTGCGGCCCGAGCAGGTCACCTTGGAGGGCCTGCCTTGCCGACGCCTCTCCAGTAGAGCGAGACCCACTGCACGTGGCCTCCTGGCTCCATCCGCCATGGCTTTGCTCTGGCAATAGTTCTCCAGCGGGGCTGGAGCCAGAAGGCCTCCCCCTGCCCCGCTGCTAAACCCCTGCATGCAATAAGTGTGGCTGATGCATCCCTGGACCAGCAAGGGGGCCAGAGCCCAGCCTGGTAATAGGAGTCATGCCCCACACACACGAGCCCCTGCAGGAGGGAGCTGGGTGGGAGCAACCAAAGGGAGGGCATGGACAACATCATCCCAAAACAGCATGATACCCTGGCCTCCCGGGCTCCCTGACTAATGCACTGCCCCGCTGCATTCAAGGAGATGGAAGCACCGGTAACAGCAAGCAAAGGTAGCCCCATTGATTTCCTCAGTAGAGAAAAGCCATCGTGGCTCAGATTGAGCCCCTGGAGATGCTTGCTGCTCTTGTTTAATCCAAACGGGTTTCACCTGATCCCTACCCCAGGCACCACCCTTCAATGCATGCCCTGGCCTCTCCATCCAGGACCCTCCGGGGTACAGCTGGCACCCCACAGACAGGCCCTTGAGACTGCAGGACCCTGTCTTGGCAAGGGGAGAGCGGCTCTTGGGATGGGCCGGGGGAGCTTGCAGTGAAGACAAAAGGCAGGTTTGCAACTAGCCGGAGCCGCGGGCCATTTGGGGTCCTCATAGGCAGAGGCTTGGCGAGCAGCGGGCAAGCAGCGGGGTAGTCGGGAGGACGAGCTGATGGGAGATGTTCCCTCCAGGTGTTTCTGCCCTGGGAAGTGGCTTAGCATAGCAAGAAAATATCCCAGGCACGTTCAGGTTTTCATTCAAGAGACTCTAAAATGTATTCCTTTTTTTTTTTATTCTGAAAAAACTCAGACTTGAGTTGATCTTTGCTGGAACAATGATTGCACTGCCTCAGTATTTCTTGGCAAGGGGAAATCATTTCTCACCCAGCTGCTAGCTCGGGTCTAGCGAAAGGGGACCTCTGGGGATCAGAAAGAGAGGAGAGTCCACAGCATGGAAATGCACCATGTGTCCCAGCCCCCACCCCACAGGGACACACACCGAGAAGCACCATCTCACCGCCTCCTACCTGCCCCCTCCTGTCTCTTGGCCCCAGTACCTGTTTGCTGAAGCAGGTTGGGCTTGGCGCAGGGCACGGGGGTAGCAGCCCTGAGCCCTGGGGAGAGCTCCCAGGGGTCTGGAGTGACCAAGACACAGAAGGACTCTGGCTTTAGGATGATACTGCCAGACAAGACCCCCCTGCCCTCTTCTTTTAGCAGACTGGGCTCCAGGACTAGCTGCATGGAGGGTGAGCATCCCCAAATGAGTCCCTCTCAGCCCTCTCTAAGGGAA
>NW_005842063.1:2197507-2200360 GCF_000455745.1 Alligator sinensis | reverse complement strand
CCCCCCCCCCCCCCCCCAGGTCACCCACAGGGAAAAGAGACAGGGTGGTGGAGGGATTTGCCCAAGGTCACTCAGGGCATCCGTGGCAGAGCCAGGGATCAAACCGCCCTAGGGCCTGGACCACCGGGGAGGTTTCTGATCCCCTGCCGCTCTGGCCCGGGGGCACAGATGGGAACTCAGCGTGATACGGCTGTGGCGGTGTATCGGAGAGCCTTTCCCAGAGCCTTGCTCAGCCCACCCCTCCCTCCGCTGGCTGAACCCCGGGGCATCACAGACGAGTGCCTCGCTCCCGCCCTTCCCAGGCCAGACACCCCTGCCCAGAGCATCCAAGGACTCACCTGGGTGCTCCCCGCCAAGAGCTGTTGCCTCCGCAGATACAGCTCCCTCCCCACCTCCTCGCCTCACTGCCCAGGTCCCAGCCCACCAGTGGGCTCCTCCTCCACCCCACCCCACCCCACCCCACCCGTCCCTAACGAAGGCTTCCCGTCCTCATTAAAAACGCCCTTGACAGGTCAGCCAAAACCGCCCTGGCTGGAGTCGGCAGGAGCAGAAAGGCAGGGCTCCTTGCAGCCACACGCATCCTGGCACGAGCCCAGGGAGACGCCTCGGGAGCCTACAGATCATTGCCCCCAAATTGGCCCTGGGGGGGTTTCCTCTGGTGTAATTAGCACCGTCGTCCTGGACCCTGCTCCAGCCCCAAATGATGCAAGACAAGCCGTGGAGCCTGGGCCAGAGCCGGGGGCAGTTCAGGCTCTGGGGGGCATTTGCCCCTTGACCTCTCTGCCAGCAAAAGAGCCAGGGTGGGGGACAAGGGTAGAGCAGGATTTGACCCATGTCTGAGGCTGGGTTCCCAAAACCTGCGACCCCCCAGAATCAGTGTCTCTCTCTCAATGTATTGGTCTGAACCTCCTTGTGCCTCAGTTTCCCCCACCCCCTGAGCAATGAGATGAAAGCTAATCCCCCGCTCCTGAGGTCATTGCACAGAGAAAGGACTGGGCGGAGGGTCGTACACCTGGCTTGTACCTCCAGGAGAGAGTGAAGCTGGCTGGCTGCCCCATCTGTGCCAACGTCATGCGCGTGTCCAGCCCCGGGTCCAGGACAGGTAGACCAGGACTCTGGCTCTACATGTACCCCTGCCCCTGAGCACAGCCGGGAGTTGCTTTCTGTGCAGACAGTGCCCGGAGATCTCTGTGCGGGGAACTGCACCTTGAAGAGGCACCGCTTGGAGCCAGCTGGTGCATGGTGCAGACCAGGAGCGCACGGGGGCTGAACGAAGCAGGGCTGTCGGCCTCATGCTAGGCAGAGCTTTGGGATCCCGTGTCCTGCCGGGTGCAGGAGATGCTCTCTCGTCTCAAGTATGCTGGGGTAACAGGGTGGGCTTGGGTGCGGTTGGCCCTGATTCGTGGTGGTGGATGCAGACTCAGACTCAATCCCCCAATCTGTCCTGTCTGTACAAGGCTCCCAACCTCCCTGGGCTCCGGGGCACTAGGCTAATATAACATACACAACACTGCATGCCATTTGTCCCCTCTTATTACACAACAGTCCCCCCAGTGCCTTGGAGGATGGATCTGAAACCATCCAGCCCCCCAGCCAGCTTATAGGGGCTGCCAAGCATAGCGTGAATGCCTTCGCTTCCTCAGCTCCTGAGATGCACCCTGCGCTCCCGGGCAGCCAGCGAGAGGACACGGCTCTCCAGAGGGGATCGGGTTCACCCCACAAGGGCGCTGGCACCCCTGCTTCTCCGTTGGGACCCAGGAGGGTTCGGGGGCTGTGGGTTTTGTTTTAGGCTTGGGAGTGAAATGAAACCCAGATGCCATACCCGTCAGCCTCACACCAGGGCTAGTCCTAATGCCCCATCTTCCCCTCACCGGGGACCTTTCAGCCAGTTTGGTTTGAATTTTAAGTGTCTGATGGCTGTCCTAGTTTCAGCTGCCAGGGATAGCTCTGTCTGAACCAGAAGCTTGGACCCAAACCTGTTTGCAGCAGGGATCCATAACGGGCTGACCTAAGAGCTCTCCTTCACCCTGGACCCTGCAGGGTTAGAGGACTTAGGAGCCTGCATCCCTTGCAAGGATGACACAGGGCCTGGGTGTATCTAACTGTGCAAACCGGCCGCTAGCGGGATCTCCAAAAGCACGTAAGCAGGTTTGTTTATGCCCAAAAGCTTGCAAAGAGCAATTTTTCCAACTTTTTAGTTGGTCTAATAAAAGAGATCCCATGTACCCAAAGAACTTGTCTGCTTATGTCCTTAGACCAGCATGGCTACAACCAACAGCCCATAAGCAGGTGCCTCACTCTCCTAAGGACCTTTGCAGATCTGGCCTTTGGAGCCCAAGTCCTTGTGCCTAAATAGATTTTGGCTCCAAAATCACTGAGGCTTTTTAGGAACTACTACCCTAGAGGTGACCGCAGCATTTGAGAGGACTTGCATTGATCCGCAAGCGCTGAGTTGCATCCTCAGTGCCCCTGGCTTTCTTCTCTGCTCTGACCTGAGGGCAGATACGGGGCTGGCCCGGGTCAAAGCAGCTGTTTGCTCGAGGCCTGCGTGCCCAGGAGAGGAAGGGAGGCAGGAGGCAGCGCCGGGGCTCTGGCTGCACCTGATTGAGGCGAGAGGCAGCGAGAAGCTGTGACTCAGGCCCTCGCTGCAGTTACTCAGCATCCGCATTTAGATGTCCCGGCCTCCCTCCCTCCCTCCCTTCTACAGCTATTCGGAGCTGAGCCCAGAGCCCGGCCTCAGTTCCCACACTTCCTCGCTTGGCCTTGGCCGTGAAATGCCTGCAGTCCTGGCTCATCGCTCCCGGCACGCAGCGGACGTGCATTCCAGACGGCCAACAGGCCCGGGCGGTTCAG
>NW_005842063.1:2196359-2197465 GCF_000455745.1 Alligator sinensis | reverse complement strand
CAGCTGCATGCCTGGGACGGACGCGCGGTGGGTCATCGAGCCCTTATCTCAGCCTGGGGGATAAAACCATAGATGGTCTAAGGCTCGGGGCAGGTGCTGGCTTGCTTCCCTTGCTGCACGGCTCCATGGGTCCACGTCCGTCCTGGCCTGGCCTTGCCCATGCTCAGTGGCCCTAAGCTGCTCTCATCCTGCCTCGTGATGCTACCAGAGGCCAGTGACGTGCAGCGACTGGGCTCGGATGGAAAACGTGTGCGGGGGTGAGGACCGGGAAGGGACCCAGCGCCTCTGGATGGTCGCTGAGGCTGAGACACGCCGGGTGCGAGACAGCGGCACATTCTGTCCCCAGGCGGCTCTCAGGGGAGCCTGCCGGCCTTTCCAGGGGCAGTAAACATCAGCTGGAGACCCTGCCACGGGCCCGGCAGCATGGAGAGCCAGGAGCACAGCACGCTGTGGGAGGGGGCAGGCGCACAGATCATGACAAAGCCCGTGCACCTGTCACCCGCTGCACAGAAAGTTCCTGCAGTAGCAAAGCCAACATCAGGAGCACCTCCTCCGTCTTCATTTCTTAAGGGAAGAACTAGCTACTAGGATCTGGATATAATCTAGGACTGGCTGGTGGGTGGGTGGAAGATCTAGCCAAGGGGACATGAACAGGTCTGCACAGGTGCAAAGGAAACCTCGAACACATGCAGCTGACGGAGGCAGCGCTGCCTGCCTGAGTTAACAGAGAGCCTGAAGCGATCCCTCGGAGACGGGGGTGACTTACTCCTTCCAGGTGGCCTCCAGTCCCACCTCTCCCACTGCCGTCCAGTGTGACCTTGGCTCAGCCCCAGCCTCTGGCCGTGCCTCAGTTTCCCCACTTCAAACAACACTCACACCTGCTTCCTCTGGGGGATAAAGGCCAGTATTAAAACACCCCCTGCAATGGCGTTTTCCAATGCTCCCTCTCACAAACCAACAGGCCATCACCTATTCCCGGCACGTCCAAGCCCTCGTCATCTCCCGGACAGCCCTCGCCCCGGCAATCTCTCCCGACACCTTCCTTTTTTTGGGAAGTCGCCCGCCCTCTGCCAGGCGCAGCCAGGACCAAGTGGGAGCTACATTAT
>NW_005842063.1:2192942-2196328 GCF_000455745.1 Alligator sinensis | reverse complement strand
GCCGGGGATGAGATCAGATTCCTCCTACCACCGGTTGTTGGCGCCCTGGCAGGGGGACGGGGGAAAATTTCCACCCGTCTGAAGGATGCACAAGCAGCTAAATTTAGGCTGTTTTACAAGAGGGCTGGAAGGCAGCCCAGAGGCTAAAGGGGGCTTTATAAGCCCAACAGCTGCCTCTGAGCCGTGCTGTCCTCATCCACCCAGCCGGCTATAAAGAGGGCCGTGCCAGTGCCCCCCTGGACCCGGCTCTGATTCCCATTCTCCTGCAGGAGGAGGGAAGAGGCTCTGTTTCCACTCCTCCCACCCCAGTTGGTTGCCTGGTTGGGTTTATTTGTATTTCTTTGTTCCCCCTCTCTCCCGGCAACGTGCCCCGGGGTGGATGAGCGTGAAGTCCTCCTCTGCCTTCCACTCCCAGCGGCACTTCCACCACAGCTCATCCTCGGCCTCCCCGGTCCCCTTCCAGCAGCAGCGCATGGAGAAAGCCCGCGGGATATTCGCCGATGACTTCGGGAAGTTCATGAGGCCGCGCACGGAGCCTCTGGGCTTCGCAGGCAAGTCGGTGTCTCCGGGCTCCGGCCGGGGGTGTGGCGAGACCCATCCCTGCTCCCTGTTCCTGGGGCAAGAGATGAAGAGACAGGGGATGAGGGATGGGGTGTAGGGCAGAGCTGGGGGCAGCAACAGGGGCAACATTGCTTACCTCCAAACCGCTCCCGGGTGCAGGTCGGACCAGGCCACCTGGGGACGTGGCATCAGATGCTGGGGGCAGCTCAGGCCTGTCCAGCCTCTCAGGGGCTGGGGGCTGCAATATAACCCTTGCAGGCTGCCCCGGTGGGACAGCCCTGGGGCAGCTCATAGCTGTGCTATTCCCCTGGCACCCAAAGGAGGAGCAGGAGGGTGCTGGCTATGGGGCCGTTCCCTTCCGCTCCGGTTCCACCTCCTCCCAGCTGGCTCCACAGCTGGCAGAGCTGCAGGAAGGCACATCTGCCACCGTCCCAGCTTCTCCCAGCGGGAGCAAGGGGTCGGCTTGGGAGCCCCCATTACAGCTTCCAGCAGGAGATTTGGGGGCTCAAAACATCCCAAGACGAGGGAGGTTCCTTCTTCGTTCCTGGCTCCCAAAATACTTCGGACCAGCTGGCAGGCGGGAGGGTGGGAGTGAGCCACTGGGCACCTATGGGTCTCTCAGGGAAGTGACTCGTATCTACTTTACACCCCGGAAATGCCATCCTGCGCTGTAGTCGGTGAGAGGGGATTTCTGGGGGGCGAGGGCCTCAGCCCTGCAGCCGTACTGTGGGAGATACCTGTGAGACCTTGGAGGCAGCGCTGGGTGATTGCATGGGGGAGAAGGATTCACAAGATGCACGCTGCAGGTTTTCTCTGTAACCCCCTGGGCAGGTGATTTGGGGGCCACCCACTGAAAATGAGCGTGTCTTTAGGGGTGGTTTGCAAGCAGGGAGGGGTTCAGTTCCCCGGGGAGCCAGCTTGCAGCACATTGTCACCTTGAACGAGGAAAGGCTCCACGTCAGCGAGCGTGGCTCTTCCTTGGCTGAAGCCACAAGCGCGCCAGGACGCCAGCTAATGATAGCAACCCAGCAGGATCTGTACATGCATCACAGCTTGGGGCTGCCTCCGCTTTGTAGCGGTCCGTTCCAGGCACAGAGAAATGACACTGTTGCCTGGAAAAGGAGGAAAAGCCGAGCCGAGAGCCGCAGCTTTGTCACAGGGCTGAACCTGGAATTCAACGCACAAAGCAGAGCAGATAAGACCTGATCCTGCCGGCGCTTGTAGCTGTGCAAAGCCCTGCCTTCCCGGAGAGTTATCCTGGAAGGGGACCGGCAGAAAGCGAGGGCAGGGTCAGGAGCCGCGTTCCCACACATCGCAGCGGGGCTGCAGGACACTGAAGGCTCCTTGGAAAGGGCAGGACCAGGCTAGACCCGGGCAGTGCTGAGGCTGGTGAAAAACAGGAAGGAAAGAAAGAAAGAAAAAGCCGGTTGCCTTATGTGACTTTACAACCTCCCCTGTAAAATCAAGGGGCAAATCCACCAGCATCTGCCCTCAGATGATACTGGTGATGATAAGAAAAGGCAAGCAAGTGGCAGCCGAGCAAAGGAAATGCTTCTGTCCACAAAGCACAGCAAACCCCACCCCAGGAAGCTGGGTTGCCATTAAGATCAACAGCACCATAGGATTCAACGGAGGGTGATCGATGGTAATAAAAGCATCTCTGACTACAGGGAAAAAAACCTCAGGCATCAGGGCCATAAGCAATTTAGGAAGAAACTTGAGGAAGGGTTACTGGGATGGGATACTGGCCTCAGAGGCCCGTCCATCGGGCTGGTTGACTGTAGCAGTTAAGTCCCAGCACTGACCTGTTCCCTGCAAATGCAGGTGGGCCGTGAGAGGCCTGGGGTGGACACATGCTTCGCATCTCCAGCCCCACTGACCTGGTGCACGAAGCACAGGCGCAGCAGCACAGAGCGCTGTGGATGGGGCTCCGTTGGCATGTGCCCATTTGCAAACGGGTCTCCCCTGGTAGGTCTGCCAGGGACAGACCTACCTAGCCACATCTCCAGTTCCACTGGCAAGGTTTCAAACCCTGAAACACTCCAGCCAGACCCCGTTCCAGGGCGCAACCTATCTCCTCTCTGGGATTTCTTTGCTCCTGACCAGACAAGAGAGGTCCTGCAGCAAAGACATTGCTGGAAAGTCCCTTGAAATCAGTAGAAAGACCTCCACTGCCCTCAAAGGGTGCTGGATCATACCTCACATCTAATGGGGAGAGGACTATATAACCCTGCTCATTTGCTTCCGCCAAGCATGTGAACCCAGTCCAGTTTTCCGTGCCCCTCTCCTGATCCCCAGGGCTGCACATAAGGCAGGTCTAGGTAAAGAGCTGGGTGCCCGCGTTGCTCCAAAATCCACGCAGGGTAGTGGGGGAAGCCCTTGTAAAGGAGTCCGAAGGATTCACGCTGTTCTTCCCCCTCCCTGCAGCCCGTCCAGGCAACGCGGGGAACATTAAGACGCTGGGAGACACCTACCAGTTTGCCGTGGACGTCAGCGACTTCTCCCCCGAGGACATCATCGTCACCACGTCCAACAACCAGATCGAGGTCCACGCGGAGAAGGTGACTAGCCAAGCCCAGACACCTGCTGCTTACACAAAGCAGCAACATCAGGAAGAATCGCAGGGCCCCCCAAAGCCAGAAGCCCCCCCTTTTTTTAATTTGGATGTTTTTGTAGCTTCCTGTTGGCTTTGTGATCTGCTCAAAGCAGGACGGTGCCCCAGGTTCCCGTGTCACATAGGACGCGGTCTTCATCTGCCCATAGCTGGTGTGCTGATGCTGAAGAGCACTGGGACCAGTTCATGGACTGGGATCCAATCTGGGGGG
>NW_005842063.1:2178893-2192912 GCF_000455745.1 Alligator sinensis | reverse complement strand
GCCTGCCAGTGCGGCACCACCCCCGGTGCCAAGCTGCGGAGGAGAATGGCTGGTACATGCCGATCTCCTCTACCGGCCAAGGACGTCGTACCACTCGCATCTGCTTGCTCGGATGCGAGGGGCTGAGGACGCTATGTGCTGGCCGGTAGCCAAGGAGATACAGGGCCCATGGCTGTATCGCTCTGCCTCTAGTCACGCTGGTAGGAGCTGATACAAGGTGCTGCTTTCGGCAAAGCCCACCAAACCCCGGGGTGCCGCCGGATGGAGAGCAGCTGGCATTTGAGCAGATGGTGCCTCCTCCGCGCCTGGCACGCATGCACCATCCCTGCACGTGCTGCCTGCGTGCAAGGGCTCCAGCTCCTGCTTGCCCAGGCTGGCCCTCGAAGAAGCCCAGGGAAGTCTAGGCCACAGTGACAGCCCTTAGCCTACCTCTAGCACCTATCACATAAAAATCAAACAGCGCTTTCCAACCACGAGGGCGTTAAACCCCGGGATTCCCACGTCAGTGTTTCAAGGACTTGAATGGGGGGAGGCCAGAGCAGCTCCTCCGAGGCTGCACAGGGGTAAATCAGGACTAGATCCCAGGAGTCCTGACCCCCAGTCCCCGTCTTGACCCACTCCCTCCAGGCTCTCGGAAATAATCCTTGCATTTCTCCATCTGTCTGTAACCTGAGCATCTCCAAGCCACTGGTAAACACTAGCTCTGCGTCCCAGCACACCTGGGCAGCCGGTAAATATTATTATGGTACACAAGAGGAGGCAGAATGACCTGCCCAAGGTCACGCAGACAGTCAGTGGCGGCACCAGGAATACAGGGTGCCGTGTTCGGGCAGCCAGGTGCCCGCAGGTATCGGAGCCGCCTGCTCAGCGTGCCCGTTTCTTCCTCCCTTGCAGCTGGCGGCAGACGGGACCGTCATGAACACCTTCACCCACAAGTGCCAGCTGCCCGAAGATGTGGACCCCACTTCTGTCACCTCTGCCCTGGGCCCCGACGGCACCCTCACCATCAAAGCCAGGCGGCACCCAGCCAAGCACACAGAGCACGTGCAACAGACCTTCCGGACTGAGATCAAAATCTGAGAGGCAGGGGCAGGGGCAGGGGCAGGGGCAAGGGCGGGAGGGAGCAGCCAGCCCGGGGCATCCCTTTAAAGAGCAGCTGGGTTTTCACACCAAGCCCCAACAAAGCGAGTGGGCCAGACTCTGATCTCAGTTACAAAATCCTGGGGGCCAGATCCTGAGCTGGGGTGAATCAGTGATTTCCCCATTGCATTTGACTGCAAGCGGTGGCGCAGCTTTGCTCCAGGTGAGGATCTGGCCCGGGGCCATCATGGACCTCCCTGCTATCACACCAGCATCACTGAGATCGGAGCTGGGCCCAGTGGGTCCTACAGAGGCAGCTGAGAGGAGATTTTAGCCCGCACTAGGTATTTGGATGCTCATAAGATGCAAAACCCTCCTTGGCTAGTAGGTGGTGCAGGCTGCACCATGTAGGAAAGGCCGTTTCCCGCAGGGATGCTGTGAGCTCTCCAAACAGGCCTTTGCTGCTGTGAGGTTTTCATAGTGACCCCGTACGGGGAGATCCAGGCAGACGCACGTGCCGCGTCTGCATAGTTGTGTTAGTCTTTGATTCCTTTAAAAGCAGAAACTCGCTGGGCCTGATCCATACTGGCCCCCGCTGGAAGCCCCATTGACTCCCATGGAATTATTCCTGATTTACCCCCACGCAGGAGGGAGAACCAGGAGCGCTGACTTCCAAGGAGGACTTGGTCCCGTAGGACGGACTCATTGGTTTCAGCCAACGCCAGAGCTCCCTCAGAGGGAGACAGGAGCAAAATCACTTCCATGCATAAAAGCTCTTGGCATGTCCCAGGAGGTATCAGCTGCTCTTTAAGGGGCAATCCCATGGGACCGGGAGGATGGACAGGGCAAATGGACAGGACATCACCCTCCTTCATTGCTGCTCAGGCCAGGTCTTTAGCCAGAGGGAGCCCAGTCCAGGTGGGTTGGCGCTGAGATCACAACAGGGGCAGGGGTGCAGCAATGCCCTGTGTCCAAAAAGCACTGAGCGCCACACTCGTCTGGCTGAGCCTCGGGGTAAATCTAGCCCAGTATGAACATAGCGTAGACCCGGCCCTGCCTCCAACCCCCTTGGGAACCGAGCTCCATCAAAACATAAGCAGCTGTGGAAGCTGGCAGCTTAGCCAGATCCACAAAGGGAATGGGCACAGTCTTGAAAGAAAGGGGCATCGGTCTCTAATGAGCAGGGGAGAGAGGGGCACGGCCTCTGCATCAGAACTGAAATGCTGGAGGCTGCAAGGGAGAGAGGACAGGGGAAAAACCCTGCTCTGATCCAGCTCACTCTCCCTCTCAGCCTCCGCTCTCTGACGCTGAGACCAGGCAAGGTCTGACCCAGTCCACAGCCGTCCTGATGCTCTTTTCTTGCGTTCTTCTGAGTCTGTCCGTAACCCATAGAGCAAGCGCTGGGAAAGGATCATTCCCCTCCATGCAGTCCTACATAGAGAGGCCCATGCTCCTGCCACCTGACGGGGTAAAAGCAGGGGCAGAACCTGCCCTAGCAGCCAAGTCATCCCCCGTCGTGGTGCAGGCAAGGTGAGGCTGACCCTATCTGGAGGGGCAGACCCAGAGGCAGCAGCAGGCAGGAGGGCAAGCAAGTGAATCTTTCACCCATGCACAAGTTGAAGGAGGGCCCCGGGCTGAGCACATAAGGCTCCAGCAGCTGCAGGGACGGGAGAAGGCAGGGGCTGCGTCTCCCGCTGCGGTTCTCTTTGTACATAGCTCGTATCTGGTTTGTTATAAATTATTGATCACCCCGGCGGCTGCCTCCTCTCGCTTTGTGCCTGCGCTGCTGCTACCGCTTCTTCTCCGCGGGCCTGAGCTGTCGGCGTGCAGCGAGCCCAGGAGGGCTTCTCCTCCCCACCGCTGCCCGGTGGGTCCTGCACCCAGCTGTCACAGACAGACAACAGTCTTTGCATAGATGTGATATCTTTATTAGACCAACTAAATAGTTAGAAAAATTGTTCTTTGCTAGCTTTAGGGCACAAACACCCTTCTTCAGGCCGAGGGAGAGTCTGTTGGTGTTTGTAGGCAGTCAGGGAAGCACCTGCAAGGCTGGCAGCTCAGCATGGTGGGAGGCCGCATCACCCACAGCCCAGGCTCTGCTACTCGCTAGCTGACATGCAATGAGTTGGAGGAGCCTCAGCTAGCCGGCACCGTGCCTTGCAGAAATGGTGCTAACGGGTGCCTTCTGGGATGCTCCAAGGTGGACGTCTCCACAAGGCTGTCCTCCCAGCTGCAGGCTGCACCAGCCGGGCAGAGAATTGCCACCTCATTGCCCTTGTGGCCTTGTGTCCATAGGTTTATTTCCAGCCCGGGTGACTCACTTCTTCCCCGTCGGTCTATTTGTGAGCCCTGCACCTCAGCTGTTCCAGTCGCTGGGACACGGGCCCCTGGGAGACAGGAAGGTCAAAGCCCACCCACCCTGACACCCCAGAGAGACCCCGGCTCTGCTGTGGGGTGGGCAGGGAGGGAGGAAAACCAACCCCTGCTACGGCCGCAAGCTGCCTGCCGCGTGCTCTCTGGGCAGAGATGCCATGCACGGAGGCTGCTTCCACGTGCAGATCCTTCCTCTGCCCCGCTCGGCACGTGATACCTGCTGACTCCGCTCCCTGGTGTCCTGCACCCCCCTCCACCCCGTTGTGTGTGCCGGACATTTCCCTGCACGATGCTCCAGGATGAAACAGGGAAGCTTGGCCAGGCACTGCCTTTCTTCTCGGTCAAAGGGGCCTGGCTGCCGGGGGTCTCCGCTTGATGCAAAAACACTGCCAAACCCACCCTCTTCCACCTGCCCAG
Organism: Alligator sinensis; assembly: GCF_000455745.1. NCBI lineage: Eukaryota > Metazoa > Chordata > Crocodylia > Alligatoridae > Alligator > Alligator sinensis. The sequence goes on along the minus strand of NW_005842063.1, from coordinate 2,189,042 downwards.
CTCTCTGCCACTAATCCTTCGCCCTGACAGCTCTCAGTGGGCTCCTATGGATGTGCCCTCTGATTTCAGGATCGGTGCCCATTCCCTGCAGGACCCAGCACACCACCAACTCCAGGGCAGAGCTGGGAGTGCTGGAAGCAGCAGCAAAACTGAGGCACGGTGAGGATGCAGAGAGCACGAAGCACCACCGGCCACGGAGCCGGCCCTCCCCGAGCGAGAGCTGAGCTCCAAGCGAGCTTGCCGTGGGTGAGAAAGAAGATAAACAATTCGCCGGCCTCTGCAGGCGCCAAGCCTCCCAGGAGCGCTTTGTGGGTCAGGCCATGTAGGGGAAAGGAGGCCACGAGAAAGCTGTCAGCCTTATTTATCATGCCTGGGGCTGGGCCGGCTCCCAGGAGGGCTCTGTCGGGAGAGACGGGGCCCTGGGCTCCCAGATGGGACGGACGAGAGGGGAAAGCGAGGCGCGACGCCCAGCCCAGCCGCAGGGACTAGGAAACAGAGATGCCCCAAGGGCATGGCTGGCCACGTGGGCAGACGCGAGACTGGCCCCAGGGGACCACGGGGCCCGGCTCACTGCCACAGAGGCTTCACAGTGAGCAGGACTTTGCTGGGAGGCAGTGAGGGACGGGGAATGAACCAGCCCCGGGCTGGAGGAACAGAGTCCTCTCTCGGACCGAACCGGGTTTCGGTCACAAGTGCAACGAGTTTGGCTGTGCTCCTCGGTCCCCGTCTCTGGCTGCATCCTGTATCCTGCCCAGCTCTGGCCTGGAGAGAAACCCCTGACGGCTAAGAGCAGGGCTGCTCAACCTTGTGAGACGTGGGACCCCCCTCGGAAAATGCCGGCTCTCGGCTTTCCCTCGTTTCTCGACTATGGAAAAATACTGGAGTGATTCTTCCAGTGCAAAGAGCTCAGAGAGAGAGACCCTAGCAGGGCGATGCTACCGATTCCTAGCTGAAATCCCCAGGTCCGCCTTGCAAATCCCGTGTAGGTGTTTGCACGCCGCACGGTGCCGATCCTGTGCAGCCCCACGGAAAAGGATCTCGTGGCCCCCAGTGCATTGTGGCCCCTGGTTGAGGGACCTGCAAAGAGGCAAGGTCCCTCTCAGTAGCCCAGGCAGCCTGTGGCCTCTTTAAGAAGACCAGTGACCCATCCCTGCCTACCTAGGAAGCTGATTTTGTGCTGCAAATCCTCCTCCAAGGGAGACAGGAGCTGGGCAAGGTTTGTGATCAAGTCACACAGCATTGGACAGGGAGCAGAAAGCAGAGCAGCAGCTCAGGCAGGGGAAGGGGATGAGACTGGCACTCGGGAAGGATGCGGGGCTAATTTTTGGCCCGCCTGCCCAAAATGGTTGGTGCCCGCTGCTGTAATCCCCAAGGCGCAGCGCTGTCCACCCAGACACGGGGCCAGCTTCTGGTTCGGCGTCCACGGCGGTAAATCAGGAACGGTGTTACTGAGGTCTGTGAAGTCATGCCAGCGTAAAACAGGAGGGAGGTTGCAAGTAACCTGTGCGTCTAGCCAAGGTGAAGTCTGGGGCCTTCCTCTCCGCGCACGTCCCCTCGAAAGTCCGTCACGGGGAGCCGAGCCGGCAGCATCCATTCCCCCTCCCTCCTCCATAAATCAGCCCGGCCTTGTCGGCTCGACTGCAGAGAGACAAGAGCATTTTGTTCTCTGGCTGTGCCCTCCTGGATGCTAGCACAACGCCGCGGGGAGCCGCCTGCTCGCCGCTCGGGGCTGCGTGCCCTGCAAACTGCCCACCAGCCTGACGGGAGGAACAAGGGGTTATCCCAGCAACCGCCACCTGACTTGTGTCACCACCTGGTCGGCAGGTGAGCAAGGCCAGGGCAAGTGTGACCCCGGAAAGGTCACTCAAGGGCACAGGGGATGCACACACAAAGAGACGGGGGCTTTATTACGAGCTCGCCTGGCACAGTCCGAGTAACCGTGGTCTTCACATCGGCTGCCAGCACACATCCCAGGAGATGCTCTCCAGCCAGCCAGGCTCTGTTCCCCCCACTATAAGCCCTATGATCCCAAGATCCATCCCCAGCAATCAGCAGGCCCGTTGGCCATGCATCCTGCCTTGGCCCTCCATAGATATCATAGATGTTAGGGCTGGAACGGACCTCATGAGATCATATCTAGATGCCACCATGTGCTCAAGTAATATAGCACCTGGTGAAGTTTGGCCTGGGGCTAAGGAGAGCACGTCAGGCCCTGGAGCTGCACGAATTCCCCAGTCTCAAACCCTCAAGATGAAGGGAAATCCCTCTGACCCCTCATCACGGCCTTCCTGGCCACATCATGTCCTCTTGGGATGACGGTGACAGCCAGACAGCCATGGACATGACATTGGGGTGTTGAGTAGGAAGAGCCAATGTGCCAGAGCCAGGCACGGCCAAGGCTAAGGGTTATTAGCTTGGTACCAGGGTCATCCCTTGCATGAGACTGTGCAATGTAAACCCTGCATCTCCTGCTCCTCTCCAGCCATGCACAGAGCCCCCGTGACCTCCCCTGCAACACGACGCGGTCCCGGGTGACCCTGTCTGACAAGGGGAAAGGCGGAGGCTCTTGCATCAGGCCCTGGATTGACTCCAGGGGGTGAGGAATGGCTGGGATTAATAAGGAGCTGTGTGTATAAACAGTGCAAGGGGCCTGTATTTTGTCCTGGCTGGAAGCTGTTTATAGTTACCACAAGCTTGGGAGGCCTGAAGGGTTGTTTGCAAAGCTCTCTGCTGAGCTCAGAGGTCATTGTGTCCTCTCCTGTGATGGAAAAAGGAGGCAGGTCTCAGGAGGGGACAGGGAAGGAGGTAGCTGGGCAGTGACGCACACAGGAGCTGGGAGGGACCCTTGCTAGTTTGGGATCGTTGTTGAATTAAATGCATATGTCACCGGTTGGCTCACACCCGGGCACACGATGCCAAGGGATGATGCTCTGCCACATGTCTGCTAGAGGGTCCTGCCCAGCTGTACCGGGGCTGCACGCGCAGGCGGTCTCTGTCCGGTAGCGGTGATGCTCTAGGACACAACTCACGGCCCTACGCCCTGCCTTATGGGGCTGGTTCCCATCACGCTATAGGGGAGGGAGGCTGCAGTCCCCTCTGCATCGTGGTACCTGCATGCTGGGCATGCCCTGGTCACCTTCCCGGTGTATACTTAGCACTTGACTCCCATGGGTGCCCTAAGCACCCATGGCTGCAGCCTCCAGCTGGGTTTTTGGGGCACGGCACCGGCTGCAGCCAACCCTCAACCCCTTCGCAGCTGCCTTTTGATGCCTGCCAAAGGATTTGGAAGCATGTGACGCCCCAGGCTGGGGTGAAGGATGCTTGCTGGTAGCAGGGCCACACAGGGTTCCTGAATGATTCAAATAGATTTGGACCTGATCAGGCTAATTTGACCTGGGACATGAAAAATTTTCCTTAAAAAAAGCTGTCCTTTTGCCAACTGGGCACCAGCTGGGAAAGCAAATACATCACCCAAGCAGCAGTGGCCCTCCAATGCTTGGTAAAGCAGTACCATCTAGTGGCAGCGGGCCCGCAGCACATGGAGACCCCTCGGGGAAACAAGCAGAGCATCTGGCAGGTTTTTTACTGAGAGGATCTACAGAGCCCTCGGCATCGCCGGGTTTCATAGCACCAGAGAAGGAGGAGATCAGTGCTGCTATCTGGTAAACTGAGGCAGAGGTTAACCTCCCAGCAGGCCTACTGGGGACTTTTCCCCACCAGGGACATGCACGTGACCATGATCTTCATTTAAACCTTATTTCTGTGAGTCGCCTCTAGTCCTTCCCCATTCCCCGCTCGCCAGCATTGCACCAGGTGCCACCTGCCCCTCCTTCCTGTGCCACGCTCGGGCAGCTGACTTCACGGGAGAGCCAGCTCCAAGGCCCTGTCAGGCCCAGCTCTCAGCCACCCATCCCATCCCGAGATAAAAGCAAACTACAAGCAGTTCCCACACCAGCAGATGCCTCTGATCTCGGCTGTGATGGGAGCAGTGACATCTCCAGAGCATCTTCACCTGATGGGGCCAAGTCTTCCAAGAGGGAAACCAACCTTAGGGCAAGCATAATCCAGCCTCTCATTACATCCACCAGCCCTTTGGCAAGAAAATAGCTGCTACAGTGCTGCAACGCGCAGTTATGTATGCTTCACGCCAGAGCTGGACGCATTTTCTTGGCAGGGCACTTTAGGATCATTTGCAAAAAGCAAGGGATTTTTGTGGGTGGTCTCTTTTATTGGGCCAACTGCCCAGGTGGGATAAAGTTAGACCAACTTTTGCAGGCAAGGCATTCTTCATTGGGTCAGAGCGAAGAAGCAGGAACAGCGATGGTTAAAAACAGTGCGTAGAGCTGAGAAACTGGAGGGAGTAGGAGTTCATTCCTGTGCATCATTTCTGTCTAGTTGCACCCACGCAGTTCCCGCGAGGGCATTGGGTGCATTGGACCAGATACATCTCAGGCAGGGAAGGGCATGTGTGGGATCCAGTGGGTTCCTTGCAGGGGGTGTTGATTGCTGTCAATCTTATAAGAGGCTGGGGGATCTTTCAGGGTGCAAGACATCAAGATACAAACTGTTTTGCGGGCCGGTCTGGGAAACGATCTTCCTGCATTTGCTGGTAACATAAGAGCTGCCATCCTGAAATGCAGCGATGCCCTGTCTAACCCGTGCAGTGAGGGGATGCTCCTGTCACCAGCTGGGTGATCAGTCCATGAAGCCCAGAGACCCGTGGCCCTTGCCACTTCATCCTATGGCACGTAACCAGTAGCTGCTACTCTTGGTGATGGAAGGGCCTGATCCTTTCTTTGCTTTGACCATGAGCTGTGCTATGACAGCTCAGAGACGAAGGCACAGGCAGCCTAGGGCAGTGGTTAGAGCAGGTTTTGGGCAGAACCAGAACTGGAAGCAGAGGGGAAGCTAAAATCAAAGTAGACCTTAGAGGCGAAGGCCAGGGTGAACTGTATGTCTCCCATTAGAAATGCATGCCCTTTTCCCCGTTGCCTGGACAAAAACAAGGGGCTGGCCCAATGATGCATGCAAACAGGGCCTTCAGAAACCTTTTCCCCAGGCACCGAGCAGAGCCCTGCAGCGACCTGGACTTGGACATCCGCGGTGCATTGCTAACCATAGAAGAACTCTTTAGACAGGGCCGGTGTGGTGGGACTGGACCCTTGAAGGATTCAGATGCCTCCAGAGAGGCCTGGCTACACTGCTGGGAGGAAGACGAGACTTGCTCTTGGGCACAGGCTCCAGCCTCCTCCTCGCTTGCTCTGCTCCGAATGCCTGGGAGGGCAGACAAGGACGGGTCCCAGCAGAAGACCAGGTAGGTCACCATCTGTGGTGGGGCAGGTGGGGGGCTTGGAGGGCGTCTGCAGGTTTCACCATCCTGAGGATGTGTGTCCAAAAGTTGCCTTCTGCCATTGGCGCAGCTCACGAGGAAGGTCAGGTGCATGATAGGTCTGGCGCTCTCGTTTTTCACTCTGCCTCCAGCACTTTTCCAGAGGGAAAAACCAACCTAAATAAAAAAGGGGTGGAAATGAGCACGGAAAGCAATGGGGCTTCTGACTTGCAGCTCCCACCGAGGAAGCTGGAGCAGATGATCTGTGAAAGGGGAGGACAAAACAGACCAGAGATGCCTTCATCCTGGACTTGACAAGGCCAAAAAGCAGACCAAGTCACAGCTCTCAGAGAGCTAGCACCTTCCCTCACAGCTCAAAGCACTTCATGCATATCCATTGCTGAACAGTAGAGGACCCAGGGCAACTGCACGGTGTCTCCATTTCACAGGGGGGAAACTGAGGCACAGAGCAAAGAAGGGACCTACCAATGGTCTCTTGGGGAACTAATGAAGTCGAGAGCATGGACTCCCAGTCCCCTGGCTCCACTGGGCACTAGAATAAGGGCGAGAAACCACTACCCTTCTATGCCAAGCCTAACAAGTGAGCCGTTAGGATCACGACCGAGTTAGGGCGACACTGAAATACAACTGATTCCTACTAACACAAGAGCCCACAAAGCCTTGCAATGTCAGTTAAAATCCTATGAGATATAAAAGCACTCTCCTCTGCGGGCAAGCCGGGTGCTGCGCACGTACTTTGCAAGCAGGAAGATACGTGCTAGCCTGGAGTCCCCCGGCTGCGTCCTGCATCTCCTGAGTGCAAAGGAGAGCCTGCGTGTGCAGCACGTCTGTTGGCATGGCCAACGGGCCCATGTTCCCTGCAGAGGGTGTGTGTTAGAAACGGGGCAAAAGTGCCATCCCTCGAGGGCAGGGAGACTGCTCAGCGCACAAAGAAGTTCCTCTCCAGCAGGTTTAACAGCGCCCAGCACTTTGTCCTTGTTAGAGCACTACATCGACAGCACCGAACTAACCCTCACAGCCCCAGTGGGTTAGCACTGTTACCTGTTTTTTACAGACAGGGAAACTGAGGCACAGAGGGGAAAAGACATCCTATCAGGAGCCAGCGGCAAAGCCGGGGTTAGTATCCAGGAGTTGCTAGCAACCTGCGCTGAGCTCCAACCACTGAGCCAAGCTGCCCTTCTGCACTGAGAGGTGAGGAAATGTGTTTCTCTGACTTTAAACGGGTCAGAAGCTCAGAGCAAACACAGCCGCAGCTACTGCCTCACAACCAAATTAATTAAGTCTTCCCTTTGGGTGCACTGTTCTCCCTTTCCAGCTTTGGCTGCAACTGCAAGGAACTGAAGACTTTCACCTTCTGGAACAAGAGATGGCCCTGAGCAGGCCTGATCCTGCCATTTCATACCTCCAAACTCCCCCGCTGACGTCAGTACAAGAAATTCAAGGCTCAGGCTCTTCACCCGACCACGGGAGTCACCCAGTTCCACGCGCCCGGCAGAGCCGACAGCAAGAAGAGCATGTTGCCCCGTCTCCTACCTGGCCTGGCTCAGGAGGAGGATTTCAAGCATGTGGTTTCACATATGCTCCTTCTTCCTTCCAGACGTCTCAGAAGATGCCCCTCTCCCTGCACTTACATAGCAGCTGGCCGTGGGCATCTGACTGCAAGATGTGGCTCATGCACAACAGAGCATGTTCCCAGCCCCATCGGCATCAGTCCAAAGACACTTTAATGAAAGCTGAGAACCAGCCCGTGGCGGTTTAAGGTTATCAACATGTTTAGCATGTCCTAAGCCTCAAAACAAAGCCCAGCCACTGGCACGGCAGCCTGGCTGTCACTTGGCCACTGTCCCACCAGCAGCCCAGCCCTCCTTAGGATTAGGCAAGCTGTGAGGGGAAGGCAAAGCTTTTGGAGAACTTGATGTATTTGGGGGAACATTGCATCCTGTCCCTTGCACCCCGCAGCACAGACACAGTGTCTGCAAGGCCTCGCTGGGGATGAATTAAATCATGGGCTTTGCAGGTGACTAGAAGTGATGCCGGAGAGGTTAGTAACTGCACGTTGTTAGTACTCTGGTAGCTGTGGCTGCAGCATCTCTGGTTGGGATCTGAGACAGTAGCTCGTTTCTATCCTTAGCAGGGGGTTGGATGAAATGACCTTTCAGGGCCCCTTCCCACTCTATTCTCCATGATCAAGGCTTGCCAGGGTTTAGAATCACAAAATCATAGAAAATGAGGGTTGGAAGGGACCTCAGGAGTCCAACCCAGCAGGACCAGCCCCACCTAAATCATCCCAGCCAGCCCTTAAACCCCCAAGGATGGAGACTCCACCACTTCTCTGGGTAAAATATGATGAAAGTGGAGCAATATCTTTCACCGGTAACATCTGCAGACTGAGCTGATCACTTGAAAGCAGACAAGCGCGCACACACGTCCACACAGCACGCTGGCCATGCCTCTTTAGGTGAAGATATTTAAACCATGAGGATGTAGGTGTTTCCAATCAAGTTCAGACCCTGCGTTGCATGGGTTGGCCATGGTCTAGTCTCCGTTCTGTTTGGCTGAATTTGCCACCCTGTACTGCTCTCGCCCCAGACCCAATAGCCTAATTACTCCCTGAAAATAATGGTGTGACACCTGCCAGGAACTCTGCACCTCTTGCTTGGTTCTCCTTGAAGAAGGCAGGATGGGGCACCTCAGGGCCTAAGTGGACTCAAGAGACATGACCTTTCTGGGCAACAACCTACTTCATCAGATGCTGTGAAAAGATGTGCAGAAAGAAAAGGCTCAACATAGAAGGGAAAGGGACAGGGGAAGGGGACAGGTAAGGAGTGGATTGACTGGAGCAATTGAGGTGGGAGGTGGACAACACCTTGAGGGCCAGTGGAGTTAACAGTCCAGGTAATGAGATCAGTTGGCTTTTCAAGGCCTTTTGTTGAGGGCTACTCTGAAGTCAGGGATGGAAGGTCCCGGGGGGCTCAACCACGGACTTTTATATGTTTCTGGAAGAAATGAACCAGTGTGTGTTCATCGTTTTACGCAGGAGCAGTCCCATCCAGCCACGGTGGGTCTGCATGGACTGCCTGGTTTATCTCAATCGATCCAGTCAACCCATTCTCTTCCCCTTTCCCTCCTATAGACGAAAAGGCTAAATTCCCCCTAAGGCGGGTTCCTGGGACAGTGTCCAACATGACGGCTGCTATCCCTTGCAGGATAGGAGGTCTTGGGGTGTCTCTCGGCGGGACTGCACAGGACCTGCCAACCTCTAAGCAAGCACATGCCATCAGAAGGGATTTGCTTTGAACTTGTTCCATCTTGAAACCTCTGGTTCTGCGGCAGACCTAAGACAGCAGGTACCAGCAAGGTTTCCATCCTGCAAACACCGACCCAGGTGATTGCTCCCATGTGTAACACTGGGGTTCAACACAAAACAAAGAGGCCGCACAACAAAGACATCTGACAGGGCCTGGGGTGCCAGCAGCTAATTACAGACAACAGGGGTCATTTAAAATGTCTCTTTTGCCCTTGATGTGGATTCGAGGTTTACAGGGCACAGACCCAGCGGGAAGAGAGGAGCAGTTCTGCTCCTGGATGTATCTTTTTTTGTTTCAACCCCAAACAACGTCCAAATAAACCCTGTGTTTAGCGTTGGCAGAAGGAAGCATGTTTCTTGTCCAAACACATAGGATAAGCTGGCGTGCTACACAGTTGTGCCAACTACGTTTCCCTGCTGTTCCTCCTTCCTTCGCACAGGGGAGGTGCATGCACGTGTTCAAAGGACACGCGTGTCTCAGGATGGCACGCGCCACGTGGCATGTTTGGACACTTCCGTTTCCAGGTCTCTCTCCTGATAGCGAAAACGCTGCATGGGACCTGGGACAGATCCCTCTGCCATCACATCTCGGGTTTTATTCCAAGTCTCATAGATATTTGCTGTTTGCCCACAAAGCCCCAGCTGCTGGAATCACGTGAGGATCGGAGAGGTCCTTCCACAGGGTTTCTAGCCCTTTTTGATGCATGGGAAAGCGCGAGGGGGTGATCTAAAAGCACCAGAAAGGCCTGGAATTCAAAAGGGAAAGCAAAGGAAACTGGGGTTATCTTTATTTTTTTCAGATCACGTGGCTTTTTAAGGCCAGCTCATCATTTTGAGATCTGACGCATGATTTCCGAGGGCTTGAGGCTGGGGACGCAGTCGGCTGCGCTCCAGTGACTCCGAGGTGGGAGGTGTAGGTACGATCCCCAGCGACACATGTGCGTCTGAAGCAATCGGTCTAGAGGGTACAACCCGGCCCTGCTTCACGTCCGAAAATGGAATCTGAGCCCCCCGGGTGAGAGTGTGCTGTGGGGCAGGGTGGGGGGGGACAAATGGTGGCACGGGCGGCCTCTGTTTGCAGCACAGCACCAAACAGGGCAGGGAGCAGAAAGCAGAGCAGTAGATAGGGCAAGGAAGACACGAGAGGGACAAGAAAGCAAAGTGCAGATAGGGCAAGGGACACGTGACAGGGAGCAGACGGCAGACCAGTGTATAGGGCAAGGAGAACAGGGCAGGGAGCAGAAAGCAGAGCAGTAGATGGGCCAGGGAGTGCAGAGCAGGAAGCAGAGCAGAAGATAGGACAAGGGACATGACAGGGAGCAGAAGGCAGAGCAGTAGACGCACGTGCCCACCCCTGCCCCTAGTGGTGTGACAGGAGGCGCCAAGCACCACGTGACCGGCACCCCCTGCGCATGCGCACTCCCGGCCCGGCCCGGCCTGGCCGCAGCAGCAGCAGCCCAGGCCCCGGCCTCCCCCGGCGGCGGCCGCGCAT
>NW_005842063.1:2164908-2178481 GCF_000455745.1 Alligator sinensis | reverse complement strand
CGATGGCGGGGACCCCCCCTCCCGCAGCCCCCCTGGAGCCGTGGGGCGTCCGCTGGGCCGTCGGCGGCGGATCCGCGCCGCACCCCTCTGCCCCCGCTCCTCCGCGGCCCCGTTTTGTTCCCCGTGGGAATCGGCGCGTCCCGTCTGCTGAGCGTCTGCCTCGTCTCGACGCGCCGGGAAAGCGTCGGGGCATCCCGTACGGCGGCATTTCTCACCGTGTGGCTCGTACGTGACGGGTCGCGAGCAAACTTTCAACGCGATTCTCCTTTAAAGGAGAAAAGCGTGGGGTTTCCCACGTGCTCCAGCTTGCAAGGGGCAGCTCGGGACCCCCCCCCCGTGCCCCTCGTGCCCTTCGCGCTGCAGGGCCTGGGTTCGGGACTGGCCGTCGATGTTTACGAACGGGTCCCGCGACAAAACCCGAACCCCTTTGCAAAAAAAGGTTGAGAGCCACCGCTCGAAAAGCAGCTCCCCGGGCAAAGCAGAGGAACCCTAGGTTGTATTTATTTATATATGTATCATTTGTTTTTTTTGGTATCATGTGTCATTTTAAGTACGTTGGTGTTAGTGCAGCACCTGGATGCCGGAGAGGCGTTTTGTAGAAATAAATAGATCGTACTGTTGTGTCGATGACGCATCGGAGCCGATCTGCATGTGTTTTATGAGTAAAGCTCGGTGTTACAGAAGTTCGTGTTGGCTTAGTTTGATGGATGGTGCCGCGCAGTTGGTGGCAGAGTCGAATCCGTAAAGCGCGTTTCTTTGCCGATCTCTTTGAGCCCGAATTGTGACTTTCCCTAATGTCGCTGGGGGTCTTTCCAACGCCTGACACGTCGTCACCTCCTCACCTGTGTCTGTAGGAGGAATCGAAGGCTAATTGCAACCGGTTTGCTGAACGTAGCGCTCTGGAAGCTCCCATGGTAAGGAGCGTTTCTTACCGAGACACAGAAATAGCAGCTCTTCGGCACCTCTGAAGTCAGGATGTGTCTGAGCTGCTTACGGGTCTTGTCAGAGAGGTGATGCTTGTGAGAGCAGGGTGAGAATCAAGCAGCTTCCAGGGCTTTTCTAGTGCTGCCTCGCTAGCCAGGACCGGCACTTTGTTGTCCCGCAGTCAGGCAAGCCCTTTGATTCCTACGACATTTTATGGCCGGGAATTATCAGCGTCTAACCACTTGTAGGTTGTACACTGGGCACTTTCACAGCCAACGTGTCACATGTTAATCACGTGGGAGTGGATCCTCATGGCAGGGGTTGTAAACTGTCAGATATCTACTACCCCAAGTATGAAACCTCAGCAGCTAGAGCCTGATATGAGAAACAGGAGTGAGACGTCTCAATGTGTGAGATAACCTTGGGGGTGTCTGAGCCCTCGTCTTCCTGCTTCCCCAGGCTGCAAAAGCCCATTCAAACCAGAGCTTTTGCCCAGACCCTGCTTTAGGGTACAAACACACAACGGAAGTGTCTTCTCAGTGACTGGGATTTGTGCAGGGAGAAGACGGTGCACCTCTGCGGGTCTTTGTTCATTAGATCCTTTCCTACCAATAGTTTCATTGCCTGTCACGGTTCATCACTTAACATGACATGTTACATGCACTGAGGTAGAACATGAAAGACATCACTTCATTTTCACTGCTGACCACATAATACTGTTTTCTTTTCACATCTCTGCAACATGCCCCTCAAAATAGCAGCTGCTTGGGGCTGGGGATCACTGTAGACCGCTCAGGAAAAACATCTGCTATGTCAGTGCACGGTGACAAGCCAAAAGAGCCAAGCCTGTCGGGATGCGTAAGGAGTACGGTAGAGAGTACAGGCAGCCCTCGGACTTACGACACAATCGGTTCCTGAAAACGGCGCCTTAAGTTGAAACGTTGCAACTCGGAACCGATTTTTCCCATAGGAAACAATGTTATAAATGGGGGATTAGTTCCTGAACCAAGGCCCGATACCCCGTTTTCACCAAAAATAACCCAGAATTTTGTACTCAGATAATTATAGATGAGTAATATAGCTACATTAATGTATTTATCAATCATATTGCTTTGGAAGGACTTCTTTGAGGTGACTTTGCTGGACTTTTTGAAGGGTTCTTGGCTAGATTTGTCTCAGGAGTCCTAGCTGCAGGTTTTTCTAGAGTCTAGTCTGCTTTCTTAAAGAAAGTGTCCAAGGAAGTTTGGACAGATGTTCTCCAGGGAGATGAGTGACAGCGACTTGTTCGCTGGCGTGGTGTCACAGCGCATCAAGCGTTGTAAAGTGGAAACTGATGTCAGAAAGTTGAAACGGTGTCCGTTTAGAAATGCTGTAAGTGCGAAACGTTGTAACTCGAAACATTGTAAGTCGAGGACTGCCTCTACTAAAAGTATGATGATGCAGTGATGCAAATTAATGACACGTTCTAACCTAGAAAGCTGAGTTCAGTACACGTTGCCTGTCAAAAAATTTGGCAAAAATTGAAGGCATGTAGGGACCAGCGGCAAAATTAGTTGGAAGCAGGGAAAGATTTCTGTCTGCAGAGACTGCCAAGATTAGGATCTGTCTGCAAAGATTAGGATCCTTCTGGGGCATGGAGTTGGTGCACTAAAAGGGAAAATGACCATAAACAGAAAGTAAGTCGTCTGTGGCTTTGTATCCTTTCAGTACCCGAGCCAGCGGGAGTTCAGTGACATTGAAAAACAACAAATTTAAAAGTGATAGAAGGAAACTTTTTATATGCGGTATGTCAGCTTGTGGAACTCATTGTCATTTTGGCTACATCAAAGCCAAAATCTTAACAAATTTTAAACAGGTTAAACGTGCATGGATAACATTATCCTCTTTGGTTATATATGAACTGATAAAATAAGAGAGGGTGGGTATAAAACCTTGTGCTTCAAGATACCGAAGCCGGTCTTAAGTTACCGAGGATTAGAAAGAAATGTCTGTTAGCAAGCTGTTCTGTAGTTGTTGGTTATGGAGACTGCTTTCCTCTGAAGTGTGCTGTACTAGCCAGACTGCGAGATCAGACTGGCTTGACCATCCTAATCTAATTTCTAATGTCAATTACCAGATTTAAAAAAAATGAAGGTTATGGTCCTTTGAAAATTATTAACATTTAACTACGAAGCATAAATTCAGGGCTGAAACACTCCAAAAAAATGTGTCATTTGTTTGCTGCGTAACCTCGCTAACAAGGATCACCACTCGAATGTCCCTAGGCATATGATCCCACAGTCCCACTGCTGCTGTGCCATCACTACAGAAGGTGTCTCATGCTAAGCTTTCCATCACGGTGATTGAAACGGTAATAAAAAAATCCTGTCAGCAAGAGATTGAGAGGGAGAGCAGCACAGGTATGTTGTCGAGAGGGTACAGTTCAGAGCGCTGTCACTCTAGTAGCTTGGCTTCATTCCTGAGTGTGAGCTACCTCACTCTTTATTTTAGCCTAGATACCACTTTGATGGGCACAGCCTAAGAACCAGAGTAGAAGAGACAGTGAGATCTGTACATGCAAACCAGCTCACTTGTCCTTGGTAGGCAATGGGTTGATTTGGGAATAATGGTTTTATATTTTGCTGTTAAGATAATCATAGAAAAGTAGAGCTGGAAGGGACCTCCAAAGGTCACACCTAGTCCAACCCCTGTCTGACCCCCTATACAAACCGTCCTATACAAATACATTGTCTAACCTATTAGCAGACCCGACTTCATGTTTGCCTGAAGTCAGGCAGGTTGTCACCTTGGAGACTAACTGGTTCAGCGAGGCATGAACCTTCATAGATGAGCCTATTTCATCAGATGCTAAGAATGGACTTCTAAAAGGCAATGTTTTATTGAGTTTATCGCAGATGGCCAAGCCTTCTGATTCTGACCTCGGTGGGAGAGGAGATGTCCAGAGCTACTTGGAAGTGCATAGTTCTGTGGCCTCTCCCTCGTATATGGCCCTTATTACCATGCTGTTTGAGCACTTTCCAATGCTTAATGTACTATCCTCACAATGCTGCTCAGAAGCTGAGTAATGCTTTCGCCTCCCTCGTACAGACCGGAAAACTGAACTGGAGAAGCTAAGTGACTTGCACAAGGTCGCCCAGTGAGTCTGTGGCGAAGCATGCTGTTGGGCCCAAGCCATTCACCACTGGGCCATTAGTGTGTTTTTACTGTTTATTGCTATTTATTCTTTAAAGCTGCATCATAGAAATAAGTATCCAGTTCACTGAGAGCAAGTAGCATGTTGTTAGACAGGAGGTGATCTGCTTAAGTAAGCTGCTGGTCTGAGCTCGAGTAGCCTGGTAAAAATATCACTGTTCACCAGTGTGGCATCAACTGGATCTGGCTGCTGTTCCAGCAGCCTCACATTCGTTATAGAATCTGAAAGACAAAATAAAGTAAAACATTGTAAAAGATCAGTTGACCAAACCAAAGCAGTTGTATTACTCTAGTCTTGTCACCAGCTTTTCTGGACATCTGCCTTCCAAGTCAGGTGTGACGAACCCCACCAGGAGAAAGGCATGGGCATTAGTCACCTTATTGTACCTAACAGTAATGATGTATCCAGCATTTCCCAGAGCTGTTATTTTTCCCTTTTTTGTGTAATTTTAAACTAAACCCATCTTTTAGCCGTGTCAATAATCCACAACGGCACTGCATATCTGCAAGTCATCACCTTTGAATATAAAGCCATGCTAAAATTGGTTTTTTCTAGTAACTCTGGACCCTCTGATAAGCCTGGCTGATGAATAGAACAATTGTTCCGTAGGAAGTAAACCCTGATGAGAAGGTCTCCTTGACATTCAAGAGGGCAGCATGGTCCAAAGCAGAAGATCCAGGACTGCGAACTGAGAGACTGGGGTACTGCTCTTATCTCTGCCACTGACTCTGGGATTTGGGGGATGTTTGTTCATGGAAAAAAAGGTAAAAATATTTACGAACTTGCAAGCATGTTGATGTAATTCCTGAAGTGCGGGCCAATAACCTGATTTCAGTTAGTAATAGTCGGTTCCCACCGGGCTCTGAGGAATTTTAGCAAGCAGATTTCTGTATTGTTGTCTGATCATGTTTTAAGACTTCTAAGAAAATCTCTACCCCTTTGACAGAGATGGAGAATACGAGGTGCCTTTTGATTGACGGAACATGAAATTATAATTTAAGAGCGTAATGCATGTCACCCTAACCTGGAACTAATAAAATCCTTCGTACGCAGACTGCATGGTAGTGCTGTCTAAGCCGCCTAATGCTTGGAAAAACAAACACTGTAGAAAATCTTTACAACTTTTTTTTGTTGATGGGCAGAACTGCTTCTTGTACTACTTTATTTTATAAAGCTGAGATACCTTAATAACCCAGAGTCCAATTGCACAAGGCTCATGGTTCACGTGCAAAATAGCTTCTAACATTTACTTACAACGAGCTTCTGCTGTCTAAAAGTACCATGATTTTGAAGTCCCATCTCTGAGCACCAGAGCTGGAAGCTGTTGCTTATTTCTCTGCGTGGAAAGGGATTCTCTCTTTTTTTCCAGTGGTAAAATCTCCCGTTTCAAACCTTGTAGGCTCAGATCAAGTTGGGCATTCAGCCTGTTGCTGGTCTTACACTCAGCATTGCTTGTGCTGGCCCTGGGTCAGCATAATTTTGAAAGGGCGCAGGGTGTCAGTAAAGGAAACTCGCCCACATTTCGGAGAGAAGATGGAAACATCTTGGTGGAAAACTAATTTTAAAGAGATGTGGCGTCCGCTGCGGGGATTGAAATACTCTAAGTGCTTCCAAGGAAGGGGTGGTGTTGGTCATAGTGCAGGTGAGGCAGGGAGGAGCCATAAGCGTGGCTTGTTACAGGCATCCAGGTATTTACAGGTATTTTATCCAGCTTATTACAGGGCTGCCTTCATGCTATATATGTCTGTGTGTACTGTCATCTTGGAAACCTTTGGAGGATCAGCTAAATTAGGCAAAGCCAATGCATTGCTGGTGTTTAGGAGCAGAGAGAGAAGATCCAGGACATGAAGAAATCACATTGCAGCTGAAGAAGTGCAAATGAGGTGCAGAGACAAGGGCAGTCGTTTAAATGCATCGCACTGTGCCAAGTCCAGGTCTGAGACAGTCTGATGCAGGGGTCTTGAGAGCCCAAAGGAAACGAATGCTGTAATGGAGCTTTGTGGGATTCATTACTTCAGAATAAAATAGCATGTGCTTGAACTTCAGCTCCATGACTTCACAGTTTCTGGTGGAAATTTCCATCCTTTGTAATGAGAACACCAGACTGATGGGAGTGGAGGAATATTTGCCTCTATAGTAACGGCAGGTTGCAGTGCAAGAAGCTAGCTCATCACAAAAAGGAGATAGCGTCCAGCAAAGAGAGAGAGTTTTCTCTAAAGAAGTAACAAAAGGAGCTGTGACTGAAATGAACCTGCACATTGCCCGTTGTGCAAGTGTAAGCATGTGGCTGTATTACCTGGGGGAATATAACAGCCTGGAAGGATATCGGAGAACATGGGTTTTTTATGAGTCCAAGCAGCGCGTGCTAGCAAGGTCTTGGTGGAATATGTCAGGGGTGGGTGCTCAGATCAGACTTGCTCCTGGGATACGTGGCAAGCTGGAAAAGGGAAGGCAGCAGCTCCTGCTTCATACAGGATCACCAGGTCCTCGGGCTTTTCGGAGACTTGTTCTGTTAAGGCTGAAACCTCAACAGCATGCTGGCAAAGGCAGAGTGGCATGGGGATCCCTCCTGATCTCTCCTGCAATGCAGGCAGCCCCATGAAGCCGAATAGGCCGCGCTGAACCACTGCATTAATCACAGCGACTCCCATTTCAGATTTAAGTTAACTTTGTACCTGCAAAGGGCTGGGGAACGCTGGATACAAGCAGCCTGAGTGAAAGAGGTGGAAGTTATTTCTAAACCATTAATTACCAAGTGTCATTACAGGAATATGTTCCGTCGGAGGAGGGATGGTGTAGTGGTTGAACCCCAGAACCAGATCTTCCATCGTGGATCCTGCCCAGGGTCACAAGTCACTTGAGATCCCAGCGCGTCTCCATGTGTAAAG
Organism: Alligator sinensis; assembly: GCF_000455745.1. NCBI lineage: Eukaryota > Metazoa > Chordata > Crocodylia > Alligatoridae > Alligator > Alligator sinensis. The sequence goes on along the minus strand of NW_005842063.1, from coordinate 2,171,476 downwards.
CTGAGACCTCTTCAGGGCTATCTACCGCTGGCTGAAAGTTTTTGAGAGAGAGGCAGAGATAAACGGTTCTCGTAGTACTGCAGTGTGCTGGTGATATTATTACCAGGAGCAAAACCTCTCGTGTCAGCGCGGTTCAGAAGGGCTTAACCAAGTATTTGAAGGGAAAAGCATCTCCGAGTACAGAAGGCAACTTGAAAGAGCGCGTGGGTGGAAAGCCAACAGCCTTCCCTTTTTGGTGCTCAGGTTTAGCAGTCTGGATTAATGCCTTCAGCCCGTGCTGCGTGATCCTCTGACGGCTGCGGACGAGCCACAGAAACTATCTTGATTTCTCCTGGCAGGAGAAAACCGAGGTTAGCATCAGCATTTCACAGCTTAATGCTAAGGGGAGGGCTCTTCCGCTGGCCGAGCCTCGTGGATCACAGCCTGCCAGAGGAACTTGTTGTCTTCTCTCTAATTATAACCCATCTGACTTTCCCTGCTCATTATCGCTCTTGAGCTTCATTGGTACTGTAACCTTAATAAATCCTTGAAAGTCCTGCAGCAAATTGCTACCGTGGGGTCTGTGAATTTTTGAAAAGGTTACATCGCAGCGTGCTGGAAAGGAAGACTCCAAGATCACAAGAATCACATCAGCTCGGCGGTGAGGCACAGCAGATGCATGTTAAATACAGCAGTGTTTAACCTCAGCACAAAATGACAAAGCTCTTTAAAGCCAGCCAGGCGCTGTCACAACACACACGTACCCTGATCTCTCTGGGTCCAATTATTGCTTGATAGCCTAGCACTCGGGGGAGCCCCGATCCGCTCCATTGCAGGTTACCAAAACGTAGCCACCTTCCCCTTCAGTACTGCAGCCCGGCCCCTAAACACCAGTGTAGGGAGGCACTGGTCCCTCGCTAATGAGGCCATCTCCTTTTCTTTCTCTATATGTTTCCAGGTGCTGCTGGCCCTGGCCTCGGTGCATTTTTTGAGCCCGGGATGGCCAGTCTCATAGCTTATTCAGGCACGCTCTGTCAGCTGTACTCGCTGCCTGCAGCCTCTAGCCTGCCCGAGCAGCAGGTTGCACGCTAGGATTGCGGGCACAGAAAAGCCAAAGGACACGAGGGGCATTTGTGCAGCAGAAAGACGCATCTCTCCGCGCCTGAGTGCCGTGAGTAAACAAGACGGAGCCTGCCCGGACAGCTCGGAGAGATTTTTGCATTAAAGCTCAGGCTTGCATTTTGGGTTAGAAGCTGAGCTCAGAGCCTCCACCTCTTGCTTTCCTGTCTGCCCCGGGCACCCCGCCAACCTGGTGCCATGGAAACCAGTGAATATATGATCGTGTGCGAGCGAGCAGATCGCCTCCTACCTACATTCAGGGCTGCTCTTCCTACGTCTGAGTCATTTCAGGATGAGAGGCTATTGCTGCGGGCTGTCCCCGTGTGTAGCACTCTGCCCGGGTCATGTATTACCCGTCTGCATTCACCAGCATGTTTGTAGCTGCCCACATCTCTTCAAACCCACAGAGTCCAACAGCTCCCTCTGTATCAGCCTCTCTAGCTGTCGGAGGGTAGGTGCTAGGCACACCGCTCAGCCGGGGACTCGAGAGCGGCCTGGGATGCTGAGAGCCTGGGAAGTGACCATCTCACTCGGGAAAAGCGCTGCGCAGAGGACAGCTTTCTGTGCTGCTTGGTGCACGCGTCGCTGCCTGAGAACTGCTCACCAGATCCACCCCGGCTGCTCTGATCTCTTTCTGCGGCTCCAAGACCCTTTGGGGAGCAAGAGAGAAAGGAAGTTGCAGGGAATTGGGAAGCGATCTGCACTCCTCGGGGTCGTGGTTCCTTGCGGTGTTGCTTCACGGCTGCTTTATATAGCGGTCCCGCTCTGCTGGCACCCCGGTCTCAAAAGCGCGTCATCAGCAGTCGTCATGCCCAAAAGCCGCCGACCACTTCTCAGCCTTGCTGTCCCTGTTTCTCTTGTCTCTTCTTGGAATAAGCGGGTTTTACAAGTCCAAGGGCATGTCTTTATCACAGCTGACAGTGCTGAGGGGTGTTGCAGTGAAAGTCCATCCGCTCCTGCCCGTTCCCAGCAAATGCATGCCAAAAAAATGCCAGGTCACTGCCTTTTGAGTGGCACTGGCTGTGTGCCAGGGTGAGGTACCAGGACTTGGCACAGCGGAGCAGGAGGGGGTTTTCACAGAGATGCTCTGGGGCACTGCTCAGGGTGGTGTAGACAGCCCCTGTCTTGCACTTGAAAAATGAACCGACTTCTCTTAGCAACTTTGTCCTACCCCGTGTTGCCCGCAGCTTGGTCGGCTGAGATCTCTGGCTGAGGACAGCGGCCACTTGCAGTATCGTTAGGGCTAAATGCGTGCGACTCTTCTTAACTCATCTCGGGGCCTCTCTTCCTGACTCTTCCCACGCGCTTCACTCGCCCCAGAGCAGTTTTCTGAACCAGGCCTAAAATGATCTGATTTGGGGGCTGGGCCCAGAGAGGAAGATTTTTTTTTTTTGCAAAACAGTTCAATTTGGTCGAGCTGGTTTTTTGAATTTGGAAATAAGACACTTTCCCCACGTGGTCTGCTCACACGTTCTTCATTCGGGTCCCTCTGGGTAGGAGCTAGAAAGGACAACGTTGGGTTCTTCTAGGGACGTTGTTCAGACCCGATCCTCTTTATTAAATCCACCAACGCACCGTACGAACTGATCTCCACGTACCTTAACTGTGTGTTGAACGTTACTGGTGTCTTTCATTCTGAGCTTTTATCATTCCACAGGATTTATCTAATTTGCTTCTGTGAGTTTTGGTTGGAAAACCTTGAATTTCCTACCTCTCTTCCCCAGTCTTTTATGAACAGAGGCTTGAGTATGAATGCAAAGTCTTTGATGTATTCATTGTTAAGCATGCATATGTGCCTTGCTCATTTGAACCCATGAGCTGAGCCTGTAGGAATGCAGTTTGCTGCTGGGGGAGTGATTCGCAAACGGGGTTATGACTTCAGGTGGTGAATGGACGATGTGAGCAGATGAGCTCAGGAGAGCAAGTGTCTCTCTCTCTCTCCTACAAGTATCCTTCCTTTTGGAAAAAGCATGGAGTGACTCCTGGGGTGTTTTTTTCACAGCTTTCCTGAAAAGGTCAGCATATGCTTCTTCAGTTTGCTAAGGGTTAGGAGTAACAGGAGAGGGATAGGGACTTTGAGCATGGCATTGCACGCAGAAGCATATCCTACAGTATAATTCTCCAACTCCAGAAGCACACGCCAGGTCCTTTGGAGACTTTCTTTTTGTCCAACCTGTGTAAGTTTTAAGGCCAGTCCTTCCATCACAGTCAGCCCCATGCACCCAAGTGGCTTTTATGCTAGCTCTGCCATGCAGCTGCAAGATGGAAGCTGAAACCTGGTGATGCACTTTGATTGCTACAGCACTCAGCCCTACTTAGCCGAGGCGGAGTTTTCCCCTTTGCATTTGCCTCTGCTAAAAACACCTCTCTCTGCAAGAATTGCTTCTGCAAGTTATTTAAAGACAAGCCACGTACTCCAACACCAACCTCCCTGCCCCCAACCTTGGGCTGCTTGGGATATTGCTAGGTGTTCATCTGCTCTGTAGCATAACGATCAGCTCGGGTGACTGCTCCTTAAAGCTTATCTGCTGCGTGAGGCAGCGTGGTTGGGGTAGCTGAAACCCTCTCAAGTTTGGGACTGCATGCAAGGAGACGGAGGATTCCCTGTACCACCTGCTCAGTAGCTGTGGGCCTTGATGCTGTTTCTCCTGCTCCGTTCTGGGGACAGTAAGGACTGGACCCAAAGAAAGGGTTTTAGCACCAGAGGCCGTGAGATTTCGGGGGCTAGACTCGCAGAAGTGCAGAGAGCCTCCCACTGCAACCAGAGTCAATTGGGGCTGTGCTGCAAGACCTCTATAAAGTACTGTAAAAACATGGAACAGTTTTTGGGGGGTGGGAAAAATCAGTCCCTGGACTTCACAAATTGAACAGTTAAAGCGCACTTAAGAGTTTTGTCCAGTCGTTGGAAAACGATCTCTCTGCGCCTCAGAACCGCAGGCATACAGCAGCAGAGCGGCACTGCCTTTTCTCAAAGGGGCGTCTCTGTGAATATGTCATAGGAGTGCCCAGGATTTCATATTCGGTGTACGGGGGTGGACTACAGAAAGCCGAGCACCACACGTTGAATCAGGAGCAAATATAATTGCCGCCCTTGTGCTCAGGCCCTGGGGTCCTGTGATTAATGACTGCGAGCACGGGGCTTGAAATGATTTCTCATGGGCAACCTTAAATCAGGCCCTTCCTAGCTCCTGAGTGCATGATTTGGAAAACGCAGGGTTCTTCTAATGCAGGTTTTAGATGCAGCCATAGAGACTCGCTTGGAGGGAGGAGATGAAGTGCATGCAGTTACATAGGCTACCTGGATGCACAGCATGATGGGTGTGAATTATTTACAAGGATTTTTTTCTTTAAGATATAGATCGGTATTACAGTCCTTTGGATCTTCTGAATATATCCTAACAACAACCTCCTCCCCTTGCGGTGGTTGGGCATTGGCAGTGCCCTCATACCCCTGCTTTACTTGTGCCACGTTAGGGTGTTTGTGAATGCACTTCGCTATCTGCTCCCCCTCTTTGCAAAGTCCTAGGTCCAGCCGTGCCCACATGGCTTTGCTTTCTCTCCTCAGCTATGGATTTCCCCCATCACAGCAAGCAGGTCCTGGAGCAGCTGAACCAGCAGAGGCAGCTGGGCCTGCTGTGCGACTGCACCTTCGTGGTGGACGGCATTGACTTCAAGGCTCACAAGGCGGTGCTGGCAGCCTGCAGCGAGTACTTCAGGATGCTCTTTGTGGATCAGAAGGACGTGGTGCACCTGGACATCAGCAATGCAGCAGGTAGGCGGGGAGAGGCCAGGGCTGCAGCCACGGAGCTGAGCAACAGGCTGCGTTCTCAGCCAGTGTAAATCTACATAGCCCCATGGATGTCAGTGGAGCTGGGCCAGTTTGTACTAGCTTAGAGTCTGGTTTAAAATGTTCCTTACGGCCTAGAGAACAGTGAGGCCAAAATGGAGATGGTGACAGCTCTCCTGAACCTATGGACAGGCTGGCTTGAGCCTGAAGACCTTCCAGTATCGGAGAGCACCAGCCCCAATGATGGCATGAGCATCCTGCAGCAGGACAATCAAGCCTTGTTACGTTCTTCTACAAATAGACAGAGATTGTCTTATACTCTGAAGTATGGGGCTTTTCTCTCTTCCACAGCTGTTCGTGTCCACAGCCCTGACCCCAGATATCCCAGTTATCCATATAAACGTCTCCTCCCTCTGGGAACGTGGAGTGGGTGATGAGAATGCTGCTCATTGCATCTGAAAGTTAACAGCATTAGCAGAACAGGGCATTAATCACTGCACTCTTCTTCTAGCGTTTACTCAGAAATGGTGGAAAGAATTTACTAGTATGGGCAGCAGCCCCTGCCCCAAAGAGCTTCTAGACAAGAGACAACAAGTGGGAGGAAAGAGGAGCCCTCATGCCTATCTTACAGATGGGAACTGATAGCACAAGGAGATGAAATAATGGCTTAGGGTTGTACCTGGGGTCTGTACTGGTGTTACATACTGAACCCCTTCTCCCCACACCCAGTCTGGTGGTTTTGGCCAGGCTCAAATCAAGGCATTGGTTTTGACCAGAAGACCCTAAGTGGCCTGACTGCCTTCTCCCTCACCCCCTGTCGCGGTCCCTAAGGGCAGCCAAGCACCACTCCTGCAAACACCTTAGTGATGGTGCATGGGAAGTCATTCTCAGCAGCTGCTCCTCAGCTCTGGAAATCCTTCCTTCTCATGAGGCTGCCAGAGCCTGGGCCTGGACACCATTCAGAAGCACTGCAGGGCCCTTCTGTTTGGGCAGGCGCTGAACAACCAAAGCAAGGCCAAGATGTTGTCGTGGGCCTCTGCTTGACTTGAGGATTTTATTTTTTGCTAGCTGCCCTTTTAAGTTGCTCTGTTTCTCTTGCTGTAAGCAGCTGTGACCTTTGCTAGCATATGTCACATGAAAAAAGAAATAAATAATACATGATTAATCATTCGTCCTGGCTAAATCCCATAGCACGCTCATGTCAGCCTGCAAAAATTATGCATCTCCCCATTGCTAGATTAGTAGGAAGAAGAAGTAGTTCAGCCGAGGGGTTGTTGTTCGTTGCTCTCACCTAGAAATGAAGTGTGGGAGAAGTCTGAGTGATTTCTGTGTACGTGGGGTTAAAGGATGCAGCCTCTAAGATGCTGGCCTCTTCATCTGCTCTGTCAGTGGCCACTCATCTTGGCCCCGGGGGTTGTTTTGCCCCTGGCTCTCTCCTTCCGCAGGCCTCGGCCAGGTCCTGGAGTTCATGTACACGGCGAAGCTGAGCCTCAGCCCTGAGAACGTAGAGGATGTGCTCGCAGTTGCAGGCTTCCTCCAGATGCAGGAAATCGTCAATGCTTGCAACGCCTTGAAGTCTCTCACCGTGCCAGCAGAAAGCCAAGAGCCTCCTGCCGTGACAGGTATGAAGACTCCACGCACCTCCCCGCTTCCTGCTGGGTCTCTCCTGACTTCAGCTTGTTG
>NW_005842063.1:2160407-2164877 GCF_000455745.1 Alligator sinensis | reverse complement strand
AGCAGGAGGAGGAGAGACTAAATACTCATCCGTCTTCATCCTGATGTTTTCCTTGCTGCTCTAATACAGTGTCCCATAGATGACCAGTGCTTAGGTAGTCAGTAAAGACCCCTCCCTCCCTCCCTCCCAAAGGAAGGGTAAGAGAAAGGAAGAGGGCACTGAACTCTGCCCTGTTACAGCGAGCGGGTTGTTTCCAGGCCGTGCACGTGGACACTAGCACCACAGGTGTGTAACACGTTGAACATCAGCTGCGGCTGAAGGGGGCTGCCCTGCCAGCCTGCCCAGCTCAGTGGTGCAGGGATTTGGTGCAGACCAAGCCCTGCTGAGGCCAGGTCAGTCTGAGACGGGCCCAGGTACCCTGGCTTGGTCTGGGCTAGATGTACTCCCTCTAGCTATCCCTGCCCAGGTGGAACTGGGGTTTATACATCTGTCCAATCCTTGTGTATGGCACCAGCAGGTCACTACTACTGAATAACTCTTGTGCCCTTTCTTTTCTCACTGTGAGTATTTGCTCATAGGACTTCAAGGCAGTTTGTGCTGCAGGTTACTATAGGCTGTGCTCCCCGGTTGCTCCGTGTCCTGGGTGAACTGTGTTAGAGAACAAGCCGCCATATAACTATACGTATAAAGAGTGGTTTGCCTGGCTGTGCTTCTCTTGGTAGGGGATGAAAAAACAGCTGGGGAAGGGAAAGCAGCAGCAGAGCTGCTGGGCAACCTCGACCGTGCCACGCAAGTTGCATCTGACAGACAAGGGAAGGTGAAAACAGCAGAGGCTGCAACGGAGGCGAAGGAGGAGACTGAGGACGGCGGCAGCAAGGCGACCAGCAGAACAGGTCAGCACTGGGAAGCTCCGCAGCTCCAGGCTTCCACTTGCCTTCCCTCCTGCTGCGTATTCACCTGCGCGCTCCCTTTCCCTCAACCATCCTGAGAAACTCGAGTCTGATGGCCGTGTTCCCACAGCCTGCCCCAAGCATGGAGGTGAATGGTTCAGACTTTCTCTTCGTTGTTTCTAGGTGTAGAGGATCCCGTGAGAGAGGAGATCCCCAGTCACCTGCCACTGGAGGACACGAAGCCGAGCAACATCAGCCCAGCTGCCAGGGGCTGCTCTTCCCGAGGATCGGAGCAAGGTGCAGATCTGCATCGGGCACAGGGTGGTGGGTGATGTTTTTGGAGCTTCCCCTCTTAGGCCCTGTTTCTTCCCCACTACCTTCCTCAGCCCAGAGGGATGGATCAGGCTGGAAGTTTCCTTGTCACCTTCACAGGGAATAGGCTGGAGCGCCATGCCACAGGAGGTGAAATCCAGCAGGGAGAGGGATTCCTCTATGCAGCCAGCGCAGGCTGGTGCCCCGCACAGTGGATCCCTGCAGCCTGAGCCATTTGGGGCTGAGCCGCAGCTTGGGTTTGCAGTTGGGAAGGCTTCGTTTTCATAGTGCAGGACCTTGCATTTGCAAACCCAGGACCTGGATGGTAGCGGAGGTGTACCATTTTTGAAAGGGGGGAATATCCCCAGTGTGTGTGTACCCAGGGCACCTGGGTCCCCGGGGTATTAATGAGGAGGAAACATGGTCCTTCACCTTACTGCTGCTGGACAGCTTTCGTGAAACCCCAGGCATTGTTAGATATTGCAGAGCTACGTCCCAGCTGGAGCTGGAGGTGCTTAGAGAAGCTGTGTTGATTCTAGATAAGTTATCAGTCTGTTCAAGCTCTTGCAGGTCTCTCTTGTTCTTTGCAGCACATTAGGTCTGAATTTAAGTGGCCCTGTTCCCTGAGTCCCGTTTCCTTCCCTTTCCCTGCTGGGCATAAACACACACCAGAAGGGCACAGAGGGCTCACATGAGTTCCTGCTTGTTTTTACTTTGGTAGAAGCTGGCTGGGTCAGAAGCCCCAGATTTCTGTACGCTGGTTTTAAAGCAACAGCAATGCTCCCATCTTCCTCGAGTACAGTGATTTCGGCACAAGGGGGCAGATAGGAGTCATGCATGGCCATATAAATTGCATTTTTGCAAGCCTCGCAAGTGTTGCCCAAAGAATGATGGCACTTGTGTCTGTAGAAGGACATCCCACGGGCAGCAGCATCTCAGGCTTCCACATGTCATCCTATCCAGTGTCCCAACCCTGACCTAACAGTATCGTGTTCGCTTGGTCCATCGGCGCGTGGAAGCTCTGCTCCAGGCTGCCACAAGTGCATTAGCGGGTGGCGGCTGTGGTGACCTAAAAGCTCTTGTAGACTGAGAGCAAGACTTCACCTGTCCTCAGACTCCACTGCATAGGGCCATCACACAGCTGTCAGCCTGCAGAGCCTTTCAGTCCCTTCCAAGTGTAGATGTGCAGAAGTGACCTCCTATCCCATCATCGATCTGTTAGGATAGCTACATGTCGAATAACATCATGTGCTGTCAGTTGAAAAATTTTCACGAGAACCTTTGGCAGGAAATAGGTGTCGACTAAACAGAGGTTGTCAAAGTTTGTGCGTTTTCATCCAGTGCAACAGCCAAAGCCCCAAATGATTTGATTCCAGAAGAAGGCCGCAGCAGCTCGGATGCACCGTAGTTCAGGGCCCTTGTGTGCCCCTTCTTTTCCACGAGGAGGGGGGGTGCTTTCATTCCCTTGATCTTTTGCTCCTCACTCGTTTATCTCCTCAGTGTATAAGCTCGTTTTATCCACAGTTTGAAATGCTGCAGTAGGATTTTTGTCTCCCACCTCGCCTTCTAGATTTCAGCAGCCCTCTGTATCTTAAATCTCTGCAGAAATGGAAGTGGAGCTGGAGGGGAAGGAGGAAGAGGAGGAGACGACAGGAGAGGAAGAGGAGGAAGGAAGAATCCCAGAGGACGAGCCATCAAGATTAGCAAATGGAGACAGCCCGGAGGATAACGAATCCGGGGGCACGGACTCTGGACTGGAGAATTCGGGGGAAGCCAGGCTGCTGCGATCAGGCACCTACAGCGACAGAACAGAGTCAAAAGCATACGGTTCGGTCACACACAAGTGTGAGGTAAGGCAAGTCGGGGAGCAGCTCCCCGCTCCGTCCCTGGGTCGCACGGGGCTCCGTAGGCACTGCTCTGTTCTGCACGTCTGTTCGCAGGACTGCGGCAAGGAGTTCACACACACTGGCAACTTCAAACGGCACATCCGCATCCACACGGGGGAAAAGCCCTTCTCCTGCAGGGAGTGTAACAAAGCGTTCTCGGACCCGGCCGCCTGCAAAGCCCACGAGAAGACACACAGGTACGGGAGGCCCTCTTGTGAACCGGGTGCTGGGGAGGGATACAGGGAACCTAGCAGCCAGATTGAAGGGCACTTCGCTCCAGGTGTAATATCCACAGTGATGCACCATGTACATCTCTTATTCTCTTGTCATGCCCTTCCTTGTCTCCATGCTGCCTTCCCCCACCCTCCTGCATGAGTCCCCTGATGCAGCCCATAAAGCAGCCAGAGCAAGAAGTTGACCAGGGAAAACAAATGGGGTTTTTGTCGGTACGAAGTTCAGCTGCTGTCCACCACAGCGCCGTTCCCTCTCCTCTGGGCTGGCAGTCCTGTGGCCCTGGCAGTCCTGTGGCCCTGTGCTCTCGGCAGTTGCGTGGCTGGCACAGCCCGTCCGCGGATGATCCAAAACCATAGCTTTCACCTTTTAGAGTAAACGGTAGATTTGCGCCAGGAGCTGACAGGAAATAGGCAGTGTCATCTTCCTGAGTCTGCAGGCAGCTTGGAAGAATAAACGAGAGGTGTGAATGGCTCCTTTGGTCCCAGTGGGACTTTGATTTTTCAGTGTAATGATACAGCCTGAAATGTCAGCCCTGCTGAGTGATTTTTTTTCCTGCTTATTATTGAAGCAGAAGCATGCAGCCGGTAGGCTTTTTCCTGTGATCCCAGACTCTCTTATACCAAAAGATCCTAACAATTCCCTGCCCAACTGCAAACCTCTGTATCTTCCCCACGCCCTGGCAGTGCCCATGGTCTCATTTGCTCTGTTGATCCTGGAATCTGCCACATAGGAAACTTTAGTGCGCAGTTAGCTCTGATATCCAGATACCAAGTACAGGGGCTGCCCTACAGGGCACTGGCACCTTTAAAGCCTTCCTGTCCTCAGTAGACGTGAAGCTGTGGCGGAGGATCCAGGTGCCATTTCGTGGGCCATAGCCCTGGTTTACTGCAAGGGACACGGGGCCCTGACTGGAGAACTCTGCCCCGTTCTCCTTCTCGTGGTTCTGCCGTGTCCTTTGCTCAACGTCTCACTGTTCAGCCCAGCTCCCCTCTCCACCACATAGCTGTGATGGCTCCTAAGAGGAGAGCAGCGTTGCAGCTCTGCATGCTCAGACTGTGGGCAATCTCAAGACCTCCTCAGGGAGAAGGGTGGGCTAGCTCTCCTCCAGCTGCCCCCAGGGTCCCTCACCCCCGCCCCATCCCTCTTGTAGCCCTCTGAAGCCCTACGGCTGTGAAGAGTGTGGGAAAAGCTACCGCCTCATCAGCCTG
>NW_005842063.1:2158279-2160389 GCF_000455745.1 Alligator sinensis | reverse complement strand
TGCTGAACCTGCACAAGAAGCGGCACACGGGGGAGGCCAAGTACCGGTGCGATGACTGCGGGAAGCTCTTCACTACTTCAGGCAACCTCAAGCGGCACCAGCTGGTGCACAGCGGCGAGAAGCCCTACCAGTGCGACTACTGCGGGCGCTCCTTCTCCGACCCCACCTCCAAGATGCGCCACCTGGAGACCCACGACACCGACAAGGAGCACAAGTGCCCGCACTGTGACAAAAAGTTTAATCAGGTGTGTGTGGGGGTGGGGGGAGGGTGCTCAGCCCTCGGGGCTCCTCGGGCAGTCTGCCGTGACCTGGAGGGCTGCACCCAGCCCCCGGGGAGGATAGACGTCCCCTCCAGTCCTTGCTGTCACAGAATGTGCTTGGCTGCTTTCGGCAGAAGCAGGCGTGAGCTCCGGGCATTGACTCTGCTTGGGCTGCACCTCCATTCAGGGCTGCTTCCTGGCCCGTAGAGAGAGGGCTTCAGGAGGCTATGTGTCAGGCCACCGGGTGCCATGGGTGATGGCTGGCATGACCAAGGCTGTGTTTGGCTCTAAGCCTGTAGCTGGGTATCTCAAAACCCTTTGAAGCTGCCTTCTTGCCAGATGTTTAGGTCCTCACTCTCTGCACCTCGTGTGTGTATCCTCCCCTGGGCATCTCCCGCTGGTTGAAGGGAAGGCTGGCAGGGGCTGGAGGGAAGTGTCACGGTCCTTTCCAGGAGAAACAGAACAGCACAGCTAGACAAGATCACACTGTTACCCTCCAAATAGGCCTTGACTGAAGGCTTCCCCAGGCTCCTTCCGCTCTCCCGTCCCCTTGGTATCTGGGCACTTAAATGCCTAATGCTGTTAGAGGCTTCTCTATCCCCATTGTACAGATGGGAAAGCTGAGGGCCAGGGAGGGGAAGCTCATTTGCCCACGGTGTCCAAGCAAGATGGTGACAGAGCCAAGGATAATTTGAGGGTTTCCTGACTGGCCTCTGAGCTCTTTGATCCTGCTGCCTCAGCAGTGTGGAAGCAGGCGATGAGTAGGGGGACAATTCAACCTGGCCCATCCCCGTACCCCCGTCGCCACTCCAGCATTTGGGAAGCTTTGGTCCTGCCACTGTAACCCCGGCTGGCGAGTGCGTGTGAGCGGATGTCCCATCTCTGCTGCCCTGAGACATTTGTTACCGGCACTGTGCCCCCCGTGTGCACGGGACAGAGCGGGCAGGGTCTGACACAGCGTGCCTCCACTCCAGAAGCCCAGCCAGGCTGAAGGGACCTGTCTTGTCTGCCGGCAGGTGGGAAACTTGAAGGCGCACTTGAAGATTCACATTGCTGACGGCCCCTTGAAGTGCCGTGAATGTGGCAAGCAGTTCACCACGTCAGGTACCCCCAGGCGGGGAGGCATTAGGGACGGGTGCAGCGGGGGGGGGAGCAGCTCCAGGGTCTCCTGGGTTTTGCAGACAGCATCACCCCGAGCAGAGGCAACAGATCAGCAAGCCCAGCCTTGGATGGGGGCTTCAGTGTGTAGGTTGAGACCAGACCAGAGCTTCTTTGGTGCATGCCAGGTGCTCGGTGTGGACCCGGCATCCCTGGGCTCGGGGGCTCGTGAGCATTCCCTGTTGGGAAAGGCAGTGCCATGTGCGGTGAACAGTTCTGCAGGAGGAGCTGTGGGGGCACTGCTGCAAATCGTACTGGTGTTATTGGCAGTTATTCCCTTGCCCTCAGGTGGCAGAGGCATAGCTGGTGCCCCCTTCCGTATCGCAGGCCCGGCTCTTCAAGAGCCACGAGCCCAGCCTCGACAAGTCACAAGATGCACTGTCCTGAGACTCTTGCGAGTTTTTAAGCCAAATCTGAGGGTTTTCATATTTGCCTTCTGGCATCCGAGCCCTCCAGCTGCGAGGTTTTCCCCCAGATCCTGAAGGGTTCATGCCTTTGCTTTAAGCAGCAGAGGAGATTCCCGTGGCGTGGCATGACCTGACTCTGAGAGCTAAGCTGGAAGGAGGATACCAAATATGGCCAGGCTCAAGCTAGCAGCGCGGGAGCTGGCAGCCCAGCCCGTTCGATCAGAGCACTGCAGGGACATTAAATGCAAAACGCTCCGGCTGTCTTGGCGTGTCCGAAGCCGAATG
>NW_005842063.1:2151108-2158204 GCF_000455745.1 Alligator sinensis | reverse complement strand
GCGGGTCCGAAGGCCGAGTGCGGAGGGCTGGCAGCCTGTGACACGTTGCAATCCAAGCAGGGCGGCGTTGCCGTTGGCTGGCGGGCAGCCGTCTCTCCTGGCTGCGCTTCCTGCTGGACTGCACGCAGCTCCTGTTGCACTGGCGAGTGCTGCTTGTGCTCTACCAGGGTAGGGCCCCATCGCAGTCCACAGTGCTAGGCCAAGACACACACAGATGCAGAGACAGACACACATGACCCCGGTTGTCTTTCCTGCCTAGTGCAGCAGGGGGGCTGGACCCGATGATCTTGCAAGGTCCCTTCCAGCCCTTACAATCTATGAATCCCTCTTGTCTGGCTTCTCCAAGGGAACCTGAAGAGGCACCTGCGCATCCACAGCGGTGAGAAGCCCTACGTGTGCGTGCATTGCCAGAGGCAGTTTGCCGACCCTGGGGCCCTGCAGCGACACGTCCGCATTCACACAGGTAGGCTGGGCCGGCCGTGCCTGACGTGGGGCACGAGCTGATACGCTCCTCTCATGGAGCTGGACTCGCTCTATCCCACCGTGCTCCCCCGGGGTGTCCTCCTGCTGCCCATCGCCACAGCGTATAGTCACCCTCCATGTAGGAGCCAGGAGGCTCTGCCTTTGGGGCACAGCTGTACCTTGGTGAGCAGCCAGCCCGGTAACACCCATTTGCACGTCTCAGCTTCACCGTCAGGCCAATGCTACAAGCATGTGACAGCATGTTGATGGTAGATCAAGGAGCAGTGCTGTTGAGTCCTCCCCATCGAAGGGCTGAGTGGCCACATGGTCCTGGCTATAACACTTCTGCCTATCCTGGTGTCTACTCCCCCACTGCCCCACTCACTGGTGCCCGTCCCTTTTACCCACCGCTCCTGTCTGACTGAGACGGGAACACGAATTGGTCTCCGAGGCCTCTGTGTTGGTTGCCCCCCTTCTTCCATCCCGGAGGGTGGTGCTTGCGGCTGCCCTGCCCTGACTGTCCTGCCCCTTTCACCCCCAGGCGAGAAGCCCTGCCAGTGCCTGATCTGCGGGAAGGCCTTCACTCAAGCGAGCTCGCTCATCGCTCACGTGCGTCAGCACACGGGGGAGAAGCCGTACGTGTGCGAGCGCTGCGGCAAGAGGTGAGGACCCCTGGAAGAGGCCCCTGGCCTCGGCCCAGCTGATAGGAACGTGGCTCGGCTTTGGCCCCGCACCACCCTCGGCCCCCCATTCCCACTTCAGTCCTGTCCTGCAGCTCCATGCGGGCGCCAGGTCCTGGCACCAGCGGGTTTGAAGGGATGGTTGAATTAAGGAGGAGCTGGGGGCTGGACGACACCGGCCTGGCCCAGGACATCCTAGGAGCTTGTCGCTGAAAAGCCTCCTGTCTCGTGGGGTGACAAAATGGCTCTGTCCATCCCGTGCTGAAGGGGTTCACTGCTGCCTGTCCCAGGAAGTTGTGCACAAAGGGGCTCTGACCCTTGCTGTCTGGCAGCCAGTCTTCTCCCCAGCCCCCGTGGCGCGGCTCCAGGTCTCAGATCAGTCAGGTGTGCAGGCTGTCAGCCCTCAGGCCCAGCTAGCGGCTGTGTGGGGGCCGTTAGCTCCATCGTCCCCTCATAGACCGTCCTAGGCTCAGCCCAGGGCCCTGCTCTGCTCAGTGACCAGAGACCTGGGCAGAGGGAGGTGGTGAGTTTCCTTCTGTTCCTGGGGCTCTGTAGCAAGCCCAAGGCTGCAGGGCGAGATGTTTGTCCGTGAACAGGCCGGAGGGCTCAAGCCCCCAGCTCTCCCCGGCCTTGGGGAAGGCCCAGGGGATGCCACATTCTGCCCACCGGGCCCAGTGACGGCCCCGCTCCCGCCGCTCCCTGTGAGGCCCCCCCGGCTCGTCTCCCCCAGGTTCGTGCAGTCCAGCCAGCTGGCCAACCACATCCGGCACCACGACAACATCCGGCCACACAAGTGCACCGTGTGCAACAAGGCCTTTGTCAACGTGGGGGACCTCTCCAAGCACATCATCATCCACACCGGTGCGTCCTGCCGCCCCGCCTCCACCAGCTCCGTGGCCCTGGCCCGGGGCTGCCCCCTACCCCGCACCCCCAGGGGCACATCGTCTCCAAGCTAACTCTGACGGGGGCTTTGTTCCAAGCAGGGGAGAAGCCGTTCCTCTGTGACAAGTGCGGCCGGGGCTTCAACCGCGTGGACAACCTGCGCTCCCACGTCAAAACCGTGCACCAGGGCAAGGCCGGCATGAAGCTGCTGGAGACGGAGGAGGGCGACGAGGTCAACATCGTCACGGTGGCCTCAGATGACATGGTCACTTTAGCCACAGAGGCACTGGCCGCCACGGCGGTCACGCAGCTGACGGGTGAGTCAGGGAGGCACCTCATTGGGGCGCTGTGGTGTTGGGGCGGCTGTGCTTAGCTTGTCCTGGGGTGTCGGGGGACGGGGCCTGCTGTGGCAATGACCCAGGCCGTCTTGGGCTGGGGTGAAGCACTGGGGACGAGCTGGGAGAGCACGCTCAGTCTCATTTACTTTCCTCCCCCAAACCATAGTGGTCCCTGTGGCAGCAGCAGTGACAGCAGATGAGACTGAAGCACTTAAAGCAGAGATAACGAAGGCGGTAAAGCAGGTGCAGGAGGCAGGTGAGGCTTCGTGTGGAGGCCAAGGGGCGTGGGCTCGGGGGAGACCTTCATGCAGCCGGGAGACCCTGCACTAAAGGAACAAACCCCCCGAGCTCCTTCCACCTCCTGCCCCAGACCTGCCCAGGTGCTGGGACGTGGGAGCCGGTGCCTCCGAAGGGGTTCTCCCCATCAGGTTTGGGGCTCGCTGTGCGGCGAGGGGCTTCGGGAAGGGTTGTAGCACGCAGGGTAGACACAGGACATCTCCAGCTGCACTCTCCATCAGCCAGGTCCTGGCGAGGCTGCAGGCCCCGCGTGCTTGTGACACGGGTGCGATCAGCTGCTTGCACTGCCCGCAGGGGTGTCCCTGCCTGGGGCTTTGCCAAGGGACCTCGTGGCTGGGGTGAGCTCGCCGGGTGCTGGGGCTCTCCATGCATCCAGTCTGCCCCACAGGGCTGTTCCCGGGAGCAGAGGTTCTCAGCCTCGTTAGACTCGAAGCCCCCTCGGAAAATGTCGCCTCTTGGCTTTCACTTGTGTTATTGACTGGGAAGATGCTAGAGCCGTGGCAGAGAGCTCAGAAAGCCCCTGTGCATTTTGTGGGAGGCCTCTGGGTTTACCTCGTGGCACCGCAGAGCTTGCGCCAGCCCAGCACGATGCCTCTGCCATCTGGGCCCTTCCCCAGAAGGGCAGGGCTTCCCAGTCAGAGCGCCGATGTGTTGGGCACAGACGGGGCCCGGGTCGCCTCCCGCCACGGCTGAGCCACTCTGCCCCCATCTCGTTGCAGACCCCAACACCCAGATCCTCTACGCCTGCGACTCGTGCGGGGAGAAGTTCCTGGACGCCAACAGCCTGGCACAGCATGTGCGCATGCACACGGCGCAGGCCCTGGTCATGTTCCAGGCTGACACGGACTTCTACCAGCAGTACGGCGCCGCCGCCACCTGGCAGGCCGAGCAGGTGATCCAGTCCGGGGAGCTGCTCTTCCGCGCCCGGGACGGGGCCGAGGTGCAGGCGCCCTTGGCAGAGGCGCCGCCACCCACCACCGAGGGCCAGGACCCGCCCGAGTGACCGGGTGCCGCACGGGGGAGCCCCTGGCTCGCTCCGGCTTTGCCAGCCGGTTATTTAAATGAAATGATGTACAAATGTATTTCTGTAAGGAGCCCCACCTGCCCCACCAGGCTCAGACCTAGATTAAATAAATCCCCTTATTTTCTAAACCCTATTGAACCCCTGAACCGTTCCCCACCATCCTGCTTCCCATCCATCAGGTATGTCCTACCTACAGCCCTCCTCAGAGGCCCCGGCCGGGGCCTGGGCAATCCGTGAAGCCCTTGATGCTCCGATTCAGCTGCTTTGTGGCCCGGCTAAGTGGGTGATTGCCAGGACAGTGCCTGTTAAAGCAAGAGCAGTGAGGTTTGGCAGCTGCATCTCGGTGGTAGAAGAGCTCCCGCCAGCCTGTCGCAGTGAGGGCCTGGGGGGAGCTTCTGCCAGCGCCTGCCGTGGCCCAGCCGGAGCTGTGTCCTTGTCTGCAGCCCCCCAAGCTCATTCGGCATCGTGCCTTCATCCCCGCTGAGGAAGGGCCCTGACCAGTCGGCAGGAACAGACCTCCATTAGTGTGTGTGGAACGGGCTACAGACACTGAGCTCGCAGCCCGTTGAGCACAGACGTGGCTGTTGGCATCCTTCGGATGTACTGCAGCTCCCCGTGGCTGTCAGTCCTTGTTGCAGGGGTCTTGTGCTCTGCTGGGACCAGGTGCCCCAGTATGGCAGCAGCTGCTGGTCCCTGGCATCCACCCACTTGTCGGCAGGGTCAGACCCACGGTCCACTGAGCCATGTCCTGTCTCAGGGGCTGCTACAGCAGGACAGCACGGACCTGGGTAACTATAGAGGGACCCATCCCTTCCCTGGCTCCACTGCTACTGGGTTAGAAGCACCAGGAGAAACATGGGCTGGTGGGCCTGAGAGACAGCTGTGCAGCTTGGCAAAGGGACGTGGCTAGGGACAGCAGCATGACAGTGGTAGAGCTGGAGAGAAAACTAGCTGGTCCTGGCTCCAGCGCCACACCAAAAGGGGCTGGATCAGGGCCATTCCCCCTACCCCTAATACCCCTCCCAAGACCCCTTAATGAAGCTGGATTAGGGGTTGCCCCCCACAAAATCTGGCTGGATTATGGGTTAATCCCCATCAACAGTGTGGCTGGTTATAGGGATGATCTCCCCCCAACAGTTTAATATGGGTGGATTAACACCCCCCCCAAAACCCCTTAACATTACAGGGTACCCCACAAAAAGTGTCTGGATTATAGGTCCCATCCCCCAGATGTGGCTATTTTGTGGGGGGGCATCCCCCCCACATGGCTGGATTTATGGGGTGCTCATCCCTGCGAGGCTGGCCCAGGGTCCCCCCAACCATCATTAATGCAGGGGGATATGGGGTGCCCCCCATGTGGCTGGTTTAGAGTCAGCCCCAAGCTTGCTGGATTGGGGGCGACCCGGCTGCATTACGGCGTGCCCCCCACGTGTCTGGGTTATAGCGTAACCATTCCCCCACAGTGTGGCTGCTTTAAGGGGGGGTAACCCCTGCACCAGCATGGCTGAATTATAGGGTCTTCCCCACCCCAAATGTGTCTGAATTATGGGGTGCCTCCCCCGCTGCTGCTATGGGGCTGGCTCTGCCCCGCCCCCAGTAATGCAGGCGGAATATGGGTTGACACTTTCCCCACCTTAGTGTAGCCAGATTATGTGGTCCCTCCCCACCCCCTGCAAAAAATATCCAGGTTATGAATTAACCCTCTGCCCAATGTGACTGTTTAAGGGGTTAAACCCCCATCTCTAAACCTGGCTGGGTTATGCCCCATGGATCTGGATCACTCCCACCAAAAAAATGTTACTGGATTATGGGTTAATGCCCCCCCACACACACACAGGCACTGTTAATGTTGCTGGATTATGGGGTGTTGACCACCCCATGTGCCTGGATCGGGGAGAGGTGGCTGTCCTTTTAATGTGGCTGGATAAGCACCCCGCTTTAATGTGGCTGGATTATGGGACAGAGGTGTCCACATGTGGTTGTATCAGCCTCACGCCCCCCGCCCCCCAGGTGTTTTCAGGGGCTGGGAAGGGGCTGGAAGGCAGCACCGGCACATGCTGGGGATGGGACAGGAGTGGCCTGTGCCTGCAAAGATTGTGTGTGTGTATGGGGGTATGTGTATGTGTGCACACGCTTAAGTACAAGCATGCATGAGTATGTGTGTGCATATATGCGTGTGCATGAGCGTATATGCATGTGCATGTCTGCGCGAACATGCTTGAAAGGGTATGGGTGTGCACGTGCATGAGAGTGGCCTGCAACCGTTTGTTTTGCACAGTGATTCTCCACCCAGGGCCACAGCATCCATGCTACATCCGTGTGCATCCGGGATGCACAAGACAAAGCCAGGCTTTAACCTGCCGGCTCTGGGGAGCTCCCCGCAGCCCTGGAGCTGCTCCAGTCGAGTGAGACCTCAGCACTGGCATTTCCGAGGGGGCTGCCTACCGTGCCAGCCTCTCCCAGGACTCCCTCTAGTCTGAACAGGTCCAAGACGGCTGGGCTAGACATGTGCAAAGACGCATGCAAGGGCACCCGCAGGTCACAGCAGGTTCTTCCTAGTTCTCCACAGGAAAAAGGTAAACTTTTTACAACAATAAAACCCCGCATGGGCAAAGCTGCCCAGGGACAGGGTATAGGGGCTGGCAGAGGTGGTGCTGCAGGCAGGTCTGCCTCCAGCCCGCAACCATGGGTGGTCATGACCCAGCGCAGGGCAGGGGAGCTGCTGTGCAGCCTCGGACGGGGAGCACCAGTCCCCAGGGGCTCAGCGGTCCCCACACAGCCAGGGCAGGGCTCTGCCCCCAGCGCAGAGCGGAGCAGAGCATCCCACAGCGGGTGTTGCTGGCCTGCCCCTTGCGCAGTTCCTGCGCCTTAGGACAGCAGAAATTCCTGGGCGCAGCGTTGGGACCCCTCTATGAGGAGAGCAGCCCTGGGGTGCAGATCCAGGTTTTGCCCAGTGGCCACCCAGCTCACGGCCCTTTGGGGTCCCAGAGGCAGCTCTGCAGCTGGACCTTGACCTGAGCCAGGCCCCGGGGAGGGTGTTTGGGCAGGCGGTCTTCCCTGGGGCCCCACGTATCCGCGCTCCTCAGGACGTGGCTGTCCAGCTCCCAGAGCGCAGCCCGAGGCCACTGCTGCCCCCAAGCCCAGGTCTCACCCAGAGCTGGGGGGCCGGGGCGCGGTGCTGCACAGCACGGGCTGGGGGTCCCGATTCCTGTGTGCCTGGCGGCCGCCCAGCCCCACAGCTGGGACCCCGCAGTGGAGAAGCCCAGGGGACTGGGCCGTGCAGCTTTGCCTTTGTTTGAGGCCATAGAGCTGGTAGGAAAAAGCAAAGGCAGACCTCCTGGCCTCCAGCCCCACCTCTCAGGACTCGAGCACGGGCGGCTGGAACAAGTCCTCCTCTCTGGCATGGCAAATAC
>NW_005842063.1:2146902-2147278 GCF_000455745.1 Alligator sinensis | reverse complement strand
AAAGTGTGGGGGTTCGACCCTTCTGGCCCCTCGTTCCTCAGCCAGTCCCTTGTGCGCACAAGGAGGCTGTGCTGGGTTGTGGGGAGGCTGGGTTGGGGGGGAGCCAAATAAGTGACTCCCCTGACTGCGCAGCAGGGGTTTTTTTTGCACTTTGAAGCCCGCTGCTGCCCGGGGCCGAGCCCCTCCCCCGCCCCAGTGCCCGGGCAGGGCCCAGCCCGCAGCCCCCGCCCAGCAGGGCCCAGCTCAGGGGTTGCCTTCTCCTGAGTCCAAACCCTCCTGCAGGAGCAGCCCGCTGAGCCCAGCTCCGCCCCGGCCTCCAATTAGCGCTAATGAGGCCCGGCTGCAGCAGCGCGGAGTGCGGGAGCGAGCTCCGCCC
>NW_005842063.1:2144021-2144267 GCF_000455745.1 Alligator sinensis | reverse complement strand
CTGAGGAGCGAGGGGCCAGAGGGCTCCAGCCAGGCAGGGGCTTGAACCCACTACCTTTGCCACCTAGGGTAGCACCCTTACCACCAGAGTACCAGGGAAGGCTGAGAGCGCCTGCTGCCGTGGGCCCCTTGAAGCGCAGCGGCCAGGCCCCGCCATGGGAGGAGGACAGCGCCTGCCTTCAAAACACGGGAGGCCAGGACCAGAACCTGGGACCTCAGCACCCATACCAAGAGGCCCGGCACCACA
>NW_005842063.1:2134929-2143487 GCF_000455745.1 Alligator sinensis | reverse complement strand
AGCCTGGGGCTGGGGGGCAGCAGCGGCCTCGGGCTGCGCTCTGGGAGCTGGACAGCCTGAAGAGTGTGGATATGTGGGGCCCCAGGGAAGACCGCCTGCCCAAACACCCTCCCCGGGGCCTGGGGCAGACCAAGGTCCAGGCGCAGAGCTGCCTCTGGGACCCCAAAAGGCAAAGGGCCATGAGCCGGGCGGCCGCTGGGCCAAACCCGGACCAGCACCCCAGGGCTGCTGTCCTCGTGGAGGGTCCCAACGCTGCGCGCGGGACGCCGCTCACCGCCCCAATGAGCCTGTGCCGGGCGAAGGCGCAGGAGCTGTGCCAGGGGCAGGCCAGCAGCCCCTGCCCTGGGCCGCCCTCGTCCGCCCTGCGCGGGGGCAGAGCCTTGCTCCGACTGGGGGGCGCTGAGCCCGGGGAGCGGTGCTCCCCGCCCAGGGCTGCCCAGCAGCTCCTCTGCCCTGCGCTGGCTGCAGCACCCCCTCTGCCAGCCCGGGGTGCACCGGTGTCAGGGGCCGGCAAGGCTGAACATGAGCAACGCGCCAGCGAGCAGGGAGTCTGGGGGTCCCTTCCCCAGGGGGCCAGCCTGTGGACACGCACTGGCCCCACTACAAGGGAAGTCCCAGGAAGGCCACGGCCCCAGCCAGAGCCTTCCCTGCAAGATGCAGCCACTCCCCTCAGCTGTCCCACTCACCAGGCATTTTTAGCAAGCTACTGCGGTCTCTTCCAGCCGTTCTTCTCTATACGATAAGCATGTGTGCATGGAGCACGCCTGAGATGCAGTCGCAGCACGGCAGCAGGTAGAAGTGTTGCTTTCTTTAAGGCTTATTTAAGGGTTTGAGCGGCTGTGGCTATGAACAGACCCTGGTGTCTCAGGATGACGACAGGTAGCCTTGCAGAGCTGCGTCCCTGTCATTGGTTCACCAGCCGCCCACCCTGTTTACTTTCTCCAGGTCCCACCACCTGGCAGATGCTCAGTCCCACTGCTCCTGCTGTGTTGCCCGGCCCAAGTCGGTGTGGATCTCAGACACGGGGGACAGGGAGATAAAACAAATAAACCACCAAAAAAAATTGAGTCATTGAAAAGGCCCCAAAATCATCCAGGGGGCTTGGGGGACACCAGCACCATCTCTCATTTTTAAAATACGAACCACTCAACCTTACGTCGGTCGTGCTGTTTTTCAGAGGTTCTCTGGATTTCCAGGTATGCGACTGCTCTTTCAATCATCGCCAGCTGCTCGAGATCTCCCCGGGAACGCCTCCGCTCTGGAAACGTGGCAGTTTTGCATATTTTTTAGAGAGCCACAAAGCAAAACCCAAAACGGGGATGACAGGGAAGTGCAGCAGGTGCTAAAGCAGTTACGTCAGCCGGGTTGGGAGCGGGGATTCGGGTCAGATCAGGCCCTTGAAGAAGCCTGCCCGCGTCTTTGTTGTGCTGAGCCAGCTTCGGGTGTTCGGAGCATCTGTTCTGGGTGTACATCATGTTGCCCGAGGTGCGTTCCCAGGAATATCCCAGAATGCACCACTGGAGGGCACCCCGCAGCCCGGGCCTGCAAATAAAATCCATATTTATGACACGAGAAATGGGCGCAACAGCTCGGCGGGCGCAGGCCCATTTGACAGCCTGCGAGAGCCTGAAGTGGGGTAAGCGGAGTAGTTTGAACCCCATTTCATTCAGCGTTCATGTTGGAGCCATTCACACGAGAGCAAATGCAACAGCTAGATCATAGCAGCGAACACGTGCTCCAGAGCACTGAAGCCTCCTCCGCGTTGCACAGGCACGATGTGGCGCCTGCCCCGCGGTGCCACCTCTTCCCTGTACCGAGGGGCTTTCAGATCACCATGGCCCTGTGGCTCCCGGAGGGCCAAATGGGGAACGAGCCATGTTCCCTCTCCAGGCTGCAGGTCGTGAAGGGTTGCTGCTGCACTGCTCCCCTCTTCCGACGTCCCTGAGGGCTGACCACTTCCCTGCTGGTCCGTCCTGGTCTGCTCGAGGCTGGGGAGGAGCAGACGGTCTCCCAGGAGAAGCTGGGCCTGACTCCTCAGCTATGTCGGCTCTCTGGGAGGGCCCCACTGGGTTTGCAATAGCGTTTCTAGGCTCCCTCCTGCGGTGCATTAGCAGGACTGTCTCTGCGCGCTCTCGGGAGCCAGCCCTCACTTTGCCCGTCGTGTTCCTGAATCCTTGGATCATGTGAAATTCAAGCCAGCGGCTCTCACCAAGTCCCCGCAGGCGCCCAGGCAGAACCATCACTTTGGTGCCAGCCTCCATTTCTGCTTCTAGGCATCATCCAAACCCAAGAGCCGCCTGCGCTCCAGAGGGACAGATTCCCTGTTCAGCCCAGTCAGGCCAAGCAGGTGGGTGCAGCCAAGGTGGGGAGGAAGCCACAAAGGCCCCCCTAAGCACTGCATCCTTCCTCGGGCCTGGGGGGTCCCGAAGCCTCCATCGGTGGGATGTGCCGGGTCCTTCGCTGGATCCTGATGGGTAATCTCTGATACAGCTCCTCCTCGGCCTGCCTCCGCGGCTTCCTCCAGAGGCAGCAGCACCGGACGCTGTCTCCTGGCACGTGGGTGCAAAGAAGTCTCACGCTGGAGTTTCCAGGCTTCTTTTCCCTTCCCGAGCTCCTGCCCTGAATCTCGGTGCTGTCCCTCTCTCCCAGGAAGGTTCCTGCGCCTGCAGAGACTGGGCTTAACAGTTCAGACCCTCCTGGCGTCTCAGGAGACCGGTTGTGAAGCAGAACCTCCTGATGCCAGGCAGACAGATGCAGAATGAGTTGGCAACGCGGAGGTGAAGAAGGGGCACAGATGGATTCAGAGGAAAGAGGGAACATTACTGACCGGCACGACAGGCTCAGCCCCCAAGCTGTTCTCAGGATTTTTACAGGCTCGTTGCAGCAGAGGGCTCTTGACGAACACAGTTGGGTTCCTTGAAGACGTCCAGGAGGGCTTTTGAAAGCACCTCCTCCCTTAGACTTTCCCCTCCTGTTGGTTTAGGTCTGGACGTCTAGCTCTGTGCAGATGCTGAAGGCAGACCGGGCGGCAACCCGCACGCAGGCGTTCCGCAGGCGAGATGTGGACGAGAGAACGGTCCGGCCGCCTCCTCCGCCACGCTGCTCCGAGAGCAAGCGGAGACACAACTGATGGCTTTGGTTTGAGAGAGAAAGTAGACCCTTGGGCCCTCGAGGTGGAAAAACCAGGAACGCAAGGAGGGAAGGTAAACCTGTGGCCACATATATTTTTTTTCCTTCCTCTTCACTGTGTTTTTGCTGGTGTGGTTCAGTATCGCGCCCCGTAGCTATGGAGGCAAAGCAAAAGCCGACAGGCTCTTTCACCGAGAAGGCTGTACCCTCCCTTAGTCCTCTTGCTGCTGATGGAGCTGGGTGCAGGTCCAAAGCAACAGACCTGTGGGTTTCACATCTGAAACCGAAGCTCCCATGTCCACCGCAGAGGCAGGGAACTGAGGCCCAGACAGATGAAGCAGCCTGGCGGTTTTGGCAGAGCTAGGGATAGAGCCGACACCTCCAGAGTCTTCCACAAATGCTCCAAGTACCCTCCTCCCCGCTCCAGTGGCCCAAGTGGTAGCAAACACAAGAGGCTTTTTGGAGTCAGAAAAAATCCATTTAAAACAAGAGAAGGAAAGAGCTTGGTTAAAACTTTTGTGCCCTGAACACTCAACTTTCACCACAGAGATTTATGCTGAATGCAAAGGCAAAGACAGTTCAGTTCACATTTGTGGCCTGGCTTCTCATCCTCATGACAGCATTGCGCACAACGCCTACTGATTTTGTTTTTTAAGCTGACAGCACAATTGATGCTTTTATCTACACCATCAATTAGCCCCCTACCCCATCAAAATGAAGACTCAATTTTGATACCTTAGAGAGCTCCAGAAACATTCACAGACGTTTGCAAAACTGCTTTCCCGTTCCTCCGTCGCTGCTTCAGTATCTCTTTTTAGTGGAGCTGGCGTCTCTCTCACATGGGGACTTAATAACACTTCCTAGATGGAAAAGGCAAAGCAGGAGCCAGGGAAGCAACTGGCCCAATTAGAAAAGCACTGATAATTAAAGAGGTTCAACACAGTTGTGATTCAGGTTCCCTACTCTCTAAAGCTTTGAGAGAAACTTCATCGCTGTTAAACCAGCTGGTTTAAAATGATCTAGTTTAAATTAACAGCTGGTTTTAAAAACTGCTGAATACAGAATGTCACACTTTGCAAAAGCATTATAGCTAGCTACACACATTTAAAAAAAACAGCAGCATCGAATTGGTAAGATGGCGACTTCCCTGTCTGATGGGTAATTGTATTTTGGCAGTTTTTGTTTTGGCACTTTCTTCTTAAGTACATACAGGGAGAAGATGTTTATATATGTGTGTATAGATATGTGTGCACGCACGGGCACGCATGCGTATGTATGTATAGTGTGTAAGTATGTATATGTATCGTATGTATATAATTGTGCATTTATGTTTGTGTGTGTATAGTGTATATATATATAGTGTACATATATAATAGTGCATATAATGCATGTGTGTATATATATATATGTGTGTGTGTGTATAAAATGTGTGTGTGTATATATAACATGCGTGGGGGTGGGAGGGTGTATGTGTGTATATATATATTTATATGTATGTATGTATGCATGTATGTATGTATGCGTATACACACACACACATACACATATTGCATTGCACTGGTGTTTCCCTTTACCAGCCACACCAGTTCAGCTGTGGCTCGCCACTGGAAAGAACCCAAATGGAGTTTCTTGCAGCTGGGTGCCAGACTCCTTCCCAAGGAGGAAGCCCCATAACATTTTCATAGCAGATGTCCATTATCCCCACAGCCACCTTCCGCTTCAGCCCTACTCCTGCAGCTGATCCACTGATGGATCCTGCAGAGCAAATCCTGATCATACACAAGTGTCAGTCATAAGGACTTCCTACAACTCTTGCTACAAAAGCCTTTATATTGATTTCAGGGATTTGGGGTCTTTACCGATATAAGATGGAGCTTCTTAAAATAATAAACAATACGTTTCTTCGAACGTGCTCTTTTTTGTTTAAGTTGCTGCTGTTTATTCCGTGTATCAAAATTCAAAGTTACCCAAGGAAAGAACCAGTATTTTGGAGTTTTACAAATATTTACACCACAAAAAGACAAAGGTGAAGCTTTGATCTGATCTTGGATGAAAACTTGGATGAGACAAGCCAAACTCACCAAGAAAAAAAACCTGCAAAAGCTCCTATGCACAATCGCCTGGGAAACAGCAAGCATCCAGCGCAGGAGACGTGGCTTCTTAGTAATGCCGACTGGCCCCAACTTACACACGAGATCTCAGTCTGCTTTTAGTCTCCCCCCCCATGGAGCAGATGACGGATCACATCCAGACTCAACATGTTTTGTATTTTTTAATAAAGTTTGTAATCCAATGGACACACAAAACAAAACTGCGCTGAGAAAACAGTTCCATAAATTAATAAGTGTTAGGGCGGTGAGGAAGAGGGAGGAAGGCGGGTAAAAAGTCTTTGTACAAGTGTATAACACTTCCACGTATTGTGAGACGAGGGACAGGGCAGGTAATGTTTAAATGAAGCGCACTTACAAATGAGTGACAATACAAAGTCTGAGTATGAAAATAAGATTTTCTCTGAAAACACATTTTTGGCACAGATTAAAAAAAAATGTATGTTGTGGGGATCTGATTTTTTTAAAGTCAGTATTATATATATTTATATATATTATATATATATTTATATATACACACACCCACTGAGTTCTGCATATCCCACCAGGAAGGAAAATAGCGCTCCCTTTTGTTTTGTTTTTTCAGTGTAAACTGTACATCCCAGATGAAGAGAAGACAACTGCAGCAAGGGGAGTGGAGGAGAGGAAGGGTCACATCCAGAAGAAGAAGAAGAGAAAAAAAAAAAGATAATGTGTGAAATGATCCTTGACCCACAAATTTCAGCAGAAGTTCCCAGGTCCTGCGTTTGATCCACAACGCATGTTAATGTGTGTCAAGACATCCAGAACGTCACAGCATGTCTTCAACTGTGCAAAGGTCCAAGTCACTAATTTAGTGCAAAGGCAGTTCAGGTTCTTTTTTTAATTTTTTGTTAAAAAAAATAGCCATCCTTATTTTCCCCAAAAGGAGGCACAGAAACCCAATACCAGTCCGCCTGCTGAGTGCATCAGTTGTCCGTAAGCTAAAGCAATATGTAAACATACAAGGTAGCAGAACCACTACCCAGCAACAGTTTGATCGGAGCCTGTTCGGGCAGGAGGCTGGTAGTCTGGCAGCATTTTCTTCGTTCATTCGTCTCTCTCTCTCTCGCTCTCTCTCACTCTCTTTTTCCTTTATTTTTTCCTCTTTTTTTGTTTTTTGTTGGGGTTTTTTTGCTGCAGGGCCTTGGAAAAGTCAGTAACCAGTAAACAGCTCATACCGATGCAATGACAATCATAAGGTGAGGAGAGATGTTGGAGATGCTGGCTAGGAGGTCTGGAGCTAGACGGGACAGGTGGTTTTCAGAGAATTCACAGGGTGGGAATATCTGCAGAACGTAGGCAGGCTGTGAAGGGAGGGAAAAAAAAACAAACCATGAAAAGAGGGGCTGGGAACCTCTATGTATGACTGGGTTTGCTTGTACAAATCTGACAAGCACGGGAGCCCTGACCTGGATAACGCACATAGTGCCACAATAAGGAAGTTCACCTGGACACTGCTAAATTGAACTGTGAAGCAAATGCTGATGGAGAAAGACCATCGACAAAAGCTTCTTTTAAAAAGGAATAAAAGCCACGTACAATGCAGCCCTCACTCCCTCTTTTGCTGGGGAACCTTCACGAGATGTCACGTGAGCAGTAGGCAACCTCAAAATCAATCTTTCTCACCAGGTTTGGCTGGGGAGACAGGAGATGCTACAGTGCCGGTTACAGCCTCGAGTGGCAGGAAGATAAGGCTCAAAAATCGAAAAAGCGGCATGCACATTGGGGGCACCACTATTTAGCACTGGTACAAAAGGGCACTTTTCCAAACACGTATTGAGGTTGCTTTACTGATTCAGCAGCAACAGACGTCTGCTTCTCAGAGCGAAGGATTTCTGCCCCTTAGTATCTTAGCACCTGAACGGGTTTATCACGAAATAGAGAACAATAGCTGTTAATCTTTTTGAGCGAAGGAACAGCTTTGATAGCACTGGAGAGCTGAGCAGGGTGGAAAGTCATTCCAGCAAATTACTTGTTCCTGGTAAACACAGAGCAGATTGGACTTGGTGCAGCAGTGCATCCAAGACAAATATTCCAGTGTTATATAAAAAACCCCAAACATTTGGGCAGATGTAATGTTCTGAGATATTTCAGGTACCCTGGGAAAAAGCTCTTGGACATCATATAAAAAAAACCCAAAGACATAAAAGAAGGGCAGGTGTGGAGTGCTGTTTCTAAAGGGGAGACAAAGAGCAGAGAGCTTTTTATCTTTAAAGGCAAAAACGTACACAGCAAAAATCTGGAAAGGAGAAAACAAAGATGCTCCCTTTGACTTTGCAGCTCACCATTGAGATTCCTATTTGGTTTATTTTCACCACGGAAACAACCAGCTACCCCTACACACGATAAATGTCTCAAAGAGACAAGCATATACCTCGATCCTAGCCATGCACAAGGGATGCTGGATGGGGCTCTACACCCCACCTCTACAGCAGTTGTCTACTTAACTTTAGCTTTAACTACAAAGTGTTGCTGTTTCCTTCCCAATACCTGATTAGAGCCGGGGTTGGGAACATTGATGATCCCTGCAGCTTGTTTAGCCTGCAGGTAGCTAATGAATGCAGCCTTAAGTGACTCCGTCTGACTCACTACATCTTCCTGGTCTCGTCCACAAGGCAAGGCCAGTAACAGGCAGTAATCACTCTCCACCTGGAAAGAAAATACGACAATTAGCAGTCAAGCACTTGTGAGGAATAGGCTGGCTCCTGATATCTACTCATCCTAAACCCTTTGCTGGAAAATCCAGCTCCCTGCAAACTGTGTGCGAGTGCTGCTGGAAAGCAGCTGCCGAAATCTCGGCCATTTCCAAAGACGGTGAAGAAACCTATCGAGAATTTTCAACTTCAAGTTTTCTACGGACTTCTGTTTCCCGTGTTGCTCAGACACTTCAGAGATAACAGACGTCTGTTCCATGGACAAAAGTGCTTTTTAAGGCACTAACTAACCCCTCCGCTGTTCCCGACTCTAAGGGTAGCATGCGGAGTGAAACTAGGCATTAACTTCTGCACTTAAGCCTTAGGTAAAATCTGGGGGCTGGACCCGATGATCTTGCCAGGTCCCTTCCAACCCTAATGTCTATGAAATCTGTGAAATGAGACACATCTGATGCCTGTAACAATACTTCTGAGGCTCTATGGCCCCAAGCAGCAAGGACGTCAGCCTTACCATCATTCTGCGTGCTACACCCTCCAACTGTGAAGCCTCTAGACGCATGCGCTGAGCAATTCTCAGTGGAGGGCCTCCTTCGGGTGCCGGCAGGGACCGGTGTGCCAAGACGTTGTTACCGGAGACAAAGTGTAG
>NW_005842063.1:2134283-2134919 GCF_000455745.1 Alligator sinensis | reverse complement strand
TTTCGCCCGCCCCGGGCCCCCCCTGCCACACAATTGGGTATTTCTGAAAATAAACAGGAGAAGAAACCTTAATACATATCAAGAAAGAAGGGAAATAAAAGACCTAGGGAAATGCTTGCAGTGAAGAGCTCCCATGTGTTCAAGTGACCTTAACAGGGAGGGATATTGTGTCTTGTATGCTGCTTGTACGCGTCTGAGATTCACGTGTCATACTGGCATCACTGCATTGGTTTTTCATCCACGCATGACAGACACGCAGGCTACGCCATGCCACAATTAAAAGTGCAACCCTTTTTCTTCATGGTAGTCACCTGTCTCGGGTACTTCCCTGGTCCTTTCCCCATGTCTGAGCACATCACATCATAATCTCTAAGGCACATATCCTCCAAAAGGCCAGGCAATGCTATTAGTCAAATTTTACAGATGGGAAGCTGAGGAGGAGAGAAACAGAAAGACTTGCCCAGGGTCACACAAGCAATATGGGGCAGAGGAGGGAACTGAACATGTTGCAGATGCCAGACTAGTGCTCTCACGACCGGACCGTCCTTCTTCTATCATTCCTCTCAACTCCTTGTGCTCCAGTATCTACGGTTTTTTTTAAAAAGGAAAAACCAGCCTTGCAAAGATAACCTCCTC
>NW_005842063.1:2117396-2134252 GCF_000455745.1 Alligator sinensis | reverse complement strand
TGTCGAATAACACAGTGATTTCTGGCTAAGTCTGAAGACAGCCTGAAACATTAGCACATATGGAGTGTTCTCACTCTTGCCACATAAATGTGACTATCACCAACTATTCTCTGGTGATAAAAGCATCCAAGAAAGCAGAGAGATGGCTATGTTATGAAGATGTGTGGTATTTAACGAGAGCGGTGGTACGTTTTGGCGTCACACGTGGGAGAATCACAGTCAAGTACCACCGTCTATCCCCTCTCCCCTAGCCCCTGGGTGACAGACATAACAAAGCATGAAGATGACAGCGGCTCAGGAAGGACAGGGAAGATAAAGCTTACCGTTAAGAGCTGAACCATATCCACAGGTCTCTGAGAAACCGGGTGAAGAGAAGGATCCTGTTTCAGAGCAGACTGGGATTCAGGGCGGGTCAGCGGCAGGCCTGGTGGGGCTCCAGGGCCTGAAGTTGTAGGGATGAACAAAGACTGCTTCGGAACTGCCTGAGGCTGGTGCGGTGATGGAAGCTCCTGTTTCAATGAAATGGCAACAGGTGAGGGGTAGGAGGTCTGGCCTGTATCTGCCTGTGCCCTCTGAAGATGTATGTGAGGATCTATCTGTGCTGCATGCCTATTTACAGTGGTGTGGTGGGTCTGCTCAGGTCCGGCTGCCTGTGGCCCCTTGGAGTCCTGGGAAATCTGAGGAGTTTTGCTGCGTACTGGCTGACCGGGATGCGAGTGCTCGCCTTCCGAGAGACCCTACAAAGCGGAGGGGGGCAGGGGGAGAAAGAAGGCAAGGGTTGAAGAATGCACTTAAGGCACAGAGTGTTCTCATTTAACAAGACTTCTAGAAAACAGACTGGAATCCACCTAGGCATTCACGTGGCTCTTATGACAGCAGCATCTAAGAACTTCACAGCATCCTTGTGAGTTATCATCACTCCCCCAGGAAAAAACCTGTTCAACCTCACACGGCAAGCCGGCAGCAGAGGTGGAAACTGAACCATGACCCCTCCCCACGCCTTGTAAACTGCCTAACCCACAAGGCCCTACTTACTATCCAACATACAACACCCATTCACCTGTACAAAACGGTACCTCCTTATAGTAACATGGAAAACAGCTGCAAGTGAGCAGAATTACACCAAGACACCATCTGGGCTACAATGGAAACTTTCCTTCTCTCACACCATTAAACCTAGGAACCTGAAAGCAGATTTCATACCCTCCTTGGCTTGGACTGTAATGAAAAAGAGGAGGTCCTCCCCATCAGCAAGGGAAGCTGCGGTTAGATAGTAGGAAAAACTCTCTCACTAGGAGGCTGGTGAAGCACTGGAACAGGCTCCCCAGACAGATGGTGGCATCTCCATCCTTGGAGGTTTTGAAGTAGAGCTGTGGCTGGGATGATCTAGTTGGGGCTGGTCCTGCTTTGAGCATGGGGTTGGACTAGATGTGACCTCCCGAGCTCCCTTCCAACCCTCGTTTTCTATGAGTCTGTGATCAGTTCTTTTCCAGCAAAATTAGAAAGGTTCGTATTCATTCCACGCTTCCCAAGCAAAAATCACCGAGTTCTAGCACTGTAAAACACAACCTTAAACAAAGGAGCTAATGGAACACCTATGGAAGGACATCAGGATGATCACGTTTCTCACCTGAGATGGGGTCATGCTCCGGGAAGGCAGCCCAATTGGCGAGGCACCAGTGAACTGAGGATGACCGAGCTGGGCTGCTGTATGGTAGTTCCTCATGTCACTGTACACCGGTCGGTAATCATGAAAGGAACTTCCCGTGGGGTGCATGATCTGTACACCATGAGGTACCACCACCGGCTGCGTCAACAGCTGGCTGCTGGGAGGGACGCTGAGAAGGCGAGGCTCGTTGTGTGGAGAGTGAGCCATTTTCACATCAGACGTCTTGGGCACGTCTTTTCCAGGCTGCGGAGTCTTGCTCACCGGCGGAGTTTTCACAGAGCCGTCCGGTGTTCTGGACTGTCTCGTTTCGGGGTGGTGGTCGCCCACTGCCGCCATGTGCGAGTGCATCATCATTCTCACGTCCCGAGCCACGTTGTACTGGTCAAGTCGAATACCTGGCGGATGCAAGCGGTAGTCCGGCTGCATGACAAGCACATCGGACTGTACGGGGGCAGACCCTCGGCACACGCTGTGATGGAAGTGCATCTCATCTTCTGGGGGATGTTGAGAAGACAGCGGAGGCATGACTATGTCTCTAATCGGAGCTGGCTGAGGTGTGCTGGATCGCGGAGGTCTGCTTTCCATCTGAGGCTGCAGAGATGCTCTGGGAGAGTGGAGCGCTTCTTGGCGGATGCCGTAAGGCATACCAGGCAGAGGAGGGGTGTTCATTCTCACTTCACCTTGGGACAGATGGCCAAGGGATACAGTCTGTGTTACACTGTGAGGGGGCATTATAACAGATTGCTCAGGGTGCATACTGGATATGTACTGAGGCACAGGAATTCCTGGAGCCAGCATGACGGAGGTACTACTAGATAAAGCAGGAGAGGATGTACTGCCAGGATGACAAGCCCGCGGGAACGGAGAGGGAGAATGTCCGCTGGTACGTGGGGAATGGGGCTCTTGTTTTGCAACCCCCAAATGAGAAATGGCCCGATCCGTTGGGGTGCTGGGTCCTGAGCTGACATGGTTGGCCTCTGAATGCATTTTACCAGACAGGGAAGGATGATGAGGACTAACCCCAGGGCTCAAGTTGGATGGCTGAAGAGATTTAGTCTCCACTTTCAGAGCAGTTGGATCAGACAGTTTTTTGTTGGTGGAAGCTACATTTTGTGAGAGTACCATCTGATTGTGAACCAGTACAGGCGGAGTGTTTACGGTCTGGGAGAGGACTTTCACTGGCCCCGACTGAGAAGCTGGAGCCTGCACAGAAAGGTGGCCCGATTCAGATTTCTCCAAGGTACTGCGTTCTTGCTTCACAGAGGAGATCACAGGGGATGTATTATACGCTTGTGTTCCTAGTACCAAAGAAGAGTGGGTGGAGACATTTCCATACCCTGTAGGAGTTTGGGAACCTTTCGGTGTGGGCTGAGATGGAGTAATAGGCTCTTGTTTAATCTGCGACTTGGATACAGACTGCTGAAATTCTATATCCACCGCGCTGGCTGGGGGAATCTGACTGATCTTTGCGCTAATCCGCTGGGGGCCTTCTGTCTTCTGTCCCGAATAACTGAGAAGTACAACACCCTCTGACGTGTTCACTCGCAGACCGGGGCTGGATCCAGTCTCTACTGGCCTGTCTTCAATAACAGACATAGAGCCCGGGTGAAACCTGCTGTTGTCATTTGTGCTTATCTTCTGCTTGTATTTGGGAGAAGGGGCATTAACTAGACATGTCTGGGTTTGGGGGGCTTGTTTCATCAACGTGATCCTTGGAGTCTCCTCTAGATCAACACTATGCGGCATTCTGCTTATAACGGAAGTAGCTTTGGGAGCAATTACAGTACTTATCTTTTCTTTCTCGCTAAAAACTGGTGCCTCTGCTACTGGGGGATCCAACGCGTTGGTCACAGGAACCGCTGGTTTCTCTTCTGACACTGGTTTTATGGCCTCTACTTGGGGGTGAGGAGGTGCCTCCTCCAAACGCGATGTGCTCACTGGCTCAGCAATAGACGTTGTAACGTGGGTAGAAGTGATGCTTGCTGCCGAGGAGTACTTCGGCTCCATGAGTATCTTCCTCAAAGTGCTTGAATTGGTGTCGATATCGGATGCTTTAGTATCGGGGGGGAGAGCTGGTGGTGGGGTGGAACGAGCACGGGCATCGTCATGCCTGACGATCCATTCTGACACCTTGGTGGTAGTGGAATGGAGAGGAACTACCCCAGCCGGTACAGGGGGCGGTATTTTTGCTGCCGGTACAGGCGGCACTGGAGGAACGGCTGGGTTTGGAGCACTGCGGGAAGGCGGGGGTACATTTTCAACAGCCTGCCGTAGCTTGAAGCCAGTTTGGTTCACATCATCCACAGGGACAGGCGGAGAGGGCAGGTCTAGAGGAGCAGGAGCAGCAGCAGCAGCAGGAGCTTTAGGTGGGGCACTGCTCTCCGTTACGGTTTGATGTGCAATTACATCCCCGGCCGCAGCTTTGGCAGCATCGGAAGCACTCGGGTCTGCAGGAACCTGAACGGAGGTCTTGTTTTGCTTTTCATCTTTCAAGATTTCCTCGGGTATTGCCTTAACTTCATTGGCGATGGGAGATTTACTTGGTACCCGCTCAGGCTCAAAAACGTTGACTTCAGCCGTATCCCCCTTTTTGCTCGTGCTCCTTTTACGCCTCTGCCGAGCGGCCTTTTGACGACCTCTGTCCTTCCGAGAAACCTCAGCTTCCTGCAGCGTTTCAGCTTCCTGGGCAGAATTGGAAGATTCACTGAAGCTCACTTCCGGCTCCTTGCTGTCTGTCTCCGCTGTGGACGGTGCGGAGCCAGGGACCGGCTGCGCAGGGGGCTCAACAGCAGCTTCTGTTTCCAAGATATTGTTCACTGCCAGATCCGTTTCCGGCTCCATTTCTTCCCGAGGCAGTGGTAGCACCAAGGGCTCTGCAGCTATCTCAGACTCTGATTCAGCAGGGTAAGGTGGGGGGGCAGGAAAGTTTTCTGTCTCTCCAGAAAAATCATTGATGATGGATCCAATAGCAGCTGCCAGTTCTGTTTCGCTCGCCTGATGCGCAGGCTTATCACCGTCCTCCTCCTGACGGACTTCGGACACGTCGGCTGCCTGTTCTTTGTAGGCAGCAATGGTTGGTGTTTCGGTGAGCTTTGCAATGTGCTCCACTGCTTGCTCGAGTTCAATCTGCTTTGCCAACTGAGCAGCCTCTGGCGAATGCTTTGGCTCTCGCACAGCTTCTTTGTCTGCTTCTGGGAATGGGTTTTCTACCTCATTCTTTACAAAATGGGGGGACACATTTTCCTCCTTTGGTGGGCTCTTGATTTTTGCGGGCGACACCGCTGCAGGCTCTGCCTCCTCTTCGCTTGGCCGCAAGGCACCTTTGACTTCATCAATGTTGAGGCGGATTTCTACATTCTTCAGACACAAAGGCGCTTTATCTACGGTCTTGACATTTCTAGATCTTCCCCTTTTGGATTTAGGAGCCTTTTCGGCAACAGGCTTTTTCTCTACAATCTCAACGGTGGGGGTTTCTACTGGATTTTTATCTGCTTCAAGTTCTTTTCTGTCGCGCTTCTGGTCACTCGCTGCTACTTCTTTGTCCGTTGGTTTGGATTTATTGCTGGTTTCACTAACGCTGGAGTCTTGACCAGCTGTTTCGGCAGCATCTTCTGGCTCTACCGCGATATCAGCCTTGGGTTCGTTCTTCCCTTTTTTCCCTTGCGGACCACTTGCCGCCGTGGAATGACCATGTGCGAGTTTCTGGGACCGAGGGGACCTCCATCCTTCTGCTGGCTTAGGGGTTTCTACAGTCTCCTTAGTTTCATTCTCATCTGCCTCTTGCTGTACCGGTTCCACCTTGATTGGAGAGATGTCTTCTTCAGGCTTTCGGCGCGATTTTGGAGGCCTTCCCCTTCTGGGCGTAGTAGGAACAGTCGTGACTGTTTCCTGTGGCTCCTTTTCCACTCTTTTCCTGGTAGACCTAGTTACTTCTACCGAATCCTTCACTGGGGATGGCCCTTCGTTGTCTCCCGTGGTAGCATAAACTGATCTGACATTTCTGCGCCTCGTCCGACCTACAGGCAAGCTTGGCTCTACATTTTCTGGCTCGGCAGCAGCACTGGGAGATTTAGCAGCATTCCTAGAAACTTTTTCTGGCTCGACTTTAGTTTCTAAATGTTTCTGCGCTTCCCCACGAGGAGAGGTTGATCTTTTGAGTTTTTCGCGGTCAATCCTTTCACTTTTCCTTGTGACCGGCTTTTCCGTGACATTAGCTGCGGCTGACTGCACCGGAGTCTTAGAGCGTTTGCTTTTGTAGGATTTTTTATCTTTTACCACAACCGGGGGTTCAACTTCCATGTCATTGTCAGAGACCACCGAGGGCACGGCCTCCACAACTACCTCTACTTTCTGGTTGGCAGGAGGGTCAGCGTTAGCAGCAGGGAGAGCATTTTCCTCTTTAGGTTCACTAGACTCTTCAGACTTCGGAAGGACTTTGGGAGGTGGTGGTGGAACCGACTGTGGATTTTCAGGTTCTGGGTCTATATTGATGTCTGCTTGTGAAAATGAAGCACCTGGTGTAGGAGGTTTTGTATCCAAATATGACGGATGCTCTGTAGAGACAACATCTTCCTCAGAAGCTAGAGCCGTAGGAACTACATCTTTACTAACCTCCACGACGGGTGGGGGCTCGGTTTGCTCAGGTGGTTCAGTTTTGACGGGTGCAGTCAGTTCAGGAAGAGGTTTGGGTTCTTCTGCTGCAGGTGTAGGTTCAGCTGGCCTTTCTTCTCTCGCAGAGGTTATATCCACCACTATTTTCTCATTTGCTGCCTTCTCAGGTACAGCTGGGGCTGGCTCCTGGGGTACAGCTGTGACTGAAGAAGGTCCGACTACAGATGAAGGCTTCTGCTCTGATTCTTTATCATCAGGGACAGTTTCTGGTGTCTTGGGCCGGTTTTCTTTATCTTCCTGCTTTTCTGCTTCTTTCGGTTTTTGATCTTTCTCCTTTTCCTTCTGCTGCATTCGGGTGAGCTCAATAAATCGACTGTGGAAAAGAACCACAGGCTCTTGGACCATATCAGAGCCGCTATTAGTCCCATCCAAAGATGTCTGTCTCCCATACAATCGACCAGAAATGAAGTCAAAATCATCGTCTTTTCTTTCCAAATGCTGCAGGCGCTTTGAATCTTGTTCAAAGATTGAGCTATGTAAAAACCTAGATGCAAACAGTTCTTGCCTCTCCTGCTCCTCTTCTTTGTGATCCTCTTTTTTATCATCCAGTTTTCCTTCTGAATCAGTCCTAATTTTTTTCTTTTTCATATACCATGATGGAATAGGCCTTGGAGCAGAGTCAACTTTCTCTTTGTCTTTATTATTTCTAAAACTAGCAAATCTTGAGTCCCAGTCTAGAAAAGACCAGTTTTCTTCTCTAGATGAAGAGAGAGATTTAGCTCTTTCGAGTAAGGCTTTTGTATCTGGTGTGATTGTCTTGTCCAATGCAAAGGAATAAAATTTGTTTCTTTCTAAAGACGTTGACAACCTTTCCTCTCTTTCACGTATTTTCTCTTCTCTGTCTCTCAATAAAGAAGATAACCTGGAGCTCTCCAATAATGACGAGGCTTTAGGAGACCGGGGCTTATTTTCGCTGTCTTCATCAGAATCCGAAGGGACCTCCCCTGGCTCCAGGTCCCGTACGGATCGCTTTCGTATGCTGTCTCTTTTAACTATGCTGCTTGGGAAACTGATATCGACTCTTGTTCCCGGCTCTTGTTTCACTTGCGATTCCCATCGATTTGATTCATCTTCAGCACTCAGTACAGATAGCTTTATTTTAGCCATTTCTGTCATCTGCTCCCTTCTGCTGGAATCATAGGGATTAAATTTTAGGGAATCTTCCTTCACTGTCATATTAGCATACGAAAAACCCTTTTCTTCTATTTTAGGTGACTCTTTGGCTTCCTTTAATGGCATTAGCCTTGGGGAATCTAATATGTCGTCATCCTCGTGAAGAGGAAAGTGTCGGATGCTAGGAGAACACGCAGTCCTTTCCGAATCTTCGCTCACCTGACGAGAGCTTCTGTAATTCCTCTCTCTTTTAGTGCTAATTTCAAAGTCAAAGTGATCGGTCTTTTTTCTTTTACTTGGCGGAGAGTCATCTGTGACATCTTGTGGGGGTTTGCCCACCTCATGGACCAGGCTACGCCTTTCATATTCATCTATATCTTTCTTTGGACTGCCAAACTTCTCAGAATTTGCCATCTCCATTTCCTTCTGCTGTTTTAACCTGCGGCTTTGCTCCATTTGTTTCCTGTAACTTTGTGTGTGATCGATATCAATGCCAATTTTTTCCTCCGACTCAGCCGACTGCAGTTTTTCTTGGCCAAGTTTATGGTCAGGCATCTCTTCAGGAAGACAATAGTTTTTCCTCATGTCCTCTCTCTCTGTTCCTTGATCATCTAAGAGGTGTATTTGCTTGTGTTGTTTTATCAGATTAAACTTTTTCAAAGAGATGTCTTGCGTTTCTATCAGCTCATCAACTGGTTCTCCTAGCCTTGCCTGCAGATCTGAACTGGGACGCGAGCCAATCCCCACTGAAATGTTAGCAGGCTCCTGAGTATCTTTGGGACTGGTAACAGTAATAAGTCTTTCCAGTTTAATTTTTTTAGATTCCCTTTTCAGTATCTCTTTCCTCAAGGGCTTTCTTTCCAGCTCTCCTTCCCTTAACACTGTAACTTCTCTAGATGAAGCTGTCGTATCAGTTTGCTTTTTCAAGACCATGCGGGCATCTTCCTCATCTTGGCTGCTTCTTTTAACTTCCAGTTTTTGCCTGTCAGGTTTCATGTTTCCATCAGCAAAACGTCTCTTACGAGCCTCTAATTTGTCAAGATCTACTGCATTTGCCCCTTCAGAAGTCTGCTCTGTCTTCAGGTGTTTCTTGGGCTTTAGTTTTCCCTCCTTGTCAACCACTTCTACGTGACTGGCAAGCACCTTTTCTTTTGGCACTTTAGTTCTGACAGGCTCCAGTTTAGACTGGTCAGACTTGGTTTGCTCAACTTGAGATGTCTGGATTTTTTGTTCAAGTGGAGACTTGAGAGTGTCATTGTCAAGCTTTGCTCTCGGTTTCTCCAGAGGCTGATCAATAACTTTCCCCTCCTTTTCTTTCACTCGGGTCAACACAACGCACGGCATTAGTTCCAGACGGTTTTTAGCTGTCCCTTCTTTGTCAGCTCTCTCTTTACTCTGTTTAGTATTGCCCTTCAGTTTTTCAGGGCTTGGCTCTCTCTCATTTTCTGGATCTGTTTCAGAAGACTGAGAGCTTGGCGAATGGTTTTTTGGTTTTCGTTTTTGCTTCTCTGTTTTATCTTTTTCTAGTTTTTCTGGTTTCTCCTTCCTCACCAAGCGTTTGTCTTTGTCAACTCTCTCTTGGTCAAAAGCACGCTCTTTATCAGGTTTCTCATTTTTTGCATAACGTTCTACACGGGCTTTGTCAAGTTTATCATATCTTGGAGGAGAAAGCGAGCTACAGCTCCCGCTGCGGTCTGAAGACCTGCTGTAGATCCTCCTTTCAGAATCACTCTGAAGCCTTTCTGATTGGGAGGGAGATGCTCCGGGGCTCTGCGGACGCCTGGAATGAGTTGGACTTTGGCTGCGCTCTATTGGCCTCCTTTCGTGATCTCTGTCCCGATCAGATTCAAATCGCTCCCGCTCCCTCTCCCGTTCCCGTTGTCTATAACTGTACTCCCTTATATCTTGTTCATAAGGATCTCCTCTGTATTCCCTGTACTCTCGTGGATCATCATAATAACGTGGGTCGTAGTAGTCTCCTTGATAAGGATCCCATTCTGCATAAAATTCTCGGCCTCGTGCTGGGTATTCTCTCCGAGGATCTTCAGGATACGTCCCTGGAGTTCTAACAGTCTCGTAGTATGTACGATCAGGGGCATATTCGTAAGATCCTCTTCTTTCATCTCTGGCAAAAAACAAGAACAGCCCTGGGATTAGCTTTTCCAGTTAACCAAGGGGTTTAATTATAAAAACTGTTCTACATAGGGAATCATTTTCTGATAGTTTCTTTATTTAGAATTACTCAGTGTATCAGAGCTGCTATTTGTAGCGGCATACATAGATTTAACAACAATGAAGTAGCGCGTAGTGGATGAGCCGCTTTGTTCGTTTCAAATATCTAGCTAATCACTTTGTTCATGAGGCTGCTTTAATGAATACTTTTGATTCCGTTCTGTTACTCCATCTTTTGCCAAACGTGAGATCAGCTGTGACTTAGAAAGTATTTCCAGTTTCAAGCAGGGAGTAAGTAAAAAAACCTATGGGGCAAAAAAGTGTTATGTATGTATAAAGACTACCCAATTCAAGGCAACTGCTACACACGCTGAAGCATTTAGTTAGCTCCCGAAATAGGCACGTTATTTAAGGTTTGATTAGGCACCTGATATAAGGTGTGCTTATCTTCCAAGTGAGCAAGATGGGGTGCTTTTTCTTATTCTAACGGAGCATTCATTTTCACAGAGTACTAATAGCTCCTCCATTTAACACAATGCACTGCCATTATCTGTTCACATTGCAAGTCAACAAAATAGTACGCTATATAGTCAGAAACAGAGCAGGTGCGTTTCATCTCAAGCATTCAGCGGCAGAAGCCAAGTGATTGCCCCATTACCTTAACACTTCCAAAACTACAAAAACATCAAAAAGCAGTTGTAATGGCAGATAAGTGTTTTTTTAATTTCTCATACTGAAAGTATATATGGTGCTCCAGTTCCCTAAGTAGTTTAAACTATGCTTTGCACACTATTTCACACATTCAGACTTCATACAAAATGTGAAATGTTTCTACCTTGTAAGAAATATATAAAATTTAAAAAAATCTAAAATAAAGTGTTTACTACAAAAGGGCTCCAAAAAATCAGCAAAAGCTCAGGAGACATCTGATGAGAACAAGAGGAATCATGCAAATACATTTCTCAGTCTACCAACAGAAATTTAGGCTCGAGTCTAGGACCAAAATCTGCCTCGTATTTAAAAAGCAAAAAAAAGTTACCAAGAAAAAGACTGGCTCCTCTCTGCATCTACATGGGCTTATCTGAGAAAATAGGTTATAAATAATAAACTGGTGAGCAGTATGATAAACTGCATTTACCATGCACCTTTCCTGCTCGCATGCTCTGCCCCACAACAGGCTGGACTAACTGCAAAGCCCAGGGTAGGTTTGAACAGCTGTTGTGCTCTATAAATCAACCCCGCACACAAATATTTCCTTCTGTGCTATCCTGCCCTTGTCCCGAATAGATCTACGCATGCTCGGGGCCCAGAATGTGCAAAACACTATCTGAGATGCAAGTCCAGTGTCAAGTATCGGTCCCTGAGGGGCCTGGAAATGGTGGTGTGCGTGCCTGGTAAAAAAGGATGCTCAGGTTTGCAATGGTGCACATCACGCTTGTTTCCAGTCTCAAAGTGCTGAAACCTGTAGGACCTTACCAGTGTGACATTTTTAAGCAAAATTATCAGACGGCTTTTTAATAGGCTTACTAAATGTACTACTTCTAATATATTTAGTCTCTCCTTCTAAGACCTGTTTAGCTGAATTCATAAAGAGCTATGACTTTACAGATGAAAGAATAGAAAATAAATAAAATGTTTGAAAATCCTCCATAAGATTTCAAAACTAACTTTTCTCAAAATGGTGTCACATGCAGGTTTGTATAAGTATGGCCTAAAAATGGAACAGACATCCATTTACAGTGTCCTGAATAATTAAGCTGCAGTTTCACGATTCATAAATACAGTAAGTATCTCAGGCTCCTGCCAATGTAGCTATATACTAGCCTACCCCCCACGCATTCTGTTCCAATTACCTTTCTTTTTAAAAGATATACATACAATACAGAGAGTTCATTTTGATTCCACAACCAATTAACTTTACTGAGTTATTTTCCTCATCTCTTGGATACACTGAGAGAATCCTGGTTTGCGCAGCCTCCTTAGCATCACTACTAGGGACCTTTTACAGCTGACCCTTGTTTGCAGCAACACCTTGTAAGAGCAACAACCTCTTACCAGCAACATTTCACCTTGGAAAATTTTCCATGCCATGGATTCAGCTGATACTTCCTATAGCAACAATAGCCATTAAAGAAACAACATAGCACAAAGGTGCAGTCATGTTGCTATTAATAGGGTCTGGAAGCCCTGGATTCCAAATATTCACATGAATAGGGCAGGCTGGGAAGCAAAAAGACTAACAGGTGCTGGACTATAAGATCCAGAACAGAGTTCACCTTTAGATATGCGAATTGCTCCATGATTAATTATTCTTCACTAGTTAGTAGAGATGCAAACATAATGATAGCTGATTAGAGAGGGAAAAAAAGAGAAAAAGACAAACAAGACGTCGCATGCATCCAAGTATCATCTTGTTCTAGAAATCAGTGTTCTAGTCAGAAGAATTTCACAGGGAAGACGGGCCCAGATGCCTTGTGTGTGCTAAGAGACACCAGACAAACTAATTTCTCCCTTTTTAATTCAGTCAGAGGAAACTGTCACAGTCTGCCTGTTGGCAGATCGCAATCCTTGGCAATGATATGGGAACACACACATTCATTCCCATTATGCCAATTATAATTTCCAAACCAATCTTCACTTTTTTTTTAATCTGGCAACGTTACGTATGTTATGTCAATATACTTTGATCTAAAATGGAAAAGTGGGTAGCTCATAGCTGCAAATAATGTCAGACTCGTTTCACTCACAGATCATTCAAAACCTCAAAAATTAAGCCAGCCTTTAATTTCTGTCATAGTAATGCATCAATCTAGAGAGAAAACTAGCTTGCCCGTTCTCCATAACAATCATTAGTAAAATGAATTTTATCCAGAAAGTGTTCCTAAGCAAGGCTGCATTAAACCAGTCTGGAAAAGTGACCCTTCTGGACAGAACATACTGTCTTTTGCAACCCATATATAATAGTTACAGGATGATGAGAAGTGACGCAATGCATCTAGAGAGAACACACTTTTTCATATTAGACAGCAAG
Organism: Alligator sinensis; assembly: GCF_000455745.1. Lineage (NCBI taxonomy): Eukaryota > Metazoa > Chordata > Crocodylia > Alligatoridae > Alligator > Alligator sinensis. The sequence goes on along the minus strand of NW_005842063.1, from coordinate 2,121,596 downwards.
CAAAAAATGTAAGTCCCCCTCAGAGTTCTTATTATTCAATCAAGCCACAAAGAAATGATGGGTCTGCATGGGAACTTTATATCATCAGTTCAAGAGTTGGAAAATATGTGACTGGGATCAGCTGATCTGTTAATCTGCAAACTACTATGAGGCAAGGGAAAGGAATTAAAAATGAAGCACTCCACATTCTTAAGAAAATGAGGAAGGACCATAGCTATTTGCAAACGAAGCATTAAGTCAGCTGAGTATTTAGACTGCACAGTGGACCAAAGGACTTCAGTTAAGTCTTTGACACACACAGATTTTTTGGTACTACGGATATGGAAACAATAAGACACTAACTTTTTCCAGTCAATCGAACCATTTACATCTGTGAAATGGTTTAAAAATTAACACAAGGAAACTACAATCTATAACTAACCATTAATACATTTGTCTTTTCAGTACACCATTGGGTCAGTATATGAGCATTAAAAGTTCTCTGCCCTGAATTCAAAGTGGAACGGCGACTTCTTCAAGTAAACTTGCATCTCAGAAGTGCAGAGGCAGCAGACAAAATGACTGGGTTTGGCTACGTGTGTGGCCTTCATTTTAAAAGTTCCGTTAATTTAATTTTGTCCTCCGGTCTTAACTACATTTAAAATTGCGTTAGAAAAGCAAGAGAAAGGAATAGGTGTATTAGATACATGCCTTCTTTCTGCCAGCATTTCATAAAAGTCTCTGATATCTTGACCTGTTTTCTCCATGGAATGATAAAATGCCAACTGACTCTCTCGGTTTGCAAAATCCACCTGAAAAACAAAGGGTAAAGCATGGTCAATAAAGGAAACATCCCATTCTGACACAATTTGAGAGTCTGCTACAGAACCTGAATATATGAGCAGAAGGGAGTGTGGGCGGGATACAGTTAAAAAAAAAAAAACCACAATCTCCAGGACTGGCAATTAATCCTGCCGAGATGAAAGGCCTTCCTCTGATTATAAATGTGCTGCAAAGCACAGCGTAATTGGATGGAGCTTTACCAATTCTGATTGGGATGTGTTATTCCAGCTAGGGAAGAAACAGCAACTGAGAAGCTCTTGTTCCGAGAAACTGAAAAATGTATGAGCACCCTTTACCGTCATAAAGCAGCTTTCATCTCAGAATGTCAAAAGTGGGTCAATGTTATTAATCTGTTCTACAGATGAGAGTTCAAAAAATCTACCCCTCCCACTCCAGGTTACACAGCCAGGCAATGGCAGAGATGGGCAAAGAACTCAAGAACTCTGACTCCCAGCTCCAAGATCTAACCACTAAGCGCTTTCTATTTCCCAATGGCTTGCTACAATCTTAAGAAAATAAAGACATAATTGAAGCCAGAAATTAAGTTTCCGATTGGGTTTGTCTAAACGCATTCCACATAAGGCAACAGTTTTTTCATTTTTACATGAAATACTTGCTCTAAAAGAAATCTGTAATGGAACTCACACACACAGATAATAAAAGGGTGCTGAATGTTCCAAAGTCACTTAGTTGTAAGACCCACAAACACAAAACACAAAACCTTTAAATAACCATAACCTTGTGTTCTGCATTAAAGGCTGCTTATTATATTCAACTCCTTTGAAAAATATTCAGCTCCTAACCGCGACAACATCAAAGTTTCAGATGTCTTCAGCAGGTGAAACATCATGCTTGAAGTGATGACCCACTCTTTAGGAGAGAAGGAAGGAGGAGGAGAAAGATAACTCAGAAATTGGGCTGACACTCTAAATTCCTGGATTAGCGTGGTGCCTTTGTAATACTGCTGGACGGTAAAAACACGTATTGACAACAGGGACACCAATGTCCAGGAGCTTAGGGTGGCAAGAGCGGTGAAACAAATGAGAGGACACTGGAGAAGGCTTTCTGAGCAAGAGTGCAAAATGCCCTAACACCTTACTAAGCCGAGTTGAAAAAATTAGTTGAACCCTGCAGAGATCTGGGACATGTATGTCCCACTAAGTATTCCTCTGACTGGCAGTCTGCAAATGCCAGCAAGTTAAGGGCTAAGACCTAAATAACATTTTTTTTTCTCTTTTGGAGGTCATTTCTGCACACCTTAATTTTATTCCCACCGATTTTCCTCCCCTTGGTCTCTTTTACAGCTGCTTGTGCATATTCAATTTCATTGTAGAGAACCAGGGCCATGCCTTTTAAGCGGTCAAACACCACCTGTAAAAAACAAAAAAACAAAACAAAAACCAAATAAGAGCCTCATCCACAGGACTTAATGTCAGTCCCAACAAATTCCTAAATCATGAGGATACAAGAAAATTTTTATCAAAGTAAATTTTCAGGCTTTTCTGATGAGGCTTATTGGAATAAAGAAACAATAAAAGGACAAGGGACTGGATATTGTGGCTTGAGGTATATTATTGCCTTTATTTTGTTTTTCTGTATTTTACTTTTAGTATTTTCTTGGTGACTGAATACTGTCGTTTTTGTTATTGTTTGCAGTTGTGTTTTTGAAAATTCCCAATAAATTTTAGGGGGGAAAAAAGGTAAAAGGAACATTTAACCACAAAACGGAATAAACTTTTGTTACAAACTGCAGCGCCATTCTTTGGTTGCTAAATATGCGATTTATAAAAGACACCTTGGCATAGCAATGTATATGTATTACTCACGCAACAAAGGATACATTCAAAACGTTAAAGTTGCAACACAAACCCATAACCATGTTACGGAAGTAGGTCCCTGACCCTGCAAAGATTTACACACATGCTTAACTTTAAGCACGCATATAATCCGACTGAAACCAACGTGACCACTCAGCATCAGGATGGATGAGTTAAGGATGTGCATAATTATTTGCAAGATCACAATGTTCATCTCTAATACCTACACAAAATGGATCTGGGTAATTGAGTGTCCCATAGTGTGACGTGGGTGTGATGCACAACTATAACACTCTTTGGATGTACCTTTTCTGTTGCAAATTTCCTGCAGGATTTTTAAAAGTCATTTTTGGTCTATTTGCCAAAATATAATTATATCCAATTATGCAATTAGCATGCATAAATATAATCACATAATTAGAGTGTGTTTCTCCTACGTGAAACAACATGAGAATTCTAAAGAAATTTTGTTGGGAAAGAGGCTGTACTGCACAGGAGCAGCAGACAGGATCTATTCGTTATCTCGGCTCATTCAAAATACTTGTTTTCAAACAGAGAAAGTAACTGCACTATGTATTGGATCAACAGGCGGCAAAACTATAGACCCCCTATAGGCCAAATTTCAACCCAGAGAGAATTTCTCTGTCTGAGCTACGAAACCCTAGAAAGTTGGGGTTGAAAGGACAGGATGTAAAGAAAGAAAGACAGTAACAACTTCAAACCACATACCAAAGCCTCCCACCTACCTTTACCACAGGCCCGTATCGGCAGAAATGTCGGGTTAAATACTGATCCGTAACGTTTGTAGAAAGACCATCTAACCACACGCAGTTTGTAGGCATGCTCTTTCCAAAACCCAGCTGGACACAAAAGGGCAAAACTTCCATCAGTTCACACGTATTCGCTATTCACACGTATAAAACCAATTTTAACTGAGCATACCTCATTTAGAGTTATCTGAAGAAATCTAGTCATTTGTACAGATTTTCTAAAATTAGCATCTCATGCAGGTGCACGCACGTTGTAATCAAATAGTAATTAATAAAAATAATCCTGCAAACTTAAACAAATACAGCTGTTTGAAAATATTTGCTTTTGTGTGAATTTAGGTCTTGTGAAAGGTGCTGGATTGACAGCTTTTGGGACTGAAATCCTCTGTTTATCCTCAAAATCAGTTCAGCACTGGCCGGAGCAGTGCAATCTTCTTAGCACTGTCCCACCAAACACCGACCTGGAGGAACTACCTTTAAAAGGTAAGAGGATAAATCAGTCTCCATGTCCATTCAATCCTTGGCCTCTCTGCTGAGACTGCAAAGAGAGTTGCCAATTAATTCCAATTCTGCTTGTTGTTGAAAATGTTATCACTGCCTAACCTGATCTACAAAATACAAAGAAATACCAAAAAAGTACAAACAATCATCTTCCCTTTCACAGACTAAACAGATGCAAAAAATATGTAACGCTCAAAACAAAACTGACCCGGAATAGGATGAGCTGACCGGAGAATTTCTTTACCTTGAGTCGGTTATTTCCAAGGTATTCTCCATCCATCTTCTTAATT
>NW_005842063.1:2105661-2117365 GCF_000455745.1 Alligator sinensis | reverse complement strand
ATGCATATTGAGGAACTCCGTTTACTTTCTTAATGTCGATGTCCTGGAAAAAAAGCAGGCCACATTCAGCAATATGCCAACCAAGAGAGATTCAGCTGTATAAACTAGATCTAAATGGATTTTTTTTTAACCAGCACTACTTAATTAATATTTGTATTGCAGGGGGGATTTAAACATTAGCAGACAGCAAGAAGGTGCACTGGTCTGTTGCTTTTCATTCCCGTGGTAAAACTGGACCCTAAGGACTCAGCAAAAGCTCTTCATGTTGAAAATTTAAAAATGGAAAATGATGTTGGTGAACACCCAGAAAAACTAACCTGACCCATTCACAATAAACAGTAGCTTTGTTTAACACTGTGTTAAATAAACCAAGGCACTCAGCACCATAAAACACAGCTTTTTCACCTACAAAGGTGGAAGGGAAAATAACTTGCCCCAAATCAAAGCTTGTTTGGGAGTCAAGAGCCAAATAAGCTTACTTTTCCAAATAAACTCAATTCATCCTGTTTCTAGAAATAGAGGGAGATGCTGGGCTCTTCTCTTGAACCAAATTGGTGCTGATGAGGCAAAGCAAAAAAGATTAGGAACTCCTGACATGTGACCCCAAGAGGCCTGAGGCTTGCTCAAAGACTCACAAATGCAGTAAGAGGAGAACAATTAATGTATAATAAAACCTGGTTTTAATCTATTTTAAAAAACAGCAAGTCCAGAGTTGACATGTGGTCAACATTCAGGCTTACTACTAGTACTGGCATACATGCTGGAAGTCTCTGAACAAACCCACAATATTATGATTCATTCCAAGCTGAAAATAGAAGGTAGAGGGTTGTTGTTTTTTTAAATAGCACAAGCTTCCTCTGAGAACTATGTGCCAATGCCAGCACACTAATTTGAGCCTAAATGTTCAAATATTCAAAGTAGACTAATTTCATGGTTAATAAATTTAGGGAGAAGGCACTAGTTTAATACAGGGCTCAGCCTGGAGGAGCTCTTTATCAAAAAAACCCCTGCAGGTAAGCAGGGAGAGAACTATTGGAGTTTGACAGCCCAAACCTAATGACTTCAGCGTAATACTAATAAAGGGCTACAATTTCAAAAGTTTGAAGCAGCACTTCTGCAACCTTGGCAAATTGTACTTGTCCAACTCACCCTAGGCAAGCAATTTCTTTTGACAGGCAAATAAAATATCATTACTTTGTCCATTAACCTCTCAAAAAGGAAACAAAATAAAAATCTATCTTGTGCCTGACCTGTTAACGCTTTCATGGGAATTCTGCGCTGCTGCTGCAATCCAGACCTATTAGATATTTTAACAGCACAGAAGTATTTCACATAAAACCAGCTTGCAACACACTGGACTATTCTCATCATCAAGTACTGGTACGAACTGGTAGCAGTGCAGCTCAGCTGGCATAAGATGAGAAAAGGGTTTGAGCCATATTCGGCGTGCAGACTCACCAATTAGTGCGGATTTCGGTTACAAAGGTGCTGTGATATACAGAGCTGTCAGACAGTTTCGCCATAAAATGGAAGTCATATCTTTGCCGGCACTCAATGTGCAAGGATGTCATGACCATTTTTAGCTAGAGGTGGCACCCCTTCTCAACTGAAAGGCAATACCTCAGATGCCAACAACTGAAAGGTCTAAACAGAGTGAAAATAGTGCCGAGTAGCCATGGTTACCATTATTACTAGAATAACAGCGTACTCAAAGTAAGCTATCACTGCAGAAAGTCAGATACGGTAGAAGGTACAGTACTGTACAAAGTTATTTTATTCTTCTGGAAAACTTCTCTTAAATCCTAAAGGTGGTATTATTCAAAAGGGAGTGTGAAATAAGGGGAGAGAAGGGAATTAATCCTCTGTAACTATTTCACTTGAATAAGCTTGTTCAATTGAGAAGCCAAACTCCTTCATGTCATCACTAACCATTCTGCTTATTGTCTTGTTCAGTCCCATTGTTACTGAACAGGCTGTCAGAGCTGATTGCTACTTGCACAAGCAAGCAAGCAAAGTCTTTGTTTCAAAAATCAACAGGAAGCTTGGATTTCGCAACAGTAACAATGACTAAACATGAAAATAGAATTAAGCACATTTACATCCATGATGGATGCTAATGACTTCTCTGCAACTCTCCTCTCTTGAAAAAATTCCTTAAGTTTCTCATAATTGCACACAAGCGAGGCCTATTTCCATTCCAAAGTTACTTCCCTGCAATGCTGGTATGCTAAAACATCAATTGAAACTCAAAGCAATGTTTCTGGGTGTATCAGGGCAAGGCAAATTACTTGGATTGTGGCAAAACTCAAAAGACTAAATTAATTGTGTTCACAGGCTCGGAGTGATCAACATTACATTGCACTCTCCTTCTCATTTAGTTAGTTGCCGTGCACAATTTACACTGAGATCAAAGTCAGAAGTAGTGTGCGTGCCAAAAAATAATTCACGTACCACTATCCCACCAAAGCGCTGAAATATGTTGCGGAGGTCATGATAGGTCGTGGTTTTTTCCAGGTTCCCAATGAAGAGAGTTCGTGTTGCTTTGGGGTGGAATTCATCTATCCTTTCATCCAAAGGGCGAAATTCATTCTCGCTTTCTGTTTCTAAAGACAAGAGAGATGGGGAAAACCTTTAAAATATACTGAGGTGTTTTCAGTTTCTTCTAAACCCTGTTTTTGGAATAGCAGAAATGATGTAATCACTATCTTTAACAAAGACACAGCAGGGCACTGGACATATAGCAGACCTCTACCACCACCAGGAGTTATAAATCTGTCTCAGGCCACTACATGAATGCCAAGGAATCTGGACCTTTGGGTGCCACTCACTGAAAAAGGAGGTACGTTCCACATCAGCTGTTCTGGAAAACATACCTTTAAACAAGAATAAGGTATTCTATTGCCAGGAATTAATTCAATAGGCTTCATTGTATTCACGTGAGTGCTGATTTGGTGCATGGAAAATGTACTCTCTAACTGGTCTGTTTAACAGATAATTATGTACAATAGGTTCCATTATGCTCACCGAAGATAAATCGAGAAAAGCTTAACTTGAGTGCCCAGAGTTAAGGCTTTCCCAACACATTTATTCACATAGCCCAGGGTCTAAAGAAGGCTGTCCTCCCTTCCAACAGCACTTTGACAGGATTCAGTGCCACATCTAGACCCTGTTCCCTTTGTTTCGCTGGAACAAAGCAGATGAGCAAAATGAAATCTGGTGGTCACAAGGAACAGGATGGCAGATGATGGAAGGCTTCCTTCACTGAGGGCTTGTGCCTGGAATGCTTTTCCTGTCTGACCTGCCTAGCAGCAGACCAGTGGCATCCACTGTCCCTGTTCTGGGATTTATTCTGGCACATTTCCCAGCTCTTTTAAATTATGCTTTTTTCTTTCCTTTTTTTTTTTAAACCAAAGTGGAGTCATTTTAACATTCCTTTTATTCATTTGCTGCCTCTTACGAGAGTTCCTATAATCTTAACATGGTAACGTGTTTAGAGGGAAGTATGAAAATCAATGTCATGTTTTCTGCTCACCTGGTCCTACCCAGGCCGTCACTTCGATCTGCATGCCAAAGAACAGCTTTCCTTTTGATGCGTTCAGTGCTTTTTCCTGGTCCTCCTGTTGGCGGAAGAACACCAGTCCATACCGCTCCTCAGAGGCCCCATGAATCTGTACAGATGTCACCTTCCCATATTTCTTGAACTCGTGGAAAAGTCCATCCTTAAGGCTTGTGTCTAAACCGCAACATAAGCATTAGTAAAATGCAATTATTATTTTCTAACAAGGTAACGTTATTAAAGTAATGAAAGATACAGAGGTAAATACATTGAAAGAGCAGTAAGGTTGCAACGTCAATGAATCAAAAGTTAAGAGTAGCCCATGCAGCCAGACTCAAAAGTTGCCCACACCTCCCGTTTGCATATGCATTATATGCAAATCTAATATATGCATTATCTAGTAATATTTTACTATGTGATCCCATACTACTTTTTCCACAGGAACTCTACCCTTCACTCAGTACAGGATGAATGGTGATCACCTAAGATGCAACTACTTCATTTCACCTTCACTTTTGAGGTGTAACTCACTGCCTTATTTCTGAACAACACTCAAACCTTCCACTGAATTATTATTCATTTCTTTGTGAGTCTTTTTATGGTGCTCATCACTGCAGCTACCACATCCAAACATTAGCAAACATATTTCCACATCCACTTTGGAAAATGAAGGGCTATATCTTCATTTCACAGATGAGAAACTGAGGCAGAGAGAAGTTATTTTGAGTGCCCAAACTGAAATGGCTATGGCTTGACATTTTAGAGCACTTTGTATTTTGTATGTCCAAAGCACCGTTCCCTGTGACTACAATGGCAGGTGTGAGTGCTGAACCCAACGGTCTCCAGTTGAACAGTCCTGAATCAAGAAACCCATAAGCACTGGCCACTTGCGAAATTTAGATCTTGTCTCCCTTTGCTTCCTAATCAGCTTGCTTCTTCCTCCTCCTCCTCCTTGTTGCCAGCAGCAGAACTGAGAGCACTGAAGACCCCTGTTCTCAGGGCTGGGGCCACAGCACCGCTCAGCAGCAACTGCACAGACAGTTCTGTTCAGCCCAAATAGGCCTAGGCTGGTAACACACTCAATTCACATGAAATCTCTACAGAATTGAGCAGCCAAACTCAAGCAAGGCTCTAGTGAGCACGCACAAACCAAGATTTTTCAAGGGTTTATCATTTGGCCAAATCTTGGCAGTTTTTTCCCCTGGAAAGAAGACAAAAGGCATATGACCTGATACAAGGCAATGTTCCTGCCAAACTTCAAGGCTCTTATCCAAAATATGGAAACGTTACAGGCTCTCAGGCAAAGTGACTGAAAACATCTTTTTATACATGGAGAAAATTGATTTCTCCTTGATCATATTCTTGAAAATGGCTAAACCATTTTTTGCTGAACTTTTTCAAGAATTCAGGCAGAGGCAAACACCTGGCTTAAACACAGCAGCCAACATTAAGGTTGGTAAAGTTAAAACCAATTGAAAACAAGGGTTTATAATGACATTATTGGGCAACTTTAACAAAAAGCTGTGCTGCCAGCTACATAAATAATATGTGATGGCCTGGACATGACATGTTAACAGCAACATAATTTACATCAGTTTTATACATCGGTCTAAATTGGAGATCTGGAGCTAACGGACAACTGGTAATACTGGGTAGGTGCGATGATAGCACCGCACCCCTAGATGGCAGAGGAGCATGTAATGGGCCTGTCTGCACTGAGCCAATGGCTCATCTGGGATACCAGTGAATACACGGTTACACCAGTGTGTTTTTACTGCTGTTTTTTCCCCCAGGGTAACTCTACACCATATTCTATACCAATGTAGCTGTGTCATATGTCTAGCCCTTGGCTTCATTTTCAATGATGCAAGGAGAAGAGAGACTCCCAGTGACTGTCGTAAAGGAAAGCTGCTCAACTGCAAGGCCAGAAGCACTCAGAGGTTTACTGAACTCCTGAAATTTTTGTCCTGTAGTAGTGCTGCAGTCTCCTTGTATCCTTCTTCAAACCTAAATGCTCTTCACATGTAATCGGACACTTTCATTACAACATTATGACAGCAGTAACCTTGTGACTAAGTTTCGTAAATGATGGCTCATTAACCTGCACTTATACTTCCCTATGCAATAAGAAAGGATACTGGCAAACACTTAAAGGGATAGGTCTATTTAAATATTAGGTCAACACGATGGAGACTACAGATCTATTCAATTCCTTCCACTAATCTCTCTTTTTCTATTACAACACTCTGAGGAAGACCTCTTTCCCACATGGGTTTTACCTGTTGAGCGTACTGGAAGATTTTGAACCTTGATCCCAAAACTTTTACGGGGCTCATCTTTCTCCAGAGATGGAAGCAGCTGGGATGTGGGTGCTGGAACTGCTGTAGACTGAACTGACCGTGCTGGGGACTCATCACTTGAACTGCTGCTGGAGTCACTACTGTAAAAGAAAAAAATTCAAAGGCTACTCAGCGGGAAAAGAAACAGTGTGTGACTGGAGACTAATGGGTGTTTTTAAATATTAAAATCATAAAAAGTCAAGAGGATTTTATTCTACCAAGCAAGAGTCAGATACGTTGACTATAAATGGTAATAACTGGACTAAAATACGGCTCACATCCCCATGTCTATCTCACCGCAGCAGCAAAACCACGAGAGAAGGCAGGTTCTGTCTGTAAGTTAAAATACCTATCCTCAAAATACCAATAAAACTGTGTTAATGAAGGAAACTATTTGAAAAGGATTCTTTCAAAGTATTTCCTTTTTCCACTCTCAAATGCCGAAAATCCAGTTTCCGTAACACACCCCAGCCTATACAATGGAATTCATAATCATCCTACAAATATTCTCTTACAAAATCCTCAGAGGAGACAGTCAAGGAAACAGAATATGGGTAAAATGTCAAACAGCTCCTGTTACATTCTGTGACAATGGAGGAGATTTAATTAAGTGTAATACAGTGCTTCATCAACTTCGGAGCTGTGTGGGAAGACTGAAAAAAATATACAGGGTACACAGGTCTACTGAGGCCTTAAAATCCCTTTCAGCATTCTCACACATAAAAGGAAATGTTATGGCAATCCCAGGTGCTGCTGTCAATCTGGAAATTGGCTCCACAGTTTCTCCCTAATGTGGCAGCTACATCTTTAAAAGAAGATTCCCACCCCTAAATAGATGACACTGGAAACTAATGTCCCTTGTGAGAAAACCAAGGCAAGTTTTTGCCAACTGCTCGATAATTACCTAAACGTCTGTGAGTCATCAAACACTGTTTACAGACTGAGTCTCAACAGGGATCTTCAGGCTGAAGGGTTATGGTCCTAAGAACACTTTTGCATGATGCAGCTACTCCGGAATAAGGACCGTCTGCCAGATCAAACCAGTAATCAGTCTAGTCCAGTCTGGCTGGACACTGGGGCTGCTGCCAGCTACTTCCTAAAAGGTCAAAGAAATCCCCTGCCATGAATAATTGTCACAGACTTGCCCATTTGGAAAACCGTCTAATACAGTCCTTACCAGTCATCCTTTCCCTTATGTGGCATGAGAGTTTACCCCACTTGTAAAAATATTTTTTTTTAATGTAACTGTGAATATCCTCATTCTCCAATAAATAAGTCTTTTGAATTGTGCTAAACATTTAGCCAAAGTGGTAGTTTGAACTTAATAGTGTTTTGTATACAAAAATATTGTCTTAAATTTCTTGCTTTTCAATTTCTCCTAATGTTCCTTCAATGCCATGAAAGCAAAAATAATAAATGTATACATACACAAGTGCCATAACAACAACAACTACAATAATAATAATAATAATAATGGGGCCAGACTTGATCTTGCAGGTCCCTTCTGGTCCTTCAAGTCTATGAGTTTAATAATAATAAGGGACAGCTAATTTATCTTCATTGTGCCATTATTTTACATATCTATTATGCCCCCTCCCTACATTAAGCAATATCTCCCTAGGGAATCTATTTAGACCGCTAATCATTTTTGCTCCCCCAATCTAGACATGTTTTACTTTGACTATATCATTTTGGACACAATATTCCAGATGAGGGTATATACACGGTGTTTTAATACTGATGGCAATACTTCTTTCCCCCAGTCTTCCTGCAGTGGAATTTTTATTTTCTTTTTATATTCATTTTTTCTATAGCTTGAGCAGCAGCAGTAACAGAAAGACCCCGGTCAAAGTGCAGACTGCACTGTCCTAGACCTGTGACTCTCAACGTGGCACCCTCGGGTGTCTTGAGATCCTTTCAAGGGTGCTGCTGCAGGGTGCTACACAAGGTTAGCGCTGCTATGTGTGCAAACTTGATTCCCAAATAAACCCAGAGATTTTAAATGGGAATAGACAGTGTTAAAAACATTCTGGTTTGTTGAAGGCTCGGAGTTCTTGGCAACATAAGTATTTTACCGTAGCCAAAAACTGAGTGAAAACTAAGCTGACATTTTCCGAGGGGTGCCCCAAGCCTACTGAGGCGTGCCTTGAGCCTAAAAAAGGTTACGAACCACTGTCCTAGATACCGTGCAAACCATCCTGGTAAGCACTGTCGCTATCTGAAAGTGCTTTCATTATGTTTAGAAGACAAGACAGAAAGAAACAACCAACCAAGCTGCTGTATTAGCTGTGGTTTGTATTCTTAATAGATTCTAAACCTGTACCGCCCCAAAGATATGTCTGCCATTAGGAAAAAAGGCAAGCTCCACCACTCCTCAGGAGGCTTGGCAGTGAATTAAATGAGGCAATATTAACAAAAGGAGTATACGGGAGTATTGGGCGAATTCAAGGCACTACTAGTTAATAGAGAAGTAAATATCTAGTACAGGAGTATGGAGCATAAAGGACTTTTTCCAAAGTGGGGACTGTGCCCACACTTCCACGGATTTCCCTGGGAGTTGTGGGTGCACCTTTCCCACTGCAAATCATGTCTCAGGTCTTTAAGAATTAGTTGAAAAAGATCCACCCATTCCACAACATTCCAGAGAAATGAAGTTTTACCAAACTTCCTCTCTAGGTTTTTCCAGAAAAAACAAGGCTGATAGACCAGCTCCACAGGCGAGTTACTTTCCTTTCACTTTTTGTTATCTTTTTTAAAGAGAAAATTCGTTTTTTCAGCTGAAGAAACACACTTCGAGAACTTTTGCAAGTCTGAGCTTTCAGCTTCTGTGGATGGGTGTAAAAAAGGCATGTTTAATTTTCCCTGTGCTACAACTAGAAACACTGCCTTCTACACAGCTGCAAAAAGTAAGAGGCACTTCAAGCCATATCCAGTTTTTAAAGCACAAAAAAATAAAATTCACAAGCTACAGAAAAATGTCCCATGTAAGCAGAATGAGAACATACTGAAAACACTTTCCTGCTGTCAACGCATAGAAAATAAAGGCATTTTACTAATTTTTCTGCTAACAAGAGCTATGCGGTCTTTCCTGCCCAAGTGCAGGGAGGCTGAACCCAATCATCGGCCCTTCCAGCCCCTAATAACTATGAAACTGCAGTAATTCATAAAATGTTTAGAAAGACCAACATTTAAGAAGCTAAAAAGTTTAATACAGGAAGACAACAGGGGTTGTTATTTAAACCAGGGGTAGGCAAAATGCAGCCCACGGGCTGGATGCGGCCCGCCAGGCCATTGTATCTGACCCGTGGGGCCCCTAAAAAATTTAGAAAATTAATATTTATCTGCCCCTGGCTGCCTGTCATGCAGCCCTTGATGGCTTGCCAAAACTCAGTAAGCGGCCCTCCGCCCAAAATAATTGTCTGCCCCTGCCTTAAACTGTACCACTCATCATCACGTTCCCTGACAATTTTTATAGGTAATCAGTATGGGTTGTGGCAAGCCAGAAAGCAACATAAAGGAATTGCTTACAGACTGTATACATTCATTTTCCACATCAAGCTGTAATGTAAAAATCAGGAGGCACTGGCTTAATTTTTTCACAACCAAACCATGCCCAGGCACACAGCTTATCCCCAGAAAGGGCCACCTTGCTCTCGACCATGCATGAAAAATGTCAGGCGACAGGGACAGGCAAGCTCCTGACCTGCCATAACATATATGGACTGTACAGACAGAAGGTAGAGCAGAGTGGCCCTATAGAGACCGACTGGTTCAGCGAAGCATAAGCTTTTGTAGGTATCAACCTACTTCTTCATTAGCACATGACAAAGCGGGCTCTGCCTTCTGCCCGTCTCCAGACTAACACAACTCGCTCCCTCTCTCTGAACTGTACGGGAAGGTGTGGCTGTACTGGCAAAATGTTCTAGTATCAGATCTGACCTACAGCTTTACTCACATGTTATGTGTTTCTCATAAATGTCTTATTTTGTATGCAAATGTATCAGGAAGCTGATGTTTAAACGAGGACCTATTTTTAGCCTGTCACTGCCTGTCTTTTATCCAGCTGGGTTGCATATAAACTTCTGAGAGTGAATTGCTGTCATCCCAGTTCTCGTCATGGCATCCCACTAACATCCAACACGAATGGCTTCACTGTAGGCGCAACAGAAGGACAATGGGGGCTACTGAGGAAAGTATTTTTATTTTAATAAAATTAGCTACAGCAAAGTGAATGAAGAAAAGTGCATGTTACCTTCAAGTTGGCTCCAATGCAAAAGGCCTTTTATTAAAAAATAAAATAACAATAAAATACTGTATAGCTAGTGCTATACAGTAATGCTAGTGCTAGTAATACTAGTACTATAAGCAGGGATACTGGTTTTCTCTGATAAAAGAAAAATCCCCAATTTTCAGGTTAAAAAAAGTAACCCCCGAAAGCTTGCTAAGAACTTTTTTCCAACTACTCAGTTGATCTAATAAAAGTTGGTCTAAAGAACCTTGCCTACCCAAAATACACATTTTTTCTGTGATTAAAATGAAATGCCTCTAATACAGAGATGTGTGTATAGTGGTGTTTCATTCTGATGACGGAACAATGCAGATTTTGGGTTACTTTTTTAACCCAAAAATTGGGGATTTTTTTTTTTTTTAATCAAAGAAAACCAGGATCCCTGGCTATAAGTAATACTATGTAAGATGTATGCATTGTTAGTAAGCTAGACAAAGTTTTTCTTTCTCCCTTTTTTTTTTTTAATCAAGGTATAACTAGTGAGTACTAGATCTGGCAATCTGAGTAAGGCGAGCAGGCCCCTACTCCCGCACAGAGCCCCAGAGACTTCTGTGACTCCACTTGTATGTAAGGGTCGGGCCAGGGGGATGTGCCTGCAGAAATGGAACCAAAATCCGTTGTGGTTCACGGGAAAGGAGCAAAAGTCATATCGAAGAGTTTTGTATCAGATATATTCAATTCTCTCTGTATTTGACTAATGGCCTCTGAATAAAGCGTTTACACCTTTCCTTCCACAGAAATAGCCTGTCATCAAGTAATTGCATTTTTCAGTTCTAGCAACTGACCTATAAAGGTATTTTTATACGTGGAAAATGAAAGAGAAAGAATACAAAGTGAGCTCCTTGCTTTGTTCCCCAGCAAAATGAGATAAAAGTGAGACTCCAAACCAGTCAATGTACCAGGATACCTGCTGCTCCTTGTCAATGGCAGGCTGTGCTGAATCAAGGGATCTCACAGCCTACCTTAGACTTCTGCAATTTTAAAAAGTGGGACAATTGTCGTTTCTGAGAATTGATTTCAGAACTGAGTCAGCTGTAATTGCGGCACTGAGTCAGCTGTAATTGCGGCAGCTGCCGTTATTATAGCAACAGCAATGAGGAAACACTGTAGCCATTCATGTAAAATAAATTACAAAGGAGCATTAATGCACACTGAGGGCAATGTGCTGCCAAACTTCAGGTTTTAAAAAGCAAGCCCCTTGTAGTCGAACTGGGCAAAAAAAGCATATGAAACCCTTGTGATTTGTCAGGGAGGAAATTTGTGCCAGATTTTCAACATAATAAATATTAATATATATTTATTTTAAAGTGGCTTAGTTATAACCCCCTTCAAAAAGAGCTTAAGCAGAATTGGTAACTGATCCTAAATTCTTGTAGCGGTACTCCATCCCAGACATTCATTTTTCTCCACATATAATTGAAATCAGGAACTCTGCCTCCATCAGTTTTGATTCAACCCACAGTTGCGGTAATTGCTAAGAAAAGATCATTTTCTACATAGATGCTGTAAACATAGGACAAC